>NC_090929.1:851529319-851830441 GCF_040938575.1 Ambystoma mexicanum | reverse complement strand
GAGTGTCAACCATGTTAGTTTAAACGGCACCTGCCACATGGTTGAACAAAAATCTGACCAAGTAGAATTTCACTTCCAGAACAACCAGATTCCAGACGTGACAGTAATAGCAGTAGGACAACAGACTGGTGATGGGGGGTCCTCTCTATTTCTGAAAATCAACCTTCCTTCCGGTCTAAAGTGGTATTCCACGCTGGAAGGAAACACTCTGAAATTCTATACCAATCCACAATCTGAAACTCCCACCCCTATAGTCCAGAAAGATGTGAAATCAGCTCAGAGCCTGGCCGATATTCAGCAAATTGGAGAGCAGTTGTTCATCCCTGTTCAGTTAAATGATGGGAAGGACTCTGTTCTCGCTCGAGTGTGTGTGAACAACGGTAAGAGCTTCATCAGCGAAGCCATTTTTCGCCAACTCCCAAAAGATCGAGCCATTCCCACCTTCAAACTGATAGACAAATGGGAAATGGACCTGGAAGCACCTAATTCCAAACATCTCCTGCCAAGCAGGTGTATGCTCAAAATCTCCATTGGCAACAAGAGTATAGTCCACAATTGTTGGGTCGTGCGAGACGTCCCTGCCGCCTTTTACTTAGGCAGTGACATTCTCAATCGCTTTGCCATTAGTTTGGACCTAATAAACTTCAAAGCTTGGTCCCGATTAGCGGATAATCCCATGGGCTTTGATGATCCAGAAAAAGCATTTAGGTCAGCTCAATTGCTACCTTATGCAGTTGAAATTCAGGTTAAAGAGGAAGTCACCATCCCAGAAAGGACCCGACAATTCTCCCTGGAAGTGAAAGTTAAAAGGGGACAAGAGTTGAAAAACCCTGATGCTTACATACATCTAAACGCTTCTCTCCAACAGCAAGGGTTGGGGGTAAACCCAACTCCATTAGTCAACATAGAACATGACACCATTCCAATAGAGGTGGATAACAGCGACTTAAAGAGTATTACTCTAGCCGCAGGCACCATTATTGGAATGGCGGTTGATGACCGACATTTTTCCATCGACTTAGTAAATGAACTGTTAGGACCAATCCCCAAGGACTGCTTTGACAGTGACAGTGATGACAATACAACACCAGACAGGATTTTTACCCGGCATGGGGGGAACTTCCTGGTGTACACTTCCTGCCCCTATGGTAAGGAAGATGTGACTTGTGACTTCAGGAGGGATGAGGTGATTTTCCAAGTCCATGAGGGCTGCCTTTCCCACCTGAAGCCTCCAGTCCAAATCAGCACTCTGACCAGGGACTTCTCCACCCAGCTGGAGGAGGCCGCGGAGATAGCCAAACCAGAAGTCTTTCCAGGCTTCAGGCAGATGGTGGAAGAGAGAGTCAACCTAGCTGATGCCTGTGTGACTCTGGAACAAAAGCAAAAGTTGAAACAAGTTTTCTTGGATTTCCAAGATCTCTTTGCGGTAGACTCATATGACTGTGGTCGCACCGACATCCACACAACCACAATCCCCACGGACCCTGGCATGACTCCTGTGTTTGTGAAGCAATATCGCTTGCCTCTCGCATCAATGGAGTCCCTTACTGAAATAATTAAGAACCTTGAGTCCAGGGGAATAATCCGTCCAGTCCACAGCACCTTCAATAATCCGGTGCTGGGGATATTAAAGCCAAACGGCCAGTGGAGACTCTGCGCCGACCTCAGGGAACTCAACAAACGGGTCCATACTTCCCGATGGCCTCTGCCCTACATTGACCAAGGGCTGGCCCAGATTCAGGGGTCACAGGTATTCACTGCAATAGACCTGACAAATGGATACTGGACCGTGCCTGTCAGTAGGGAAGACCAATACAAACTGGCTTTTACCTTTGGGGGCCAGCAGTACACATGGACCCGGACTCCCTTCGGATACCTTAACTCCGGTAATGAGTTCAACATTTTCCTACATAAGGCCATGCCCGACCTGGGTGCAAGGGGTAACCTGGCTTATGTAGATGATGTCCTCATCAAAAGTTCATCTGTGGAGGAACACAAAGCGGAGATCCGTTATGTTCTGACGCAGTTGAGGGCCGCCGGAGCAAAACTTTCCTTTCAAAAAGCACAGTGGTTTAGAACCCGTGTTAATTTCTTGGGGCATGAGATTACTCCTCAGGGCCTCTGTCCCCAAGAAAAGAAAGTGGAAGCACTTCAGAAACTGAAAGACCCCACAACTCTGCGAGAACTAAGGAGCCTCCTTGGACTGACTAATTACAGCAGAAAGTTCATTGAGGGCTACGCAGAGATCACCAGACCCCTGATTCATCTCCTGAAGGGGGGGTCAGGTGGGAATGGGGTCCAGAACAAGCCGAGGCGGTAAAACAACTCAAGAGAAGCCTCTCACAAGCGCCTTGCCTAGCTTACCCTGTCAGAAACAAGGAGTTCTTCCTGGAGACGGGGTTCTCTAATACGTGCTTGACGGCAGTATTATACCAAAAGCATGACAAGGTCAATAAAGTAATCTCCTATGCGAGCAAAACTCTATCCTCTGTGGAGGAAAAATTCAACGATTGTGAGAACGCACTCCTGGCGACGGTGTGGGCATTGAAGAATTACCGCCCGTTTATCCAGGGGGAACACATCATAGTGGAGACTCCACACCAGCCTCTGCAATATCTCCAAAGTGACAGAATCCGGGCCGGAAATGTGAGTAATTCCCGAATTACTTCCTGGATTCTGTCAATGCAAGGCTTTCCTGTGGAGGTCAGATATGGCCAAAACAAGAAGAGTCCCCTCGCGCAAGGTCTGGCTGACTTGCATGATTGTGCCAGAGAAAACTGTCTCGAGGACGAAAGTCTAAAAATCAAGGACAACACGGAGGCATACCTTAATTCCCCACACAAAGTCTTTGAAGAGGACAAGTGTGAGGGAATGCCCACTGTCTATGTGGATGGATGCTCTTACCATGTTGACAACAACGGGGAGAAAGAATTGGTGGCCGGCGTAGGGAATGCATGGGTGAATGAGTCCCCAGAACCCTCCGCTGGATACAAAATTGGTCCCCGAAGTAGTCAGGTGGCAGAATTGATGGCTGTGCATCAGGCCATCCTCACTGCTGTCCAGCATCAACTCCACGAACTGGTCATAATCACAGATTCGGATTATGTACGGAACGGGTTCGTGGAGCACCTGGTTAATTGGAAAACCAGAGGCATGTTATGTGCTAACAACAAACCCTTGAAACATGGGAAGTTGATCCAAAACATTGATGATCTGGTCACATCGAATGGGATGACCATCTATTGGAAAAAGATCAAGGGTCATTCCAAAGTAGAGGGACCAGACAAAACTGGAAATGACTTAGCTGATCAGTTGGCCAAAACCGGGGCCATCCAAGGGGATCTAATTGAGATTGAGTCCCTGTTGGGGGAAATCCAGGTCACAGCTATCACTAGGTCCCAGACAAATGCTCACAACGACCTTTCAATTGTACAATGGAGTAAGGAGACCCCTGATGCTGATTTGATTACCGCTCAGAAGGGGGATCCAATTATTGGTAAATTTTACCAGCACCTTGAGGACCCTGAGAACTTTCCCCTGACGGATACCGATTACATTGGGAAAGAGGACCTAAGAGTGTTGATGAAATGTCCAAAAATGTTCCGGATCCAAGACGGTTTGCTGGTAAGGAAATCCAAAGCTGGCCACGATCAGTGGGTGGTTCCTACCTCATTCCGAAGCCTGATGTTAAGTCACGCCCATGATGCGGCCACCGCCAGTCATAGGGGGTTTCACACAACATTGGAAATCTTAAGAGAGGTTGCATACTGGCCACACATGGGGCAGGACCTCAACCAATATTTGAAGGGTTGTCTTGTGTGTGCACAATTTCAGCCGACATCCCTCACACACCGGGCGCCTTTACAAAAGAGGGGAATGACACTGCCATGGTCAGATTTACAAATCGACTTTGTAGGCCCTGTGATTCGCTCGGCTAGGGGGAATAAGTACATGTTGACTGTGACATGCTTGTTTACCAAGTGGGTGGAATGTCTCCCAGCCCCAAATTGCAAGGCAGAAACTGCAGCTGCCTTGATGATTAACCACATCTTTTCCCGTTTTGGTCTACCTCAAAGGATTGAGTCAGACAGAGGTAGCCACTTCACCAGTGAAGTAATGACAAAGATGTGGGAGATACTGGGGGTCAAGAGAAAGCTGCATATTGCTTATAGACCAGCTTCTTCTGGGGCAGTAGAGAGATATAACCGGACAATTGTGAGCATATTAAAGAAGTTTGTGGCAGATTCTGGGCCAAGTTGGGATATCCGATTACCTCTGGTCCTAATGGCTATCAGATCTACCCCTTCATCTGCAACCAAAATGTCACCATTTGAGTTGATGACTGTGCGCAAGATGGTGCTTCCTCAGCATTTGCTCTACAGGACCCAAGAGCAGACACTGATAAATGCCTCCACTACTCATGAGTATGTAGAGAATTTAAGGAAACACCTCCAACATGCTTTTACTTATGCTCAGCGGAATCTAGAAAGATCAGCTGATAGCATGAAGACCCATTATGACCTGAAAACTTCCAGGAAGGAATATCAGGTGGGAGACCGGGTCTATCTATACAACTTCCAAAGGAACCAGGCCAAGCAGCGCAAATTTTTGCCTACATGGAAAGGACCCTTGGAGATCATCGACAAGATCTCCCCTGTGGCCTACAAAATCTACATCCCCAAAGGTCCTTTGGCAGCGGGGGAAGACAAGTGGGTACACATAAACCAGTTGAAGTGTTGCCATCCCAGGCACGCTCTGCAACAACTGGAGGAATCCTCTGGAATCCTAGCGGGTACTGTCTCAGACTAATTCTGTTCCAATCATAAAACATACCACATCTAGTCTCTAAAATATTGTGATTTGCATGAAACTGTCTCTTAGTTATACTGTTTTTTTTTTCAAAAAAGAATGTAATGTTTCGTTATGATGAAATGCATATGCTGCCCCACTATCTCAACAGTGGTGGAAAAACGTCTATGAGTAGGTATTGCCGCTCTTCCTTTGTCGTCCTAGGAGAATGAAAACCTGAAGACGGGCCAAGGAGGACGATCCGGAGACCAGGAACGAAGATCCAATGGGCCCAGTGGACCGCCCAATACTCCCATCAGGACTGGCGACGAGAACCGATCGATCCGACCGGATGCAGGAAAAGATGCTGAACTGTGCCATCTACCGGAAGAAGATTATGCGGACAGACCGGTGCGTGGGTCAAAACCCTTGTGCACCCGACTCCCCATCGACTCAAATTCAAAGTGCAGTCGCGTGGGGGGGCTTGTTGGGTGTCTTGACTCACATGCAAGTAATCATGCTGCAACATTTGGTGCTGTGGGCTTAGAAAATTCAAGATGGCGGAAAACCCACATGTGCGCCGAAATCCAGGAAAGCTGCGCAGTTTGTGCGCCCACCAAAATGGTTGCCTCACTTGCCACCCACCAGTGCGAGAATGAAAGGCCGGGTTGCCATGAGGGAAATGGGTTGCCAAAGGAAAAACAGTAGCGCCGGTTAGCTTCAAAGCGCTTTAAAATCACCATTGGACTACCCGCACAGTAGTCTGAAACCATTGGGAATGGCAATGCTGATTGCCAAATGCAACTTAGAATTGTGGGGAATTCATTTGTTAAATCCCAAAAATGGGTGCAGTACCAGTACTCACCACTATCCAAAAGCCGGCGATTTAAAACCACCCTGTGTTTCTCTGAAGGCAGGCTCAAAATGCCTATTTTCAAACATTACAATATGTGCAAAATATTCACTGAACACCAGCAGACATTTGGCAGAATGGAGTTTTGTGTGCCTACAAAATCTGGGAAATGAAGAGCCCAGAACAATGCTTATAACAAAACTGGCTGAGCTATGGAGTCAGCAGTTTAAGTTGCACTGGATTTAAAGACACTAAAATCGAAAATGTTTAGATTAAATGAGTGACCTATGTTTGGTGTCACATGCCTTTGTAACTGTTGAAATGTCATAGTTTTGCACTTAGAACCAGCATTCTAGCTGCATGTGTAAAATTGCAAGTTAATTTAAAAAGCAACAAAAAACATGACAGTTAGCTGAAAGTCTGGCTTAAGGAACTTGATTTTGCTTGACAACTACCCCCATCAGGAGTGAAACTTGAGTCACAGCTGTGTTCCCAGGACTATCTGCCTTTTTGCTGGCCACACTAAGAATATACCATCTATCTGATAATTGAATTACCTGTGCTCTGCAGGAGAGTGAACAATGCAACTCCCTTCACCCAGGCAGAGGGTTTATTGAGAGGATCATAAATGGCTTCCTCTTGAACAATGAGCCTTTCAGGACCCAAGCAAATCTTATATTGCAGGGGTCGTAAAAGTGGCTTACTCTTGGCAGAAACTGGGAGGGGGAGAAACTGGAGACAGAAGCTGGCTTGGCAGAACTGGATAAACCACTATTTCTACCTTGTGCTGAGAGGAAACCACACCCCTTTGGAGCCAGAACATAACTTTAAAAAGATGGATCATTCATAGAGCGGACATGTGAACATTTTATAAATGATACCATAATTCTTGTGATTTTTCTGCCCACAGTTTAAGAGGTTTTTAGAACCGGTGGTATGTTCAGGGGGGTGTCAGCGGAAAAGTGGATATTACTCTAAATGTATGCATGTTAAAAATCTGAAACTTCATCAGTTAATGTCCATACTCCCTGCGCACATGTATGTAAAGTTGGGTCAATGTCAGAAATTGAAAAATCAGTTAAAAAGTCAATTATGTGCCATTTCTGAATGCAAGCTCTTAGAAACAACAGATTTGGACAGAGACATGGCTAAATTCAGCCACACCATGTATATGTAATTTCAAGCAACTGTTTACCTGTGCAAATATGTCTTTTGTTATCAAATATAGAATGTGTGCAATCTGACAGAGGAGTGTCCTATCTGCAAGCCATAAAATGACATCACTCTGACACAACTTAGCTTCGCCAATCAAGTGAGGAATGGAAATTTGACCAATGACAAGTGAGAGGGGCAAGTTTAGTTATGACCAACATACCCACCCACTCTCAAAACACATAAAAGCAGACAGACAGGACAGATAGGGACCTTCAATTCCATTTGCTGCAACGCGCTCTGCCGGACCATACAACATCCAGAGATCCAGACTTCAAATTCATCAACCTCCAGAAAGCCAAACTAGAGACTTCAATCTATCCAGAACTAAGAGACCAGACCAGAGAGCGAGCAGTTCCAGAGACCAGACGCTGTGCCCAGAGAGAGACCAGAGCCCAGTCTAAAACCCTGACCAGATCCGTGATGAGGCCCATTTAATTCAAGAATATAGTGTGAGTACCCAGCAGAACTGTGTAGAACCAATCTCTTAGTTTAAATTCATCTAATTCAATCTATTTAACCTAAGTAGAACTGCCTGATAGCTCCAAATCTGTCACCTGTCATTCTAGCTGCAAAAATCTGTCACTTGTCATTTTGAGCTTTTAAAATTTCAAATCTGAAAAACGACCTTCACAAAATCGCTCATATCTCCGCGACCGTTTGTCTTAGAGACTTGCAGTAACTTTCATTTTGAAGCTGAGATCCTAGGCTTTCCTAGGACCCCAAAACGATCGTGATAGTCCTTGCGGTTCCTCTGTAATAGCGCTCGGCGCATCCGCGAATTTTGCCGCGATTTGCAAATTTCTTCACGTGTAAAAAAATCGGCTGCTGCTTGCCTTCCATTTGCCAGAAATTCGTTTAACCTGCTAACTATCCCTGCATCATTGCTAGTGTGAGCCGGGACTAATATTAACTAGATACCACTCACCCTGAACCTCTGAAAGGGAATTAAAAGCATTTTAGCATATTTTTTAATTCATTGCCAGCACATATCAAAGCAATTTTGCCTGTGTTTTCAAAACTCCTATCTGTTTTCTTTAAGCGTGCTTGGGGGGGATTGAACTGAATTACATTGATTGCATTTCTGAGAACTGTGTGCTTTCCTCCCATTTCCTTGCATTGCATAAAAGGGGGGGGGGAATTGCCAGAGAAAAGTGATTACATTGTTTTGTTGAAATCATATTGAGTATTTTCTATACTGCATTTCATTCATTCAACCTTGCATTTCCTTGAACCCTATAAAACATTCTCTACCACATTATACTTCTGTACCTATTTACCACTGTGCTACCTTATCCATTTCATGTCAACTCCTTATTGAGTATAGAGAAGCGTGTTAGTGCCAGATTCTCCGTTGTTAATCTTTATCATATCAGATTAAGTGTGATATTCAATTATTAATTTATTATAAGGTGTGACATATATATATCTATTGTTTAAATTATCAAATAAACCTTTTAACTTGCAAAACAGAACTACTTCTTGGCTCAGTGGGGTCAGGGGGATTCCAAGAGAGGGGTGTTATATAGGGGTAGTCATCCAGAACGCATGAACTGGACATAAAGATATATCAATAAGGGTTTCCATTCAGTATCCCAGACTAGGCATTGACTTAGCTGTAGTCTGAATCGAATCCTCTTACATGAATAAGCTCAAAAATTATACGCTTCTAAATTTTCTCAAAATAACCTTTAATTGTCTGTCCCTTCAGGAGAAATGATGTGCTCCTAACTTAGGTAATGTTGCGTGCTATATGGGGGATTTGGGGTGTTGACATTCTCAAAGATGAGGAACAGCACTTTTCAGAAACTCTGATTTAAATTTGTAATCAGGTATTTCTATTGCTTCTCAACAATACGCAGGCATTTTCAGAAATACGTTACTTTCGGTATTATTTTCTCAGTTCCAACTCCCACTCAGCGTAGTATCTGCTTTTGATTGATCCCATTTAGTGCATGGAGGGTGCTGGAAGGTTTTTTCATATTAGCTGAGGAAAGAGGAACTATTCCTTGTAGCTCAAACGTAGGTTAAAAATAAGTGAGAAACACTTCTGTGTGTTGGGGTGTGTTAAAGGATAATTTCCTTTTCGGGGTTCTGCAGTCTAATTTTATGGGACCCCTACTTCGTTTGCTTTTCCCTTTTACGTTTTGCGATTAATAATATTTTGGTTGACAGAGAGACTTCTGCTGAGGTCCCCTGCCACTTGATTACTTTTTAACTTGTTTAAGGTATATGGTATTGGGTCACATATAAAGTGCCCAAACCCAGAGTTGCCTCTCAGGCACTCCATTTTTGCCTTAGTGTGATTTTATCAGACTACATCATTATAAGAGGGCTAGGTAGGTGGCAGCTAGTATTTAGTTTTGGCTCTTCTAGGGGTAGTAGTCCAATGTCACGTTATGTTAGCCATTGGGATATTAATGTTTTTTTTGAATGTCCTTCCCTCAGCCATTTGGTTATAGGGGCTTTGTTGTTCAGAGAACCATTAAGCAGGCCATACACATGCTCTCCTGCCCACATTGGCTCTTTGTGAGCCCAAGATCACAGCCTACAAACTGTTATGGACTGGTTTAGACAAGTTATTGGCCTTGGGAAGGCCACTACAATTCCTAC
This sequence comes from Ambystoma mexicanum, assembly GCF_040938575.1. NCBI lineage: Eukaryota > Metazoa > Chordata > Amphibia > Caudata > Ambystomatidae > Ambystoma > Ambystoma mexicanum. The sequence goes on along the minus strand of NC_090929.1, from coordinate 851,820,975 downwards.
AGAGGTGGGCTTGGATGTTTTGCAGTTTTTTTATGGCCAACCTGTTTAGTTGGGCACCAAAACCTATGTTTTAAATCCCCTAATATGATGGGTGGGCTGGGAGAAGCTATCTCCTTTAAGTGAAACCCTGTTCCTGTGCACATTTCTGAGGTATTTTGGAAGGTGAGCAGGTCTGCTTGCCTGCTCAAGCATTTTCTTCCATGTCCCACCTTTGCTGCATTTGTAGGACCTTTTCTGGCCACACTGGTTGGATGCATTGGTCTGGGCATAGCTCTGGTTTGGGATTGTGTGTGTTGGGTGTCCTTCCCGAGATTGCTATATCCTGCTTTTGGTCCAGGGAAGTTCTGACTCAATTTTATTTTCTATAAAATGAAAACTTTGGACTGAGCCCTGATTCATTATTCAATCCACTCAGAGTAAACTAAATGTGCATATGCTGCAATGAGTGCATTCACAAAAGTATATATCAAAGTAATCTGCAGCCTTTTCAATTGATTTGACCAGTGTAATTATTCATTCATTATTGTGGTAATCATCGGCATCCGGGTTTATTTCAGCTAGATAAAGATGTACAACTTGTTTATATTTTAAACTGTTTTGATTACTTGTATGCTTAATAAATATACTTCTGTTCAGACCTGTGTATTTCTTGTCCTGAAAGTGGAGGGGGCTGCAGGGAATCGATTCTGTTAAACTGGTGTGTCCCAGGTTCATATGAAGAACTTTTTTAAATACATATTAATTGTGCATGCCTATTTTTGTATTTGTGGAAAATGCCCCCAAACTAGGTGTCGACCAATTAAATCATCCAACATTGGCATACCATAGTTGTACGAGGAAAGGGTAACAACCTTTGTTGGTACATTTGTGCACTGCATAAAATGTAGGAATGAGTAAAAACGAGTGTCTAGTCAAATGGTCGACAGACAAATGGTCGACAGACAAATATCGATAGGACAAATGATCGATTTTTTTTTTATTTATATATATATTTTTTAGGTTTTCGTTTAGGGAAAAAAAGGGTTTTTTAGCAAAAATAAGGGAGTTGGGGGGTCCCCCCAAAAAAAAAAAATGTGGAAAAACAAAAAAAAAAAATTTGATCATTTGATCTGTCGACCTTTTGGTGTCGACCATTTGTCCTGTCGACCATTTAGATTCGACCAATTGACCTACAACCGTACAAACGTGGTACACTGAACAGCTATGTTGCTTTAATTGTGCCTTGGCCTTATCCGCATTGGGCACAATCTGTCTTCTGCACCTTACCGATGTATTTCATTGCTTTTTTAATGTCTTTATTGAAGACAAGAATAGCACCTAAAATATAACATCCTTGTGTTATATTGAAACTCAATCAAAATAATACAACTCCTCCCCACTCCCACTATTACCCCGTCTAAAACCATAATGAACATGAAGAGGGGAAGGGAGGCAAAGGAAGACATTCTAAAAAGGAACAAAATACTCTGAGATGTGGTGTGTGCTGTTCCTAGCATGGCACGTGCGCAAGCTAGAACTGAGTGCCCAGACTAGAACAGAACACATGCTGAGAAAAAACAAGCATTGGCAAAGCCTACAGATCTGTCGTTTTGGTCAAATACATGTGTCATCATATGTTCTGTTACACATAGAAGTGTTTTGCACAGCGTTCTGTCCACTCTCCACTAGCTATAGGTATGATTTGTGCTTGGTAGAGTAGTTAAGTGCACTTTAAGACAGATGATTGTTTAGGAAAATGCTCAGTGGGAGTTTCTTTTTGCATTTTCTTTCCTGGGGTCTGCTCATTGTGGTGCTGATGGTCATCTTTCTTTAAAAGGCCTGTTCACTCCAGTGCACTGCCTTACGTGTTTCTTTAAATGTTCCATCTAGTGCAGTAGGTATTATGCATTGTTTTTCTTTAAAATGCATGTACACTGAACTGCAATAGGGGTACTTTAACGCATATATTACAGGCTTGTTGTGACACCACTTTTAACCTTCAATACGAAAATTACATCCCTACTGTAACTGCAACAGTTATTACAGTTGAACTGTGACCTTACAATACCTGCTGCCGGGGCAGACACAATGCTGAATTTTAGCACTTATGGCAACACTTCATTGAAGTTGCAACTCGCTTTTTAGATTCATTTCATCTAAAATAGATTTCAGTGACACTTGACAGCAACGAATTGCTAAGTACCTGCTTATGGTAATATGGTTTTTATTATAATATGCTGAATTTGAGCTCGGCAGAGCTGGAATCTATCTACATGTTATTATTTATTTTAAAGTACAAATGGTTTTAGATGCATTTTATTGACCTGCCTAAACAATTTTTTTAAGTGGTAAAGGGGATGAAAGTGTGTGTCCATGTATTATAAGGAATACACCGACTACCATACGTGAAAATTAAATTGCAAGTGGCCTTCGCGTTCTTTGACCTCTTTATGCTTCTTCTATGCCCAGTGAGTGGGCCTCCTCTATTTCTCTGTCTTGCATCTTTGCCCATGTCCCATACAAGTCTATGCGCCTCAATACGAGTTTGGCAGGTGATTGGCAGTAAATCCAAAGGTTTACTGCCAAATGTGTTTACAGTTAATGCAACTCAGTCCCGTGGACTTAGATTACGAGTGGCAACCTGTTGGTGTTCCATGTGGGTGTTTAGCAGATTTCCCATGAACAGTAATACTGCATAACAAATCTGAAGAGCTTTGACAGTAACACAGTGGAATTATTACCACTTTACTGCCACTTCTTTCTGCCCTGGCATACTCGTAATGAGGTACTGTGTCTTTCCCATGTACCAACTCTGTATCTGTGCACATTTTTGTCTGTGCCCATTCTCTGCTCTATAATTTTTGTGATTTTTTGAATGCCTGTGCCCTTTCAGATTTTCTATGCTCTTTCTGTATCTGTGTGCTTCTTCTGTGCCCCATCAATGTGCCTCTTTGATTTCTCTGTGCTGCATCTGTGTCCATGTGAACTTCATTGTCTGTGTGTTTCCTTTGTTTTTCTGGGATGTTCTGACTGTGACGAAACCTTTTTGTTCCTTTCCTTAAAAAAAGGGAAAACACACATATATATATTACATGGCCACAGTAGTGGCCATGTAGTTATTGTTAAGTTGGTGTTTCCATAGGAAGAGCACTTTTTGGGTGGCTTATAACTTCGCTCTCCCTGGGCGAATCATCACCAAACTTTGCAAAAAAAGTATTTGGGTCACTCTGAATTTCTTTACAATGTTTGGTGAGGATTCGTCCAGGGGGGGCAAAGTTATAGGGGGGTCCCAAAACCTTTTTTTTTCCCATAGACTGAATGGGAAAAATGTTTTGCTCGCGTCTACAGCCCAAACCGCTGGACGGATTTTTGGTGAAAATCCGTCCAGTAGTTTTTTTTTAAAATGACCAAAAAGTAAGTAAAACAAAATTAGTGATATCTGTGTTCGGTCCGCGGACACACTTCCCTGTTCGCTCCGCGGACAGTGTCCTGATTGGCCAATCGGCTTGCGTGATGTCCACGGACATGCAACGTGTTCGCTGATTGGACCGCGTGGAGCGTGAAGCGCATCAGATTTTCGGTAGCGCCCGCCATCTTGGATTCGCGGAACACTCGCGGTGTCCTGAAATGTTCGCAAATAAACAAAATGAGGGTGTTCTGAAGACGTTTCTAAGAACACTCGCGGTGTCCAGGGAATGTTCGTAGGGGGTGTCCTGAGGACGCTGTCCGTATTGTTCTCTGTCAAGTTGAATGTGTTCTAAGAACACTCGCGGTGTCCTGAAATGTTCGCAAATACACAAAATGGGGGTGTTCTGAAGACGTTGTCGAACACTCGCTGTGTCCTGAAATGTTCGCAAATATGAATGGGGGGGTGTGGCTGGCAAGTTGAATGTGTTCTAAGAACACTCGCGGTGTCCTGAAATGTTCGCAAATAAACAAAATGGGGGTGTTCTGAAAACGTTTCTAAGAACACTCGCGGTGTCCGGGGAATGTTCGGAGGGGGTGTCCTGAGGACGCTGTCCGTATTGTTCTCTGTCAAGTTGAATATGTTCTAAGAACACTCGCGGTGTCCTGAAATGTTCGCAAATACACAAAATGGGGGTGTTCTGAAGACGTTGTCGAACACTCGCTGTGTCCTGAAATGTTCGCTGTCCGTATTGTTCTCTGTCACGTTGAATGTGTTCTAAGAACACTCGCGGTGTCCTGAAATGTTCGCAAATAAACAAAATGGGGGTGTTCTGAAGACGTTTCTAAGAACACTCGCGGTGTCCGGGGAATGTTCATAGGGGTGTCCTGAGGACGCTGTCCGTATTGTTCTCTGTCAAGTTGAATGTGTTCTAAAAACACTTGCGGTGTCCTGAAATGTTCGCAAATACACAAAATGGGGGTGTTCTGAAGACGTTGTCGAACACTCGCGGTGTCCTGAAATGTTCGCAAATAAACAAAATGGGGGTGTCCTGAGGACGCTGTCCGCATTGTTCTCTGTCAAGTTGAATGTGTTCTAAGAACACTCGCGGTGTCCTGAAATGTTCGCAAATAAACAAAATGGGGGTGTTCTGATGACGCTGTCCGTATTGTTCTAAATCACGTTGAATGTGTTCTAAGAACACTCGCGGTGTCCTGAAATGTTCGTAAATAAACAAAATGAGGGTGTTCTGAAGACGTTGTCGAACACTCGCTGTGTCCTGAAATGTTCGCAAATATGAATGGGGGGGTTGTGGCTGGCAAGTTGAATGTGTTCTAAGAACACTCGCGGTGTCCTGAAATGTTCGCAAATACACAAAATGGGGGTGTTCTGAAGACGTTGTCGAACACTCGCTGTGTCCTGAAATGTTCGCAAATATGAATGGGGGGGTTGTGGCTGGCAAGTTGAATGTGTTCTAAGAACACTCGCGGTGCCCTGAAATGTTCGCAAATAAACAAAATGGGGGTGTTCTGAAAACGTTTCTAAGAACACTCGCGATGTCCGGGGAATGTTCGTAGGGGGTGTCCTGAGGACGCTGTCCGTATTGTTCTCTGTCAAGTTGAATATGTTCTAAGAACACTCGCGGTGTCCTGAAATGTTCGCAAATACACAAAATGGGGGTGTTCTGAAGATGTTTCTAAGAACACTCGCGGTGTCCGGGGAATGTTCATAGGGGTGTCCTGAGGACGCTGTCCGTATTGTTCTCTTTCAAGTTGAATGTGTTCTAAAAACACTTGCGGTGTCCTGAAATGTTCGCAAATACACAAAATGGGGGTGTTCTGAAGACGTTGTCGAACACTCACGGTGTCCTGAAATGTTCGCAAATAAACAAAATGGGGGTGTCCTGAGGACGCTGTCCACATTGTTCTCTGTCAAGTTGAATGTGTTCTAAGAACACTCGCGGTGTCCTGAAATGTTCGCAAATAAACAAAATGGGGGTGTTCTGAGGACGCTGTCCGTATTGTTCTATATCACGTTGAATGTGTTCTAAGAACACTCGCGGTGTCCTGAAATGTTCGCAAATACACAAAATGGGGGTGTTCTGAAGATGTTTCTAAGAACACTCGCGGTGTCCGGGGAATGTTCATAGGGGTGTCCTGAGGACGCTGTCCGTATTGTTCTCTGTCAAGTTGAATGTGTTCTAAGAACACTTGCGGTGTCCTGAAATGTTCGCAAATACACAAAATGGGGGTGTTCTGAAGACGTTGTCGAACACTCGCTGTGTCCTGAAATGTTCGCAAATATGAATGGGGGGGTTGTGGCTGGCAAGTTGAATGTGTTCTAAGAACACTCGCGGTGTCCTGAAATGTTCACAAATAAACAAAATGGGGGTGTTCTGAAAACGTTTCTAAGAACACTCGCGACGTCCGGGGAATGTTCGTAGGGGGTGTCCTGAGGACGCTGTTCGTATTGTTCTCTGTCAAGTTGAATATGTTCTAAGAAAACTCGCGGTGTCCTGAAATGTTCGCAAATACACAAAATGGGGGTGTTCTGAAGACGTTGTCGAACACTCGCTGTGTCCTGAAATGTTCGCAAACATGAATGGGGGTTGTGGCTGGCAAGTTGAATGTGTTCTAAGAACACTCGCGGTGTCCTGAAATGTTCGCAAATAAACAAAATGGGGGTTTCTTGAGGACGCTGTCCGTATTGTTCTCTGTCAAGTTGAATGTGTTCTAAGAACACTTGCAGTGTCCTGAAATGTTTGCAAATAAGCAAGATGGTTGTGTTCTGAAGACGCTTCTAAGAACACTCGCGGTGTCCTGAAATGTTCGCAAATAAACAAAATGGGGGTGCCCTGAGGACGCTGTCCGTATTGTTCTCTGTCAAGTTGAATATGTTCTAAGAACACTTGCGGTGTCCTGAAATGTTTGCAAATAAAAAAAATAGGGTTGTTCTGAAGACGTTTCTAAGAACACTTGCGGTGTCCTGGAATGTTCGTAGGGGGTGTCCTGAAGGCGTAGTCCGTATTGTTCGCTGGCAAGTTGAATGTGTTCTAAGAACTCTCGCGTTGTTCTGAAATGTTCGTAGGGGGTGTCCTGAAGATGCTGTTCGTATTGTTCGATGGCAAGTTGAATGTGTTCTTAGAACACTTGTGGTGTCCTGAAATGTTCGCAAATAAACGAAATGGGGGTGTTCTGAGGACACTGTCCGTATTGTTCATTGTCAAGTTGAAAGTGTTCTAAGGACTATCGCGTTGTTCTGAAATGTTCATACGGAGTGTCCTGAAAAAGCTGTCCGTATTGTTTGCTGGAAGTTGAAAGTGTTCTAAGGACACTCATAATGTCCGCGGACATTAAAGTTTCCATAGACCTTAGTTGAAATGTTTGACTCTATGGATGTGATATGCTGTGGTGGTTGTGGCCAGGGCATAGAATCTTGGGTGCATGGCCATTTGGCCATGCACCCAAGACTCTATGCCCTGGCCACAACCACCGCAGCATATCACATTCATATTTGCTTATAACATTTGGTGAAAAACAAATGTATAAGGAACAAAGGTATTAGATGCTATGGATGTGATATGCTGCGATGGTTCTCCTTATTATTGTATACTTACTGTTTGGTCTAGTAATCGGAGTACACGTATTTCTTGTTAATTTCTCTGATAAAAGAAAATAGCATGTTAGTATTAGTATTTTGTAATGACTTATTACATTGTGTAATCAACATACTTTTTTTTTTGGACCCTCATATTTTGTAGATTACAAATCAGAGTACTGTGCAATTTGCTCAGTTTCTATATTTGTTGCTAAAATCAGTGGGTCTGTGGGAGAAAAAAAAATCCATGTTGGAAAAACCTTTTCTGTTATGCTACAGTTTATTTGTTTGTTTGTTTTCAGTGTTCACTTTTTGTTTCTGGCTAATGCTTTATACTTTGGCTTGTTGCATTTTTTTTGGAGCAGTAACATATTATTTATTTGTCTGGATATTATAACATTTTGGAGCAGTTAGATACCAGTTGGCGTATTCTAACTGTCTATTTTTTTATATATTTTAGTGGTATTGATTTATCTATTTCGATATTGTTAAATTTTGGGACAGTTAGATACCAATTGGCGTATTCTAACTATGTATTTCTTGGTCTAATTTAGCGGTATTCATTTATCTGATTAGTTGTTGTAGAATTTTTGAGCAGTTAGATAGCTTTTGGAGTATTCTAACAGTTTATATTTTTTTTAACACAAGTTTACTTAGGGTTTAAATACAGTTTAGTTATCAAATTTTGGTTTTAAGAACATCAAATAAGCGTTTGTAAGATTTGCTGGTAATCTCTGCTTTAGAGTAATGGTACTATCATTACATTCAAACCATCCACATTTCTTTTTTATATGTGCAGTGTAGTGCCCTGAATTGGTTGTGGCTCCTGCGTGGTAGATTATACCTATTGTTGTGAAGGTATTCTTACCAAGTGATATTTGAGCATGTGTGAATCCAGTCAGCTTGCAGTTGTTTTTGGTACCATCTGCATTATGTAGAAGCATTATGTAGAAGCATGGAGAAGCATTAGTATTATGTATTTACTATGTGTTTGTATTACTAACGTGGAGTGATTATCTGAATTGCAGGTAGAGCATAATCTACCATGGTTTGCATTTTGTACAAGTCGCTGAAATGGAATGGATTCACAATTTGGTATTGATATATATATGAAGCGTTCATTGGGGATTTCTTCTTGTGTCACATTGTTGCATGTATGTTTCCACATGTATGAAATCTGAAAGATTTCATTTATAGGTATGTTTTTGTTTTCAAGTACTTGTAGTAAGTACATTAGAAATTCTTGTGGATCTTCCTGTGAATTTATAGTGAATTTCACCATTCCAGCACAGTAGTCCAATTGTTGTCTTATTCCATAAACACTATACGTGTTGTCAGGATTGTTTGCTGCATTTCTGTGAAATACTAACATTTGCAAACATAATGGGTCTGTACTGTGTAAGTAAATGTTGTCAACAATTGGTGGTAATTGAAATAGAATATTCATTGCTACATTTGCGTAGCAACTTACACCAACTATATTTGAGAATTTAAATGGTCTAGGTAGTTCTGTATCTAACTGCTTTTTTTGGAGTTTGTCTTCCTTCTTTAAAGAAGTACCTGGTTTACTTTCTCTAATTGATTCTTTTTTGCTTGTGGTACTTGATTAAGTATTAGTTTCTTTCACTCCCTTTGGAGGATTTGCAGTGACATCCTGTTGCATTTCTGTTTGATTTATTTTTCTTTTATAACGTTTTACTTTTTGTGGAACAGAATATTTGTTTAGGTGGGGGTGTATAGTGAGCGAAGTCTATTGTATTCTAAAATGCAAGGAATATCAGTGTTTATTTTACTTGCATCATCTAAGCGTGATAGTGCTACGTAGCTCATGCCTTCTTTAAAGACTGTGTTACCAATATCTATCATTGCTTTGTCTAGGGTAAGACCTTGTGATTTATGAATCGTGACTGCGTATGCAAGAGTTAGAGAAAATTGTTCTCTGCGTACATACATATCTTTGAAGAGAAGGAATCTAGCTGTTGAGCGTCCTATCCTTTTTACTTCTGAAAGTTTGTCAAAGAGTATATTGACAAACTGAATTTTGTTGTTGCGTGGGTATGTTTGAAAGCCAACAACTGTACCCAGTGCTCCATTAACTAGTCCTTGGTCCACGTCAAGGTTACGTTTAAGCATTACTCTGCAATTTAAGGATAATTTTAATATTTTTTCTAAGCCTGCTGTGTTTGAGATTGATTTTTCTAAACTATTTAGTCTTGTTGTGGCTTGGTCACACATGAGTAGTGTCATACCATGTACATCTAGTTTGTCTGTGGCGCTAATTTTCATGATCGGTTGCATTTCTTTACTTAGCATGATTTCATTGAATTTGAAACAGCTTGCAAGATTCGGCATTAAGGCCATACAATTGACATTTTTGTGGGCTAATTGTTCCATAACATCTGTAGCACATGCATTATCGCCATAAAGTGCATTAATGTGCCGGGATTTCAATATTGCTTCTGCTTCTTTAGAAAGTATACGAACTCTGATACTTTTTAAAATGTTGGCATAAGTGAGATCTGCAGATTGCTGCATGTTTTCTGTTAATTCTCTGTATTGGAAATGTTGCCAAAGGTTGACATTTCCAATGCTGCCAACAGTTTTACGGCAGAGTTTGTGTCCTAATGTTTTAAAAATAGGCTCATCGTTTACTGGTGTTAATTGAAGCAGATCTCCAAAAACAATAATGTGTTTTCCTGCCAAGAGCACTTCATAGTGTGTTTTGAGTACTTCTTGTAATCTGAGGTGAATAAAAGCTAACATCAGGTTGGAGACCATGCTCACTTCATCTATTAGTAGCATTTTCATTTGTTTCAATACTCTGCGTAGTTCCATTGCAGCTTCTGCAGAAAGTTTGTAATAGTCTAATTTGGTCTGGTGTTCTACTGGTAATAGTAGTAATCGGTGTATTGTAACACCACCTATGTTGTAGGCAGCTAAACCTGTGGAGGCAGTGACAACAGCTGACAGTTTGTTGTTTGTCAATTGTTGAAGGAACTTATAAATGATTTTGATTAGGAATGTTTTGCCAGAACCAGCTTCACCACTGACGTACAGTAGTATAGGTTAATAATTATGGTAGGAACGTTCTTTATTTTCATGTTTTACACCATGTGCAATTTGTTTTGTTACTTCTTGAAAAATGCTACTTTGCTCATTGTTTAGTTTTGATTGTAGTATAGTTAAGTCTTCTTAATCTTCATACTGAAACATGGTGTTTTCTACTTCTATCATAGCTAATTCTGCCTCATTTATTATTAGTGGTTCTCCCAGTGGTTCTTGGCTTCCTGTTACAGAAGGTTGACTACTGTCAGGAGTGTCCTTATCTAGTTGGGCTTGGAGTTCTTCTTCGTGTTGCTGTTCATAGTGCAACATTGTTTTGTACTGTGTAAAGTTTACATCAGTTATAGTGCTTTCAATTGCTTTGACAGCATCCTCATATGAGTCATAGTTATCTAGTATTTGTTCTTCTTTTCTTCATGGTTTGAAGAGTTGTAGCAGGGACATGTAATATACTTCTTTATGTTGAGGAGTCTTTAATGACAATTTATATGATTAATTAAATTTGGTTTAGTGAGTTTAACTAAGCTGCCTTCACAGTTTGTCACTCTATATTTACCTTTTTTTCATCAGGTTTCATATTATTTTTGTATGTGTAGTTTTGGGCTATGTGGTATAGACACATGTTTTCCAAAGTATTACTTCTGTTTGGGTAGTATGTGTCCAATAAATTGTTTTTTAAAATGTCTTGGCTGTTGGAATCACGTTTGGCTATTGTTTCTATATCTTCATATGATTTTAGAACTCTTTTTCTAGATTTAGCTGGACCAAGACCTAGCCATACTATATTTTCAGATTTACCAAACAATGCAGTGCCAGTTAAACAATCAGCTGCTTCATATGATCCACATTCTCTATGGGTGAGCATTTTTATGCCCAAGCTGTATAATTTCTGAGACACTGTTTTATCTGATGACAGGTCATTTGAGAGGTCTTGGAGCTCTGTCTTTTCTGCTTTAGTTAAGTATGCTGTGACATATCGTGCAACTGCAGTAGAATTGTCTGCAATGTACTGCACATCTATGTTTGCATTCCATAAGTGGGCAATGATTGCATTATAATCATTGATATATTTTTCTTCTTCTTTTCTTTTTATGTAATATGTATGTTTAGGTGATTTACCTTTAACACTATGTCTAACTGAAGACATGAGGTTGTTCATTTGACCTGTATTTGTAACTGGTCTAGGGAAACCAAATCGGCATTTGGTGTAGTATTTCCCTTTGTTTTTGTATTTGCAACAACAATATTTTCCACATTTGTGTCTTTGAAATTGTAAAATGTGTGCATGAAGGTCACTATTTGTGGCTTCTGATGGAATTTCACAAGTGACATATTTTTCAATAAACTGTAAAACAGTGGCATCACTGTCTTTATTTAGGAGCATCTTTAATCCATAAAAGCATGTGGATATGTGGTGCTCCTCTGGCTTGGTATTCTTTTCTCCAAAAGAAGTGTTGCACTTCTCCAAGGGGAGGAACAGTTTTATTACAAATAAAATGTAGCATAGCAATGAAGTGATGGTGAAAATATCTTGAACATTAACAGGATCCAAAGAACAAAGTTCTCCAGGTGTTAGTATATCTATGTTTGTTTTGTTTTTATTTGATATGCGTAGGAAATCATGTAAATCTTCCCATGTATATTCTGCACAACTTAATGTAACAAACCAAGAGGGTGGGCCAAAATTCTGATCATACAACGTACATCGCCATGACGTCGAAACCAGTACTCTTTAGTACCACGCATATTTGCTAATAGATTTGTAATATTTGATTGTAAAACCTCATACTTTTCTTGCACTTTTTCTAATAATTGTGTAGCTGTCATATTTTGAAAGTGTGATCCTGATTTTAATATGTGTGCAACTCCGTAACATAAAGTTGCTAGTTCACTTTCAAAGAGTAGGTGGAATATGTATTCCACATTTTATCTAAATCTGGGATCTTCAGAATACATCCGTAATGAGCGGTATTCTGAAGCTAATATTTGAATAGGTCTATCATCATACCTTCCTCCTTTGCCAGTAGGAAAGAGTAGAGGAAAAGCACGTGCTTCTATACTTTTTTCCCATATGCTGATTGGCGATCCTTTTGTTTGACGCATTTGGTACGTTTCCAGTACATCTTGTCATTCGAGTGCAAAGGATGAATTGTATAATGGTCTAAAGTATTTGATATTGTAGCAGGATCTAGTAGCTCAAATTGACCAGCTTCTTGTGTTTCTTGAATTATTTCAGTTTTATCTTTCAAGTTTTCTTCAATATTAATTTCTTTGTAATATTCATTATTCTCTTTTAGATATTATATAAATCTACCAGCTGTTGCCATATTTTTTTGTCTTTTGTAGGTACTCCATTTACTAAGATACTTAAAGATTGCTGCATTGGACATTGCACTCCTGGAGTATGCACATTTTCTTTTAGATCTAATGGTAAATAAACTACTTTTTGACGAATGCCTTTTACCAACTCAGAGGGAGGTAATTTTGCTGTTTTTGGTTGAAGGTGTATTATTGCTTGAAATGAGTGTACTGTTTGAATTATGATGCTCTCATATAAATTAAGTTGTTGTAGGGGTTTTGGTACTGCATATAATTCCAAATTATTTGTGAAGTTTGTTTGTTGTCAAGTTTTGTAGTGCAGTAACTGCAAAGTATTAAGGGGTCAGTTATTTTGTATTTGTTTTCTGCTACAAGGTAGAGAGCTAATTCAAACCATTTAGAATCTTCATTGTCTTCTATTTTGTATGATAGGTCTACAGTTTTTGTGTTATTTTTATAAAAAGTTCTACGGCAACATACTCATACATGGTTTGGTACTTCAGTTGATGTACTTTTAAATGTTAGTATTTCTTTTTTGTATGTGTTTAGTAAAAGGTTGCCATGTGTAGAATTGTTGCTTAATTGGTTTAAACCTATTTCATTCTGTAAATGGCTTTCACTTCCAAAATATTTTTTCTGGATATAGTCAATTTCTTCAAGTAGGTCTTTTGCTGTACCATCTAGAAGGATGTTATTTAAATCTGCTAGTGCTAAAGCAGGACTTTTAGCATAGTACAGTTTATAGACTAGATTTCTTATAGTTGAATGATGTGTTGATATCCTTTTGATATCATGGAAAGTGGTTTTACAAGTAGGTCCTGTAATGCAGGCCAATGAATGTTCTTGGAGTCTTGTGTACTTGCGCACTGGACAGGTATCCATATTTTGCAGTAATTTAATTTTGATTTTGTCTTTGCTTTTTACATATTTATTGAGGAATTGGCGTAAAGATTTGAAACATTGTTTGGGAATGTTACACATTGACGTGCATGGCCATTTGTACACTAGACGTTCTGATTCAGTTGAATGGAGGGGTAATTCTAAGTTTTCAGGGCATATTTTTATAAGGAGTACTTCTTGTTCCATTATGGTATTATTCACTTTTTGATAACCTCGACCAGTGCTATGTATGGCAATTGTATTTGTTTGCTTTTGTTTGTACACTTCTTCATTAAAATATGGTTATGTGCTCGTAGTGTGATTCCATTCACCTCCGCAGATACTTAAGAAGTTCTTTCTGTTGACATTTCGCTTGTTGAGAAGTCTTTTTTGTAATTTAGTTATTAGTTTTGTTAGTGGTTTCATTTTGTGTAACAGTAAAATAAATAACTTTCTTTTGAGAAGAATTGCACTGTCCATCAATGCTTCTAAGATTAATTTCCTACGATAGGTTTTAAGCATTGAACCTGATTTCTCTCCTGTTTTTATAAGATTTTGAAGGACTTTGTGATGGTACATTTTGGCTAAAATACTTTTCTTGAAATGCTTACTTTGCACTATATTAAAATTTAAAGAAGTAGTTTTATCGGTAGTTATAGCTGATTTTCTGTGAATTGTTTTTTGGTTTGTTTTACATTTTGATAGAGGAGGCAAAGTTTTTGTACTTGAAACTTCTTGTGTTTCACTAAATGACTGTATTAGCTGTTTTGTTTCAACTTTTTTTTACAAATTCTGCTAGTGATGGATGCTTATGTTGGACACTTTTATTTTCATTTGCTCTACTTCTGCGTTGCTTTCTACGGACTTGACTTTTGGTAGGCATTCTTTAGGGTCTGTTGAAAAAATTTAAGAAGGTATGGGTTGGGGTGTTCTGCAATGTATGTGTGCTGTGCGCATGAGTGTTTGAGTAAGATGATAAAGATGTATGTAATGGTGTGTGATTGTGCATTGGGAACTACAACTAGTAGGGATAGGTATTCTTGAATTTATGTGTTACTAAACTGGGGTTCAGATGACAAAAAAAAAGTAAGCTAGTGGTGTGGAAAAGTACAAATAGTAAATCTAATGTATACAATTAAAACAGTTGTTTGTTCTATAATATGAAAATTGTAGCGGTTCAGTTGGGTAATTTGTGTGTCCAAAAATAGGAATTTGTGGGCCATTCTGGCTGTAAATCGCTGTTTAAGACATGGAGATTTTTGGACAAAATGGTACACAATCTATAGTTTTAGGCGCAGAAATAGCTTGTATTAACTTTACAGTATGTTTGAGTAATAATACAAATATTATGGTGATATTCTACTTAATTTTTTTCTTAAATTAACAGGTAACTTCTTAGTTCTTCTTTGTTCTTCGAATTCGGCTGCTTCTTTTCAGGAGACTGGTCTTCACTGCAATTGTAAAAGATTCAAATTAGTAGTTTTGTTTGTATATAGAGCTGTTTTTAATTTAGATATTGATTTATTTTAATTGAAATCCTCAGTGCCTTCTTCAAAACCATTAAACTAATTTATTTACATAAGATACATTGCATCAGTTCAGTACATATGATATGTTCTTAATGAACAAATTGTATTGAATGACTAACTGTAGCAAAAAAAATATCTTTACTATGTCTTGTGAAATTTATAATATACCAGTGAATACCACTATTTCTGTAACTAAGCTGTTCTAGGTAATAGCGCCTCAATGTCATGTCTAAATTAAAGTAATTAAGTAAATAAATAAATAAATACAAAAAATATGAAATTGTATAAGAATTTTTTTTAAAGATTTAAACATAGATTGTGCTTGCATGCAATTTTGTTTGAATATATGTAGTCTATATATTTCATTTAAAAAATGTTAGTTTAACATGATTTGAGTGTGTGCGTGTATAAAGAAAGTAAATAATATAAAGGTTTATGAGTGTTAGTTGATTTTAGGAAATTGAAAAAAATACAGTAAATTCATTTTACAGATTACACAAGCTAAAAGTTTGTTTGAAAATGTGTCCATCTACTGTACAGAAAATATGCATACCTGAAGTTTGTGTTCATGCATATGGATATGCATTGAGCTGCAAGTAGAAATCTTGGAGACTTGTACAGTATTTCTGGTAGATGGTGCTTGCCAATGATATGACACTTGTACTCAGAGAGGTTCACAGTACATTTGCAGTGCTGATCTATGATGATGCAGTTAGATCTAGAGGTTTTGAATGTGATTGGTGCATGGTCATGTGACTTCTTAGCTACATCCAATGAGGGAATGGCAGAGAGAGTGAAGTGGAAATGGTAGAAGGGCTGTTCATGTTATGATATGTCCGCGGACATGACGGTAGTTCGCGGACATCAGGAGTTACATCCGGTGATTTTTGGGTTCAGAAGTCATGCAAATGAGAATGAGTACTGAAAGGGATTGGTCAGGAAAGTTTAGTGTGTGTGTTGTTCCAGAAGAGAGTTTCTCATATACTGTTTTTGCTGAGAGAACAACAGATAGCTATGTCTGTGTGTTTTAGGAAAAAGATTGTATGGATTTTGGGAGATTCATGGATATATTGGTTGAAGGTGAATGCAGAAAGCTGTGGAGTAGCTGTAGATCTTGGATTCCCACATGTGGAAGTACACTGGCATGGAGTACGTGGAATGAAGTGGTTGGACTTGCTACCTCTCTGTGCTACTTTGGAGACAGAGCAACATCCAGACATAATTGTTATTCATTGTGGAGGGAACAGTTTAGGACATGTGACTGAAATAATAATAAAGCTGTTTGTGCCTTTCTAAAATATTTTGGCATGTCTTCTTTTCACAATGAAAATATTCTGTTTCGTAGTACAAACATTTTTCGCAGAGATGGAGTCCATCTTACTTATGGTGGCAATCAGATTTTTCTGAGAAATGTACAAAATGCATTGCGACCTTTTTTGGAATTACAACATCCATTTTGAAGTAGATGTTAAGCATTTATAATTTTTGACTTACAAACACCTCCCAAAGGCTCTTTTCAGAGCCACCACTTTCCTCCCAGAGAAAATTGCAATGTTTGTGATAGGGTAGAAACCCAATTTTTTAAATGTTCGCGAACTGTCCGCGGACTTCTAAAAAATACAAAGGGCCCTGCTTCACTTCTATTTTTTAACTGTGAAAGGCGGCTCTGAAAAGAGTCTTATTTTTTTTTGGATTTTTGATAGTTTGTATTTTTTTTGGTTTTTTATACACGACACACTAGGAGAGGAGGGGAGAGGAAGGTAAAGGGGGGGACACCAACCACAGGGACAAGAAAGGGCGAGCTGAGAGAGGAAGATGTAGAGTGGGTTTTATTTGGGTAGTGAGCAGATCTTCTCGTGCTCTGAGACGATAGTCTCAAAAGCACTACGAAGTCGCCCCCCCCTGCAGAGTACTGTGTCACAGTACATACATACAACTGTGACCCTCGAAAGGTAAGGGTCATCAGCATTCTGTATGGCCTGTGAGGCAGCTTGAGGAAGACGCTGTCCCACAGAGGTGGTCCTTGTGGTGACAGGATCAGAAACAGAGGATGAAGTAGAGGAAATCAATCAACCAAAGCTGTACTTACCATGCTTCCCGCGACTGAGTATCATTTTGCACTCATTGCAGGTAACACAGTTCGCACGAGCCTTGGGACCATTCCCATGAATGGTAAATAACCGCCACACCCAAGACTCACACCTAGTGCGGGTAGTAGGGATTTCCTCTACCTCATTCTCATCATCCTCTTCTTCCTCCTCTGCATCCTGACTCCTGTTCCCCTCTTCAGGCCCTTGGGGAGTTGGTGGTGCTGAAGCAGGTGCAGCACCAGGTGGCAGTAGTTCAGCCATGGATGCCATCTCGTGGCAGCAAAAATCGCTGTGTTCTGAAGAATAGCCAGAAACACAATGAGAATAGGCTCTAGGGCGTGGTCTTTTATAGGGGTGCTTGTACGCGGTCCGCGGACATGCGCGTTGTCCGCAGACAGATTGAACACAAAAAAAAGTTTGAAAAGTTTCAAAAGGTATGTAGAAACTCAGGATTACTATGTGGGACTTGTGCCATGGTGAGATTTTATTGAAAAATATTATGGATTAATTGAAAATGTACTTTTAAATTGTTCAGGGACACGAACAGTGTCAGCATTCAGAACATGCGATCAGCGTGGGCGTGGTCATATGATCCGTTCGCGAACAAGTCCGCGAAGGAAGCGCATGTCCGCAGGACACCAAATGCACAGAGATTGGTTAGCGCATGCGCGTTGATGTTCTACAGACACTGTTCGGGTCCTGTAATTAAAAATGTGTCACACGTGAAACGAACATTTCAGGACACTTTGTGTGTTCTTAGAACTGTTTAAACTTGCTAGCGAACAGTAAGGACAGATATAGGGCCTCATTACATGGATGGCGGTAAGGATTTACCGGTACCGGTACCGGTAAATCCTTACCGCCTTACTACGAGGTCCCTTTGCGGGTTGGGGGATTTAACGCCTGCTTTTTGCAGGCGTTAAAAACCAACCCGCAAAGGGACCCAGGGAGCTAATTACGGTACCACAATTTGCGGTACCGTAATTAGCGCCTTCCCCATTCCCATTATGCCCTATGGGGCAAAAATGGGAATGGGGAAGGGCAATGGTGGAAGGGGGAATTACCGCCCCGCCAACCTTGGAATGGGGCGGTAATTCCCCTTTCCGCCAAGGCGGTGCCAGTATTTTACCGGCATGAACCATGGCGCTAATAGCGCCATGGTTCTTCGCCATCCGTGTAATGAGGCCCATAGTGTTCTTCAGGAAACGTCCAATTTAGTTTATGTACGAGCATTTCAGGACACCAATTGTGTTCTTAGAACAGTTTAAACTTGATAACGAACACTACGGACAGATATAGTGTTCTTTAGGACACTTTAATTATTTTTTTTTACGAGTATTTCAGGCCACCGCGTGTGTTCTTAGAATAGTTTCATCTTGCTAGCGAACACTACAAATAGGTATAGTGTTCTTCAGGACACCTCCATTTTCGTTTACGTACGAACATTTCAGGACACCAATTGTGTTTTTAGAACAGTTTAAACTTGATAGCGAACACTACGGACAGATATAGGGCCTCATTCCGACCCTGGCGTTAACTAAGGCGCTATTAGCGCCTTGGTTGACGCTGTTATCTTTCAGACTCCACCATGGTGAATGGCGGAATTACCGCCCCATTCCAAGGTTGGCGGGGTCGGTAATCCCCCATTCACCAAGGGCCCTTCCCCATTCCCATTTTTGCCCCATAGGGCTCAATGGGAATGAGGAAGGCGCTAACTACGGCACCGTAAATTACGGTGCCGTAATTAGCTCCTAGGTCCCTTTGCGGATTGGTTTTTTAACGGCTGCAAAAATCAGGCGTTAAGTACCAACCCGCAAAGGGAACTCGGAATAGGGCGTTAATGGTTTAACGGCACCGGTCTCGTTAACGGTGGCCGTTAACCCTTACCGCCCTACTCGGAATGACCCCCAAAGTGTTCTTTAGGACATTTACATTTCTTTTTTTTACGAACATTTCAGGACACCGCGTGTGTTATTAGAACAGTTTGAACTTGCTAGCGAAGAGTACGAACAGGTATAGTGTTCTTCAGGACACCTCCATTTTCGTTTATTTACGAACATTTCAGAACACCTGCACTGTCCGCGGACACCTACATTGTTTTTTTAAAAATAAAAAAAAGAAACTATTTACAACACAATATAAAAATTAAACTTTATTTAACATATATTAATAATTTATGACAGAGAAGGTGAGGATGAAACAGAAACAAAAACAGGAGAATTAGGGGTTTCAACATGATTGTTATTAGGTGAAGAAGGGATGGAAGTCTCATCAAAACGTTTTGGGTTATGGAGAGGGTTTGGGGATAATTGACTGGGATATGGTGAGGAGGGACAAGTACACGTGGGGCAATGGTACGCGATTTTTGGTTTAAAATGATCTTCCAGAAAAGTTTTCAATTTATTAAAATTAGTCAACAATAAATCCATTTTTTCTTCTATAATGTGAAAAGTGTTATCCATAACAGGTTTTTCTGAAGTATTTTCTATTTTGGTATGCTCTGTACAAAAATATATATATATATGTTAAAGGAATACAAAATAATAATAATTAAATGGTTTATATTATAATGTGTTTACCATTAGTTTCACTATCTTGTGACATTTCTTCATGTGGGAAATGCTCCTCTAGCCATTCCAGAGTACTAGACATTTCTGTGAGAAAAAAAAAAGATAATATATTTTTTTATCTAATACAGAAAGTTTATAAATATATGAATAAAATTAAGTACACTTACTATTTCAGGTAAGATATGTCCTATGTACTCAGTGGGTCTGCTCTTGTTCTCAGTTCGGTCGTGTTTGTGAGGTAATTATGTTGGAAGCCAATTTATCTTCTTGTGGTATATTCCATTTTAGAACATAGTTCATTTAAATGAATGGTTAGTGTGTTGTATATATGGGTTACATTTCTTATGCATTAGTACATATAATGTGTTTGTGTGCTCCTTTTTGAATTTGTTAAATGTTCCTATGTTATGATATAACAATCAAACATACCCCCCCAGAGTTTTTAGGTAGTGGTACTGTTCTTCGAACATGTCCGCAAACATTAAATGAGTTCGCGGACATCAAGTACAGTAGAAGAGATTCAGTCAGTTCCATATGACATGTATATAAAGTCAAAGTCATTATTGTTAAGTTGCACTACTAAAAACCTATGAAATTCAGTGAAAAAACGCTGTTAAATGGACGTTATGGTTAAGTTGCACTACTAAAAACCTAAGTAATTCAGTGAAAAAACGTGGTTAAAGGGACGTTATGGTTAAGTTGCGCTGCTAAAAACCTATGAAATTTAGTGAAAAAACTTTGTTAAAGGGACGTTATGGTTCAGTTGCGCTACTAAAAACCAATGAAATTCAGTGAAAAAACTTTGTTAACGGGATGTTATGGTTAAGTTGCGCTGCTAAAAACCTTTTAAATTCAGTGAAAAAACTTTGTTAAAGGGACGTTATGGTTCAGTTGCGCTACTAAAAACCAATGAAATTCAGTGAAAAAACTTTGTTAAAGGGACGTTATGGTTAAGTTGCGCTGCTAAAAACCTTAAATCTACTGATAATTGTAATGCACAAAAAGGATTGCTGTCTATCAAGGTTGTGTCTTCCCCTATGTATATGTTTCATATGATATGACTGGACCATAAGGGAATTATTGTAAGAACATACTTGAAGGATAAGTCTACGAATATAGTACATTTACAATTTTTAGTTCCTGACTGTTACTGAAGAAAATCATGTGGCCTAGATATGTCAGGAAAGGAAAAAATGGCGAGTCAGACATGTGATGTCATCAGTGATGTCATCAATGACATTTGTGATGTCATCTTTGATGTCCTGGGTGTTAGGCTTAGCAGTGCACGGTGGTGGCGCGAGTTATGGTTGCTTAGCTTACCATAACTGGCGAATTTCAAGGGTTTTTTGGTTTTACTTGGAACCATAACGTCCCTTTAACAAAGCTTTTTCACTGAATTTGAAAGGTTTTTAGCAGCGCAACTTAACCATAACGTCCCTTTAACAATGTTTTTTCACTGAAAAATATATATATATATATATTACACGGCCCACGGTAGGGGCCATGTAGTTATGGTTAAGTTTCTGTTTCCGTAGGAAGAGCACTTTTTGGGCGGCTTATAACTTCGCGCTCCCTGTACGAATCCTCACCAAACTTTGTAAAAAAAGTATATAGCCCACTCTGAATTGTTTTGCAAAGTTTGGTGCGGTTTGGTCCAGCGGGGGCAAACTTATAGGGGGGTCCCAACATTTCTTTTTTTCCCATAGACTGAATGGGGAAAAAACTTTGCTCACGCCTACAGCCCAGACCGCTGGACGGATTTTCACCAAATTTGGACCAGGAGCAGTGGCTTGGTCTCAAAAGCGTGCTTTTATAGATTTGGTGAAACTCCGTCCAGCGGTTTGGGCTGTAGGCATGAGCAAATTTTTGGAGCAAAGGCCATGCACCCAAGACTCTAGGCCCTGGCGGCAACCACCGCAGCATATCACACCCATAGATCACACCCATAGAATGAAACATGGGTGTGATGTATGGGTGTGATATGTTTTGGAGTTGTGGCCAGACTGTACCGAAGACCGAAGTTATAAGTACTGAAGTTATGAGCTACTATGGGTGTGATATGTTGTGGTGGTTGTGGCAGGGTGCATGGGTGAAGGCTGTAGGCTGTATACTCAATACTCTATGTCCTGACCACAACCACTGCACCATATCACAGCCATAGATCATACCTATAGATTTTATTACCTTTCAAATGGTTTCAATTATACTTACGGCATGATTTGTTGACATTCGATACATTGTTTACATGAGTTTGGTACCTGGTGGAAGTGTTCTTTTTCAAGTTCTTTGATAAAAGAAAAGAGCATGTTAGTGTATGTATTCTATAAGGACTTATTACATTTCATAATAGATATTTTAGCTTTTTTTTTACCCTCAAATTTGGTTTACAAACCAGTGTACTGTGCATTTTGCTCAGTTTATGTGTTTGTTTTTGAAATCATTGGGTCTGTGGGAAAAAAATAAATCCTTGTTGGATTAAAAAACCCTTTTTTGTTTTGCTACAGTCTATTTGTTTGTTTCCTTTCAGTGTTTACTTCTTGTTTCTGCTTAATGTTCTATCTGTTGGATTGTTGCAGATTTCTGAAGCAGTTACATACCTGATGGCGCATTGTAACTGTCTATTTTTAGTTGTTATACAATCTTGGACTAGTTAGATACCTATTGGCGTATTCTAACAGTTCATAGTTTTTTCATTTAATTTTTTTTAATGTTGAAGTACAGATTAGTTATTAAATTTTGGTTTTAACAAGATTAAAAAGCATTTGTAAGATTTGCTGGTAATCTCTACTTTAGAGTAGCCATCCACATTGTTGTTGCAGATTTCTGAAGCAGTTAGATACCTGATGGCGTATTCTAAATGTAATTATTATAATTTTTTTCATTTAGTGTTATTGATTTATCTGTTTGGTTTTTATAGAATCTTGGGGTATTAGGATACCTGTTGGCGTATTCTACAGTTTATAGTTTTCTATTTGAAGTTTTGTTAAAATTTAAGTACAGATTAGTTATTAAATTTCGGTTTTAAGAAGATTAAATAAGCGTTTGTAAGATTTGCTGGTAATCTCTGCTTTAGAGTAATGGTACTATCATTACATTCAAACCATCCACATTTCTTTTTTATATATGCAGTGTAGTGACCTGCGTTGGTTGTGGCTCCTGCGTGGTAGATTATGCATATTGTTGTGAAGGTTTTTCTACCAAGTGATACTTGACCATGTGTGAATCCAGTCAGCTTGCAGTTGTTTTTGGTACCATCTGCATTGTAACGTAGAAGCATTAGTATTAAGTATATGTTTGTATTAGTAAGGAGGAGAGATTATCTGAATTGCAGTTAGGACATAATCTGCCATGGTTTGCATGTTGTACAAGTTTCTGAAATGGAATGGATTCACAATTTGGTATGGATATATACACAAAGCTCTCGTTAGGGATTTCTTCTTGTGTAACATTGTTGCAGAGAGTGCAGGTATGTTTCCACATGTATCCACATGTTTCCACATGTATGAAATCTTGAAGATTTCATTTATAGGTATGTTTTTGTTTTCCAATACTTGTAGTAAGTACATTAGAAATTCTTGTGGATCTTCTTGTGAGTTTATAGTGAATTTTACCATTCCAGTACAGTAGTCCAATTTTTGTCTTATTCCGTGAACACTATACGTGTTGTCAGCATTTTATTTTGCGTTTCTATGAAGGACTAACATTTGCAAACACAGTTGGTCTGTACTGTGTAAGTAAATGTTGTCAACAATTGGTGGCAATTGAAATAGAATATTAATTGCTACATTTGCGTAACAATTTACACCAGTTACATCTGAAAATTTGAATGGACCAGGTAGTTCTGTGTCCAAGTCATTTTTTCGGAGTGTATGTTGCCTTTCTGAAGAAGTACCTAAATTACTTTGACTAATTGTGAATGATGAAGTATTAGCTTCTTTTACTATCTTTGGAGGATTTGCAGTCATATTCTGTTGCATTTCTGTTTGAATTAGTTTTCTTTTACGTTTTCTTTTTTGTGGAACAGGATATACTTTTAGATTGGGGGTGTATAGTGAACGTAGTCTGTTGTAGTCTAGAATGCAAGGAATATCAGCGATGACTTTACTTGCATCAAAGTTGATTAGAAATAGTCCTTCAAGTGTACGTAAGCGTGATAGTGCTACGTAGTTCATGCCTTCTTTTAAGACTGTGTTACCAATATCTATCAATGCTTTGTCTAGGGTAACACCTTGGGATTTATGAATGGTGACTGCATATTCAAGAGTTAGAGAAAATGGTTCTCTACGTACATACATGTCTTTGAAGAGAAGGAATCGAGCTGTTGAGCGCCCTATCCTTTTTACTTCTGAAGGTTTGTCAAAGAGTATATTGACAAAATGAATGTTGTTGTCACGTGGGTATGTTTGAAAGCCAACAATTGTACCCAGTGTTCCATTAACTAGTCCTTGCTCCACATCCAGGTTACGTTTAAGCATTACTCTACAGTTTAAGGATAATTTTAATATTTTTTCCAAGCCAGCTGTGTTGGAGATTGAATATTCTAAGGTGTTTAGTCTTGTTGTGGCTTGTTGACACATAGGTAGTGTAATACCATGTACGTCCAGTTTGTCTGTGGAGCAAATTTCAATTATTCTTTTTTTAACATTGTTTCATTGAATTTGGAACAGCTTGCAAGAGTGGGCATTAAGGCCATACAATTGACTTTTTTGTGCTAATTGTTCCATAACATCAGTAGCACATGAATTATCGCCATAAAGGGCATGGATGTGCTGGGTTTTTAATATTGTTTGTGCTTCTTGAGATAGTACACCAACTCTAACACTTTTTAAAATGTTGGCGTAGGTGAGGTCTGTAGATTGGCGCATGTTCTCTGTTAATTCTGTGTATTGGAAATATTGCCAAAGGTTGACATTTCATATGCTGCCAATAGTTTTACAGCAGAGTTTGTGTCCTAAGGTTTTAAAAATAGGTTCACCTTTCACTAGTGTCCATTGAAGAAGATCTTCGAAAACAATAATGTGTTTTCCTCCAAAAAGTTCTTCATAGTTAGTTTTAAGTACTTCTTGCAATCTGAGGAAAAATCAAAGCCAACATTAGGTTGGAGACCATGCTCACTTCATTTATTATTAGCATTTTCATTTGTTTCAAAACTCCGCGTAGTTCCATTGCAGCTTCTGTAGAAAGTTTATAATAATCTAATTTGTTTTGGTGTTTTACTGGAAGGAGTAGTAATCGGTGTACAGTGACACCTCCTTTGTTGTGGGCAGCTAAACCTGTGGGGGCAGTTACAAAAGCTGACAGTTTGTTGTTTGTCAATTGTTGAAGGAACTTGCTGATGGTTTTGATTAAGAATGTTTTACCTGAACCAGCTTCACCACTGACGTATAGTAGTATAGGTTTGTAATTTTGGCAGGTACATTCTTTATTTTCATGTTGTACACCATGTGCAATTTATTTTGTTACTTCTTCAAAAATGGTGTGCTGCTCTTTGGTTAGTTTTGATTGTAGTGCAGTTAAGTCTTCTGTATCTTCTTCAAAGTGACACATCGTGTTTTCTACTTCTGTCATAGCTAATTCTGCCTCATTTGCTATTAATGGCTGTCCCAGTGGTTCCTGGCTTCCTGTTATAGAAGGTTGACTACTGTCGGGAGTGTCCTTATCTAGTTGGGCCTGGAGTTCTTCTTCATGTTGCTGTTCATTTTGCAACATTGTTTTGTACTGCATAAAGTTCACATTGGTGATAGTGCTTTCATATGCTTTGAAAGCATCTTCGTAGCAGCCATAGTTATC
Source organism: Ambystoma mexicanum (assembly GCF_040938575.1). Lineage (NCBI taxonomy): Eukaryota > Metazoa > Chordata > Amphibia > Caudata > Ambystomatidae > Ambystoma > Ambystoma mexicanum. The sequence goes on along the minus strand of NC_090929.1, from coordinate 851,795,753 downwards.
TAGTAACTCTCCTTCTTTTCTCCATGGTTTCAAAAGTTGTAGAAGGGACATGCAATATAGTTCTTTCTGTTGAAGAGTTTTAATGACAATTTGATATGATTAATTAAACTTGGTTTGGTAAGTTTTACTAAGCTGCCTTCACAATCTGTCACTGTATATCTACCTTTGCTTTCATCGGGTTTTATATGGTATAGACACATGTTTTCCAAAGTGGTACTCCTGTTCGGGTAATATGTGTCTAGTAAATTGTTTTTCAAAATGTCTTGGCTGTTTGGATCATTTTGGCTATTGTTTCTATGTCATCATATGATTTGAGAACCCTTTTTCTAGATTTAGCAGGACCAAGACTTAGCCATACCATATTTTCAGATTTTCCATACAAAGCAGTACCGGTTAAACGATCTGCAGATTTGTAGGCGCACATTCTCTATGAGAGAGCATTTTTATGCCTAAGCTGTACAATGTCTGAAATAGTGTTTTGTCTGATGATAGGTCATTCCAGAGGTCTTGAGGCTCTGTTTTTTCTGCTTTTTCAGGTCTTTTTCCTGAGAGAAGAACAGTTAGCTATGGCTGTGTGTTTCAGAAAACAGATTGTCTGGATTTTGGGAGACTCATGAATACATTGGTTGGAGGTGCATGCACAACGCTGTGGAGTAGCTGCAGATCTTGTATTCCCTCATGTGGAAGTGCACTGGTATGGAGTACGTGGAATGAAGTGGCTAGACTTGGTACCTCTCTGTGCTAGTTTGTAGACAGAGCATCATCCAGACATAATTATAATTCATTGTGGAGTGAACAGTTTGGGACATGTGTCAGGAATTTATTTGCAATTTGCGATGAAAGAAGGACTTTGGAAGGTCATGGACATGTTTCCAAATTCCCAAGTAATTTTTTCTTGTATTGCGCAAAGACAAATATGGCTGTGTTCTTCTTCATTTGGTCCACGAATAGAGAATGCAAGGTGCAATGTCAATAAGGCTGTTTGTGCCTTTCTAAGAGATTTTGGTATACCCTCTTTCCACAATGAAAACATTTTGTTTCGCAGCACTTTCATTTTTCGCAGAGATGGAGTAGGTCAGTGACCAAATAGAAGAATGAGGCCAAAGTTGGAGTTCCGTTACAAGTTCACAGAACCCTGAAGTGACCTGCAATTTCCTTTTTTACATACGGCATGGTCTCAACCCCCTTAAAACCCTGCCTCTTGCGTAATTTAAGAGATTGTACAGCTAAGTGTACATGTAATCAATATAGTATCGCTTTGGATTAAATAAAAAGCTGAAATGCAGCATCTATGTGTCGCAGAATAATAATGTGAGCCGTTTAATAAAATGCATTCAAAAACGTTTTTGTTTTGGGCTTTAAAATGGGCAATGCCATATAGATTCTTGCCTTAATGTGTGACACTAGCAGTGCGCAAAATTAAACAAACAATCTTAAACATGTCCCTATCAATTCAATCCTCTAAAGTGTTGCAGAACAGGTTTTTACAAGAAAGGAATTTTAAAAAGTTGGTCATCTCGAATTCGGCTCTTTGCTCGCTCAAGCAGTAGACATTGTGATGTACCAACCGAAGCTCAATGACTGACTACTGAGCAGTTGTGGTGTCATTTACTTATTACAGGTTAGCAGTGATGTCACAACTATGCTGCAATAAGACAATTATTTACAGGTTTATACAGATATTGAAGGATGCTATGTATTATATTTGGGAGCAGGTGCCCCTGACATACTTTATAGGGATAATGCAAGTCACTGAGGAATTCCGCAACCAAATAGAGGAACACGGGTGGAGAGGGTGGGCAGCATCATATGACAGAAATATTGCAATAAAGTGGCTGCAATTTTGCACAATGCTTGCGCAGTTGCAAAACATGTCCAGATGCTAGTTTTTGTTGTTGCTTTTTAACACAGGAGTATTTTTCCTTGCTACAAATACAGTGCAAAATTGCACTGTAAAATATATGGCAGCAGCACATTACAGCTGAATACCTTTGGATTTTTTTTTCCAACTAAAATATTCTGAAATTATTTTCAATGTTAAATCTGCACCATCTCTTGCATTATTAGACTGAGCAGATGAAGCACTGAACAGGGTTGCTGCTTGACCACATATACTAGAGATTAAAGTGAGCCCTACTATAGGTAAAAAATAGTTTAAAAGTCACCTCCATGTTTCATGGGACATTTGTATACTCGTCCTTGGCACTTAAGGGGTGCCAAGAACCAGTATGCTTGTCCTTTTTGCATAGACTTGCATAAGAACCTGGCACTTAATGGAGCTGGCTCCTCGGCATCATTCCTTTATTCATCAGGTAACTTCATGTTGACTTTCAATATCCTTATAGTCTGAAGAAGTGGCACTATACACACATTTCATATCCAATAGTGAAAAAGAATGCAGAGAGCTGATCAAGTGGTAAGAGGTAAACATTGCACCCTGAGACCTATGGGTGAGTGGTGCGTTATAACAATTTAAATAAATAAATAAATTGATTGCGTTTGATATATACAATAATCCCTGCCTATGGATCTGTTTACACGCCTTCTCATGCCCCGCACCAGATTTTATTTGGACACATATCTCCCTTCTGGATTTGCACCATTTTCTGGTCAATGCATCGCAAGCAGAATCAGGTCCTGATGTCCCTGAGCAAGACTAAGGGCCTGATTCACAGAATTATTTTATAATGGCGCAATCCCATTGGAAAATGCTCCGTGAATCAGGCCCTTAATGCACCTTACCTTGGTCAAGGTTTTACGCACTTTGATACTACTATGGTGGTCAGCTGGTGCTGTATAAAAAAACAACTAATAATAATAATAATAATAATAATAATAATAATAATAATAATAATAATAAGTGACAACCCATATCATAATGCTACATTTTTTCTGTGAAGGATAAAGGGCTTTAGAGAGATGAAGAAAAGTGGGAGGCAGGGAGAGGAAGTCTGCAAAGAGGAATACTTCTGGTCGAAGATGGCTAACAGTTACCCAGTACTACACACTGCTTCGGCCACTCCCTGGCCACTCTTTCTAAAGCAGGAAAAGCAAATTAGGGATGACTGGTGGTTCCAGATTCTGCAGTGAAACTTCTTGCTTTCCCTGACATTTAGTTAATTGGAGAATATGGGAACGCGAGCCTACTTGTTTCACGCTTCTGTGCTCGGTGGCCAATCGTTTAAAGAGTTAGCTCCTCTCTCAATATCAGAAATGTTCCAACAAAGAACTTGTGCTTAAAATAGCACACCTTCGGGTAAAGGCGGTGTGGGTCAAAGTTGAAACATCCTGGAAAGTGCATTAGCTTTACCATATCAATATGTTTCATAGATTCATACGCGTGTATTTTATCATTTCATTTTGAACGGCTTCTGGACATTGAACAACAGGAGAGAGTACAGCATCGTCATCATGGGATGTTCTGGCATTGGTTGCGGGTATTGAGTACCCAAAACCTCGTCAAAAATAACACGTATCTTTTTTGACGGCTCCCTATACGTGAAAGTGCGAATAAATACCAACGCCTTTGTGAATCATGTGTCTTCAACTAAGTTTGGATCATGTTCTAATTGGAGGAATCGGAAATGGATTATTGACTGGCACTGCGCACACAATTCACACCTTAATTTTACTCTCCATTTTTCCCAAAAAATATATATGTAATTCATGCCTGGAAATTTCACATTGCGCACCTAATTGCTATGGAATCCGCTGGCTTTTAGCATGTGTTAAATGGAGGCAGATTCCAAATGAATCCATTTATTTTACACATATATGAGAATGTTCTGAAGGCCTAACACAAGGAAGCATTAGAAGGTGGCAGAGGAATGCACGAGGGAAATGTGAAATCCATTCTGTGTGTCAACATCATCACAGATCCACTGGGGTGCTGGATTACAATGTAAAGAGTTGGTTTCTTTTTTGGGATTACTATATGCTGGATTGTGGGTACTGATTTCTGGCATGAATGTTGCTTTGGGTCATGTGACTGCAGGATATTTATTATGTGTATGCTGCACTGACATTTGAGGCTAGCAAAATTAATGGAGCAGCCTCTGTTGCAAAGATAACTTGTACTTTAACATTATCTGTAACAGTTGTTCTGCATTGGATGGGGGTTATTGTGTGTTTTAACGATGTCAATGAATTATTTATCGCTAAATGAGAACCACTTTTGCACAGTCACTGCACTGATCACGGTTGCTGTGGGCTGTGTGTATTACATGACTGTCAGTACATATGCTTATTTTACAGTTTGAGCTGCCTTTAATGATCACGTTTGTGAATGTCAATCACATGAAATACGCGGTTCCTAGTGACATTTTCGAATGTCATATTTTCGAAATGCCATTTTTTCAACACGAAAATGGTGAAAAAAATAATGATTCAATGGGGTTTCTTATTTTATTTTTTTAATGGGGGGGTTCCTCCCCAACCCCCTTTTTTATAGACACTTTTATTTTACATGCGAAACAAACAGAAAAACGTAAAATAAAAAAATAACCATTCGGAAGTTTTTTTTTCTGCAATTATTTTCCAACAAAATCGCATGTCGAAAATATTTTTTCGATAATTTAACTGGATACCGAAATACGCACATAGGTCCAGCTATGTGTATAATGATCACTTGGGAACAGCGCAGAGGTCCTGCTTTGTGAAAAGTGATCACTTGGAGAAAGCACGCAGGTCAAAGATTTGTGCATATCGATCACATAGGTGCAGATCAAGCTCTGTATAAAGTAATCACATGATCCCTGGATGCATGATACAGCTATATGACACCAGAAATTCAGAGACAACATTTTTGTCTCCAGCATGAAGACCCACATTGCTGCAAAGTTCTTTCTTTTTGAGCATTATACTTTTATAGCACTCCCGTTTGTGCAAGTTGAGGGCATCCTTGTGCAAAGGTATTAGCAACAGTGCAACTTCTTGTGCAGCTGATCATATATTGGCCAAGATTAACTTTCAAGACAGCATGATTTAGATAAGAGGATTTTTAAGATATGAGCCTGCAATGCTCCGAATAGAAGCCCCAAACAAAAATACAAGTCGACTCATATGTAAAAAAAGTATGCTCCATGAATCATCTGAGCTATGTACACCTCAATCACCGTTGGGGTGTTTTTCTTCATGAACATGTAGTTGTCAAGATCACATGTATGCAACATTTACCATCTTGGACACATGCATGGTGCAGTTGAGACTGAGGTTTGGAAGCATGCATGATGCAGTTGAGAGATAGGTTTGGAAGCATGCATGGTGCAGTTCAGACTGAGGTTTGGAAGCATTGATGGTGCAGTTGAGAGTGAGGTTTGGAAGCATGCATGGTGCAGTTGAGACTGAGGTTTGGAAGCCTGCATGGTGCATTTAAGACTGAGGTTTGGAAGCATGCATATTGCAACTGAGACAGGTTTGGAAGCATGCATGGTGCAGTCGAGACTGGGGTTTGCAAGCATGAATGGTGCAGTTCAGACTGAGGTTTGGAAGCATGTATGGTGCAGTTGAGAGTGAGGTTTGGAAGCATGCATGGTGCAGTTGAGAGTGAGGTTTGGAAGCATGCATGGTGCAGTTAAGACTTAGGTTTGGAAGCATGCAAGGTGCATTTCAAACTGAGGTTTGGAAGCATGCATGGTGCAGTCGAGACCGGGGTTTGGAAGCATGCATGGTGCAGTTGAGCCTGAGGATTGGAAGCATGAAGGGTGCAGTTGAGACTGACGTTTGGAAGCATGCATGGTGCAGTTGAGACTGAGGTTTGGAAGCATGAATGGCACAGTTGAGACTGAGGAGGGAGATGGGCAGCTTTGCTCGTAGTTGCAATTTAATAACACTCTGCTCTGAATGAGTGTGTTTGTTTTAGAAGGATACAATTATGGAGCAAACTGTCTTGAGGTACTGATCATCCCGGCACAGGAAATCAGACCACAGTCCTGTTAACCATCAACAAGTAGTTATTGAAAATGAGCTAAACAGATGTTGGTTGCCTTTCCTGTGAGTCACGTGATGTGCTCCCTCGCTGTCATGCTAGGAGTTTGACTCATACAAAGGCTGTGTGGACTTTCATGCCCCACTTTTAATGGTGATTGGACATCACAAACGTATAACAAGTATTCAGAGAGTCACTGGACCAGTACGCCCCACCACCATAACATGAAAACAAGAGCTGGACTACAGTTCTATGTTTCCCTTTGATTAAAAATAGATTGCATTAGAGATGCCGAAGGATGGGGCCCTATCAGAAAATAAGACCAGGTTACAGAGTGACATACATGAAATGCTGCACATATAAATCTCATCTAGCTTGAGGTACGTTGCTCCATAATTCGGGGGGCATTAGAGAAAAGAAGCGGGAATGTGAAGGTGCACATGGAGACTTGGAACAGGCAAGAAACAAAGATTTAGAAAATATAAGAACGGGTGGAGGCACGGTAAGAAGCAAGATAGGAAAGATTAGGTGGTGCAGAACCATGGGTACAATTATAAATAATGCATAAGAAGTGAAAAAGGAGGCACAAGTCAAAGCGCAGCCAAGAAATGGAGCAAAGTGAGCTAGCGATAGATGTGTGAGGTGAAAGAAGGAAGAAGGGACAGAACGAAACATTTCAGATGGAATGTAAAGGAGCAAGATGGGAAGCAGGGGGGAAAAGAAGAAAAGCAGATCAGTACTCAAGTCGTGAAAGGATCTAAATAGAGATGTGGAGTTTGGTGGCACAGCCTTTCCCTATATCAAAGAGCTGAACATGACAGGAGGGAGCAGCATCAGTGTTCTGGGTAGAAGTGGAAAGTGAAAATCACAGGTGACAGCAGGATTGTGAGCATGTTGGGAAACGGAAATGAGAGAAGGAAGACGTGAGATAGTGGCAGCCAGAGGAGGGAGAAGGGAAGAGGAAGGAAAGAATAGAGTTTTGAGTTTTAGAGTGGTTAACATGAAGAAAGCAAGAGTGCATCCATGATTGTATGGAAAGTAAGCAGGCTGTAATCTTGGCCTGGATAATGTAGTAAAAGAGGAGATAGATAGAAACATCTGAGAGTCATCAGCATAAAAGTAGCAGGAAAGTCTGAATTGCTTTATAATATTAGCAAATGGATAAGTGTAAAGTGAGAAAATAAGAGGATCAGGTACCGAGCCTTGCGGTACACTGTAATGTAAAGGAAAGGTAGGGTTTCCAGTCCGGAACATTGAAAATGTGTGATCCATGAGATAGGATTGAGATCATTTAAGTAAAGGACCAGAAATGCCTAAGGAAGACAGAGGATAGAAGAGGTGGTGGTCCACAGAGTCAATAGATGCTCAGAGATCAAGTAGGATCAGAGTAGAGGATTGCTTAGTGTGGTGGGTGGACAGCAGAGTATTAGAGGCACTTATGAGAGCAGTTTTGTTGGAGAAAAGTGGACAAAACACAGAGTGCAATGGAGAGAGCAAAGAGTGGTGATCAAGGTAGATCATAAGGTGGGAATAGATTATACGTGCAAGGTTTTTAGAGAGTTAGGATCGAAGAGAGATGGGGCAAAATTAGCAACGGAAGAATAATCAATGTCGGGTTTATTAAGGTTAGGCAGAACCAGTGTGTGTTTGAAGAAATAGGGTAAATGCAATACACCCTACTTATTGGTGTAATATATGTTGCACATATGGCACATGACAAATCTGATAAGTATTAGACATACATTTGTGTTTACCAAATATATTCATATTGTAATGCGTGTCAGTGATTTTGATTGACTTTTGCTCCAAAACTATAACAGGTACTGTGCCCTAAAACAGGTGCAACATGTAATGAGTTCCCATTCTTCTCTATGAGGCCTATGACTAAAATAATAAATAGGCTGTTACAAAACACAGAGAGCCCCCATTGTGTACCCTTCCTCTACAAACAGAGTGATTTCCACAAGTCATTACACTTCTTAAAACTTCTTTGCCCTTGTGTGTTCATTTTTTGGGATTTTCCTGCATTCCACCTTTTCCACATTTCCTTTGGTTGTTTTAATGCAGCGTGTTTTATTTTATTTTGTGGACGTGCCCTTAAGGTGTGAAGTGTGTCTCATTTGCTGCTAGCCTTCTTTTGGGTGATGGGCATTCTAATGCGGTAGAAAAACCTGCAACCTTCTTCTTCACTCTCAATTGCACCCACTGGTACTCTGCCATCTATGTCTCGCTCAGTTTGCACAAGGGAGTTCACGATAGCCCTCACTCAAGCCTTTCACCAGCCCCCCTCCTTTCGGACTGTAGCTTTTCCTGGAATGTGCTGACTTTCTCAAAGTAGGCAGAGAATATGGAGCACCACATAGGAATACATTTATCATAAAACTGCTCCCCTTCTACTTGAAAGCCCAGCAGATGGTAATCGTCGGGGTGCACAGGGAGTAATCGAAATGCCGACTCAATGTCTGCTTTTGCTAGTAGCACCCCCTTTCCCAGACTCCTCAACATTGCCAGGGCTTTATCGAAGGAGACATATCTTATTGAGCATAAGTCCTAATCAATGCATCGTTTACTGAAGCCCGTTTTGGGAATGATAGGTTATGGATCATCCAGTACTTTCCTGGCTCCTTCTTGGAAACTACCGGGGAATGCACCCATTCCTCCAGGGGATGGGGTGAAAATAATCCTGCCACCCTTCCCAACCTAACTTCCTTCTCTACTTTGTTTATTAATGCCTCTGTTTTGATCTTGGCAGACTTCTGGTATCCGGAATCCAAACACCCTGAGAGAATTCTTCCACCAGCAACCTAAGGTCCCCCACCCTATCGTACCCATTCACCTCTCAGCACAATACATCAAAGCGCACAGGCTTCCGGAGGCCCACCAGGGACTCCCTGATTGTTCCGACACTACCTTTGTTGTTTACTTCGCTTGACACATTTGACCTCACTGTGTCCCAACATCCTGCAGAATGAGCATACATGTTTAAATGTACAGACCGTCCTTGTGCACTAGGTTCTTCCAGCGAGAGCGAGTATCCGAACAATGCCCATTGATACAGGACGCCTGATCACGGAAAGAATAAGGAGGAATTCTTTGAAAGTAATACAAGCATCTTTGAAAGTAACAAAAGCAGAACGTTTTCAGTCACGCTGTTCATCTTCCTGGATCAGCAATCCGCTGTTTTCCAGGGGACGGATGGGCTTGCCTGATCTGTAAGTACACAGATGCATGCTGGAATTGGAATTGCCATTTATAAATCACCGGTCCTGAAGAAGATAGCACAAAATATACTCGCCATTGAAAGCGGTCGACCATTGGGTCATGAGGGGCCTCATGACCATTGCAATATCGTAGATAACAAATGGGGATACAACAAAATAAATCCTAGTTAACTCATGTTTAGTGAGCCTTTTAAGGGGTTCCGATGATACTGTACTTTTTAACCAAATATGAGCACAACCAATCGAGTTTGGTATGTTTGACCCATATGGGTGAATAAATTAACAAAAAAAGACCAAGGTTCAAAACACTTTCCATCTAATAAGCTAGGCCAGTTTGCAACGGTAAATATTTATTTATGGATTTAGAATTTAAAATCACAATATATTTTAATAGGTAACAGCAATCACCAATGGGTGACAAGAACAATGAATAATATCTTAAATGCACTGGGAATCAGGTATGAACACAAAAAAATGCAGCACAGAAAATAATACTTTTGGGTTGGTTTAGAACAGATAGCACTGTGGTTAGAAGTTCCCCTGCAACACCCCTCAACCCACCAATAGGCAATTTAAATAGATGTGAGGAAAGAGCAGCTACTCGAGAATAATACAGACCAAACAGAATATCACTCACACCTTTCCCCCTTAAACACAAGAGAAAAACAGAATGGACTTTTCAACTGTCAGATTGGCTTTGAATGTGGCTGAGCAAAAACACTAAGGGGGTAATTCATAGAATTCAGCGCACAAGTGGCGCACGCGGCTGGCGCACAGTGTGCGCGTGCGAATCCCTGCACCAGCCGCGTGCGCCAAAATCCATTTCCGCGCACAGCGTATTCATGGATTCCAGCCACCAAAACCAGCCGTGGCGCACAGTGGCGCAGCGACCCTGTAGCAGCGCCAGTTATGCCCCCAAGAACGCCTCTCGCGCAGGGAAAAGCCATCAACATACCCAATCCAGCGCAAAGGGCTGCGCTAACCCTGTACCAGCACAGCAAGCGGGCTACGTGTATCACTGGGGTGCGCGGGAAGTACCTCACGCGATTGGCCCCGTGCGAGCAGGCTACGCGTATTTCAGGGGTGCACGGGAAGTTCCACACTCGATTCCATCAGGGTACGTGTATTTCAGGGGTGCGCGGGAATTTCCACACACGATTGGGCCCGTGCGAGCAGGGTACGAGTATCTCAGGGGTGCGCGGGAAGTTCCACACGCCATTCCATCAGGGTACGTGTATTTCGGGGTGCGCGTGAAGTTCCACACGCGATATCAGCAGAGTACGTGTATTTCAGAGTGCAGGGGAAGTTACACACGCGATTTCCGCAGGGTACGTGTATTTCAGGGGTGCACGTGAAGTTCCACACGCGATATCAGCAGGGTACGTGCATTTCAGGGTGCAGGGGAAGTTACACACGCGATTCCAGCAGGGTACGTGTATTTCATGGGTGTGCGGGAATTTCCACACGCGATTGGGCCCGTGCGAGCAGGCTACGCGTATCTCAGGGGTGCGCGGGAAGTTCCACACGCGATTTCAGCAGGGTACGTGTATTTCAGGGTGCAGGGGAAGTTACACACGCGATTTCCGCAGGGTACGTGTATTTCAGGGGTGCACGTGAAGTTCCACACGCGATATCAGCAGGGTACGTGTATTTCAGGGTGCAGGGGAAGTTACACACGCGATTCCAGCAGGGTACGTGTATTTCAGGGGTGCGCGGGGAGCACCACACGTGAATTGCACGTGTGGGCCCTCCCAGGTGTTCCCTCTACACTCTCCACGGCCCCTGCAGGTGGCTCACACCACAGGGGCCTACCCTGCACATGTCCTGCAGGCACCCCATCCACCATGGCCATGCCCCCCAGCCAACCCACATGTCAACTTGCACTACTGCCCACCAACGCATGTCCCCCTGCACCCCCAGCCACCAGGGGCACCCTCCACAGGCCCCCACCCATGTCTCCCACCACCCCCCAGCAGTGCAGGGGCCCCCACCACCAGGCCCCTCCCATGTCTCCCACCACCCCCACCCCCCAGCCACCAGGGGCAGCCTCCACCAGGCCCCCACTCATGTCTCCCATCACCCCCACCCCCAGCCACCAGGGGCAGCCTCCACCAGGCCCCCACTCATGTCTCCCTGCACCCCCACCCCCCAGCCACCAGGGGCAGCCTCCACCAGGTCCCCGCTCATGTCTCCCATCACCCCCACCCCCCAGCAGTTCAGGGGCAGCCTCCACCAGGCCCCCACCCATGTCTACCACCACCCCCACCCCCCAGCAGTGCAGGGGCAGCCTCCACCAGGTCCCCACCCATGTCTTCCACCACCCCCACCCCCCAGCAGTGCAGGGGCACCCACCACCAGGCCCCCACCCATGTCTACCACCACCCCCACCCCCCAGCCACCAGGGGCAGCCTCCACCAGGCCCCCACCCATGTCTCCCACCACCCCCACCCCCCAGCAGTGCAGGGGCAGCCTCCACCAGGTCCCCACCCATGTCTCCCACCACCCCCACCCCCCAGCCACCAGGGGCAGCCTCCACCAGGCCCCCACTCATGTCTCCCTGCACCCCCACCCCCGAGGAGTGCAGGGGCAGCCTCCACCAGGCCAACACCCATGTCTCCCACCACCCCCACCCCCTAGCCACGAGGGGCAGCCTCCACCAGGCCCCCACTCATGTCTCCCTGCACCCCCACCCCCAAGCAGTGCAGGGGCAGCCTCCACCAGGCCCCCACTCATGTCCAACTCATGTCTCCCTGCACCCCCACCCCCAGCAGTGCAGGGGCAGCCTCCACCAGGTCCCCACCCATGTCCACCACCACCCCCACCCCCCAGCAGTGCAGGGGCAGCCTCCACCAGGCCCCCACCCATGTCTACCACCACCCCCACACCCCAGCAGTGCAGGGGCAGCCTCCGCCAGGCCCCCACCCATGTCTCCCACCACCCCCACCCCCCAGCCACCAGGGGCAGCCTCCACCAGGCCCCCACTCATGTCTCCCACCACCCCCACCCCCCAGCAGTGCAGGGGCAGCCTCCACCTGGCCCCCACTCATGTCCAACTCATGTCTCCCATCACCCCCACCCCCAGCAGTGCAGGGGCAGCCTCCACCAGGCCCCCACTCATGTCTCCCTGCACCCCCACCCCCCAGCAGTGCAGGGGCACCCACCACCAGGCCCCCACCCATGTCTCCCACCACCCCCACCACCCAGCAGTGCAGGGGCAGCCTCCACCAGGCCCCCACCCATGTCTCCCACCACCCCCACCCCCAGCAGTGCAGGGGCAGACTCCACCAGGTCCCCACCCATGTCTCCCACCACCCCCACCCCCCAGCAGTGCAGGGGCAGCCTCCACCAGGCCCCCACTCATGTCTCCCTGCACCCCCACCCCCGAGGAGTGCAGGGGCAGCCTCCACCAGGCCCCCACCCATGTGCAACTCATGTTCCCCAGCCAACATGTCATCACAATCTAGATCCCTGGTCCCTATGGTCAGCCTCCAAATGCAAAACACCCACCCGAGTATTGCATCCACCCACTCATAATTTGCAATTACATCACAGAACACCAATTGCAAGTTCCGAAACAAACACATTTCCCTCACATACACCCAATGGGTGTCAGTGAATCTCAAAACACATATCATGAAATGCATGAAACAAATGAGATACCACACATTGAAGTTCACCAAAAATAATATGTATTAAAGGAAACATCAATAGAATAAAAAATGAAGAAACAGAAACGTGAATGTACAAAAATGAAAAGAAGCATGTCCGTCAAAAAAAGCAAAACCAAAAATAAAAATCCAAAGTAATGTCCAAAGTCAATGGGCCTCATTACGACCCAGGCGGTAAGTTACCGCCTGGGCCGTCACTTTACCACCATGGCGTATACTACGTTTACGCCATGGTGGTTGGCGGACTTACCGCCCCATTCCGACCTTGGCGGGGCGGTAAGTCCCCAATCCCCATTTACCCTTCCCCATTCCCATTTTTGCCCCATAGGGCATAATGGGAGTGGGGAAGGCGTTAATTACGCCACCGTAAATTACGGTGGCGTAATTAACTCCATGGTCCCTTAGCGCCATGGATTTTAACACCCGCTAAAAGCGGGTGTTAAAACCTCCATAGCGCTAAGGGACCTCGTAATTGGCGGTAAGGGGTCGGCGCAGCTAACGCTGGCGTAAACCCCTTACCGCCAGGGTCGTAATTAGGCCCAATGTCCACAAAACAAAATCCAATGTGAAATAAAAAAGAAAGCCATTGCTTCATGGTCAAAAATAGAAAAATAAATACAATCCAACTGTCAACTATGTACATGGGAACAATCCAGGGTCCATTATCCCAACAAAATAAAGGAAACCTATCTAACTACACTAACTAATAAAATAAACTATATACAAAAATGTGGCCAATGTCCGAAAGGTCCAAATAAAATAAAAACAAAAATGAAACCTAACACTGCCTAGAAACTATGTACAAGGGCAGCGGGCTAGTTTCACGGCTCACTTGTGGTTGTTCCGGGCCAGGGCATCATCGAACTCCTCCTCAATGACCCGGAGGCGGTCCTCCTCCATGGCCCCGAGGGTCCGCAGGGCCGCCGACGTCTCCACCTCCAAACCCCTGCGGATTGCCTCGAGGCACTCGGCCCGCCTCAGGGCCCTCCGCATGGAGTTCTCCGCCCTGACCATTGTGAGCCGTGCCTCTTCCGCCCGCTGCCGCTCCGCATCTATGGCGTGGCCCAACCGCTGCCACACGGAAGACACTCTCTGTCCTGGGTCCTCCTGCCCTCCGGCCGATGCCGGCCCCTCCGATGTCGAAGGCCCCGAGCCTTCATGGCTCCCACCACGTTGCTGCTGCTGCTTTGCCTCTGCCCGTGCACTGCCTCCTGCTGCCTGCACATCCTCCGCCGGCTGGGGTGCAGTTGTTGATGTGGCCACCCCGGCTGGACGTCCGACTCCCGACTGTGGCAAGGATGCCTCCTCCACCAGCCTGGCCGCACCGTCAGAGGCAGCTCCACAGGGCACCCAGGTGACTGATGGGTGGGAAGATGGCACAGAGGACGACTGGCGCGTAGGGGGTCCAGTTGAGGAGGGGGTCGGAGCAAGCCCCATCAGACGGAGGAATCCGGCCTGGGTGACCTGTCCCAGCAGGCTGACGTGGTCAACGAGCCATTCGAGATGACTCGCAGTCTCTTCATGAAAAGACTACAGGTCACCTCGCATGGCCCGTTGACGCAACGCCACACCAGCCAGGCAAGGCTCAACCCGGACCTGGATAGCCACGTCGGCAGGCAGAGGAAGGCCAGTTGACGTGAGCTCATCCCCTGCCTGAAAACGGGTCTGGTCGTAGGCATCCCTGCTGGTGCAAGATGATGCAGGGACAGGATCGGGGACAGGATTGCACACAGGCACCTCCGCGGCGGCCTGTGCTGCCTCCTGTCCCTGGTCCTGCACTGCACCACTAGCACCAGTGGGATCCCCACCTCCAGACCCCGTCTCTGGTGCTTGCACGGCCTCCTCCTCCACCAAACCCCCCACCAACCTGGATGACTCCGTGCCATCTTCCCCTGTTGGGCCCTGTGGGGTCCCAGCTGCCCCTTCTGCTGCCGAGGAGTCCAACTCCAACCTCCGCCTCTTGGACCTCCCCCCGGCAGCTGCGGCCAGGGACGCGGCACCGGACTCCTCACTCCCCGACGAGATGACAACCTGGGAGGGCCTTGTGTCTCCGGCTGGCGGTCGGATCCCCGCCGCTGTGCTCCACAGCACCTTCTCCGCCCTCTTCATTAGTTGATGCTGCAGACAGGGAGAAACAAAACACAGGCATCAGGGCACTGTACAATGGACACATACACACATGACAGTTGTACATGAGTGGCATTGGCAAACCTCAGACATGTCATCACAATCCCCAACACACATGTCATTACAACTCGCACACATGAGCCATACCACAGCCATATCGCAACTGCCACCACCATCCATACACATACAACAGCATGAGCAGCCACAGGTGAGCCAGACATCACATGCAACACAGGAAGTGCACCACACATGTACACACACCACCACACTTGCATGCATGTGTACACCTCTGCCAAGTGTCGCACTGTTCAGACGGGCATCCATGTCACATCTGCCAATCAGGCTTCCACATACCGCTGTCACATGCATCCATGTTGCATCACTGTTGCACCCTTGTCAAATACACACACATGCACATGTACACAGTGCTGATACATGCAGCCGAAAACAACATACATGCGTGACATCACGGACATGTCTACTTACATACACATTCATCCAAACATGTGTGCCCACACAACTGCATTTGGCATGCAAGCCTACACACAAGCACCATCCATGTCTCACACATTACAGCCCTCGCATGTGTCAGCCCCACGGCCCTGTACACCCCCACCCATACTCGACCCCATACAAACAGATGTGCAACCTGCACACTACTGAATAATCACCACACGCACTGCTCACAATCAGGATGCATGGACACTCACCGCTCGACTCCAGACGGGTCTGCTTCTCAAGGACCTGGACGTGGAGCGCTGGGTATATGCGTTCCAGGACCCTCATCTGTTCTTCCGACAAGTGGCCCCGGCGCCCCTTGGCATCCGCTGCCTTCAAGAGGCGCCGGGCCTTGTTCAGGGTCCTGGACCTGAAGTCCTCCCAGCGCTTCTTGACATGTTGTAAGTCGTGGACTGCCACCCCCTCCGCGTTGATGGCAGTCACGATGTCAGTCCAGATCCGAGTCTGTCCTTCCTTGTCGGCGCGGGAACTTCCGAAGAGGGCATCATACTGCCCCAGGACTTGCTCCACCAGGACACCAACTTCGGTGGCACTGAAGCTGGTGCCCCTCTGCCTCTCTGGCCGGGGGTTGTCAGTGGTCACAGATGGTGTTTGCCCCGACATGACAACCCCAGAGGCAGGAGTGGGTGGGCAACTGGGTCCTGGGGCTGGGCTGTGGAGCGATGGAATTCCAGTCCGGAGTCTTCGGTTCCAGCAGGGGTGGTCACAGCAACAGCACCCCTGGCTGATGTGCTGGCAGCAAATGGCAGGGCACATGGGCAGCAGGCAGTCAGGCAGCAGCAGATGGCAGGTGGGAGCGTGCTCGGGGCTCTGGGGGGCAGTAGTTCGGCCTTCTGGGCAGGAGCGTGGTCTTCCGTGTGCTTACGCGTGGCCAGCTTGATACGGAGTGATTTGGCATGTGAAAAATCTGCACGTCAGCCTGTAATTCGATGAAAGGCCCTTAGCGCGTAAGCGCGTCTGCACGCATACGCATTTTCATTGGACAGAAGGTCCCACAAGCGCAAGCGCCCCTGTGACGTGACGCGTACAGACGTGCATGCGCATTTCAGCGCGCGTGAAAAACTGCACGTCCGCGTGTAATACGAGGAAAGGGCCCATGCACGTATGCACGGCAGCACGCATATGCGATTTCATTGGACCAAAGGCCCTTAGCGCGTGAGCGCGTCTGTGACGTGACGCGCGCAGGTGTTTCCCTCATTGCACGTGATGACAGAACACACATGGATTTCCACCAATCGCGTGTGAAAGTTCCCGGCACCCTGGAACACATGTACCCAGGCTAATCGCGTGTGGAACTTCCCGCGCACCCCGAAACACACGTACCCAGGCCAGTTGCATGTACGCTCACTCCCCTCCGATCACACGCGATGACACTCAGACCGTATCCGAATACGGGAAACCCGCGCACGGCAAAAGACGTGCACAGGCGTCAACGCGTCTGCCACACGAAGGCAGGCGGAAGCGTCCCCGCGCACAGCATAAAAGTGCGCGCAAACAACAAACGCGTATATACAGCTACGATGAATGCCCCATTTGTCGCTGCACTGATCGTGGGACACCGCAGGAGGAGGAGAATAGCCAGGGCATGCATTTTCGCACCACGGACAAGACTTTTTGGGATGCCTGACGACCAGGTCTATGGCAGGTATAGGTTTCCACCCCATATCATCCTAGACCTGGTCAGGGAGTGGGAAGATGACCTCACATCCCCCACCCTTTGCTCCCAAGCATTGAGCCCCTTGGAGAAGATGCTCAATGTCCTGCATTTTTTGGCCACTGGGTCATTTCAGCGGACTACTGCCATAGTGGGGGGGGGTCTCACAGGCCACGCAGTCACGCTGCCTACACCAGGTACTGGCAATCATGACAGCGCGCCCCTCAGTCCACAGGCACATATACATGCCCAGAACACCCGCAGAAAGGCAGGCCGTTGTCCTGGATTTTTTCAGGGTGGCACACTTCCCCAAAGTGCTCGGTGCTGTAACGCTCACCTGATTCTCGCAGAGGCGCCGGTCTTGACTGGGCGACTACCGTATCTTCAAAGGTGATGTGTAGCACCCGGTTGGCTCTTTGGGCTGGACCTCTGTGCACTGTATGCCTGACGTGTAGAGTAAGATGTCTGCAGATAGAAAATATGGGGTTAATGAACTGGGGTTATTGGGGTGTCCCTATCTCTTTCCTCTTCTCCTCTCCTGTAGACCCCCAAAGGTTAACGCTCTCACCTTAGGTAAGTGAATGCCGAGCTCTCCATCTGCCTCGGGGCAGGGTGCTGTAACCAGTTTCTTCACTGGATAGGTAGCGCAGGCCTCTTGACTTCAGAGGACTGCTGTCCGTCGTTTACTGCACGAACGGTAAGTTTCGAGTCATTCAAATGTCTTTAAAGTCTTTAGTAATGATGTCTCTTGTTTTGCAGGGTTCCGGCGATGGCGAATGACGGGCTGAAGTGAGTTGAAGATGGAGCCCGTGTGATGAATAGAAGCGCCTGGAAGCACGTAAGTAAGCGCTTGTTGCCTGCTTCACTATGCGCTCTAACTGTCTTTTTATTTTGCAGGTACGAGTTCGGAGCGGCTGCAGGGTGCCGGAATACCCACTGGATTAGATGTGGAAAGGAGTAATGGCACGTGAGTATTAAAGTTCCCCAATGTCTTTAAACGCACCTTGTTTTGTCTTTCAGATGCGGGATGCAGCGCCGAAGAGTTGGTAAACCTTTGTCTTTCAGATGCCGGAATGCTAACCTGTTCTTTCTTGTCTTTATAGGTGTTGCTGAAGACTGGATTCAGAATGGTAAGCCTTTGCCTTTCAGATGCCGGAATGCTAACCTGTTCTTTCTTGTCTTTATAGGTGTTGCTGAAGACTGGATTCAGGATGGTAAGCCTTTTTCCTTAGGCCCAGGACCGGATGCAGAAGACACGATGAGCGTTCTGCTGCAGAGGTTGCAGAATAACACAAAGCAAGATTCATCCACCGGGTGTGGTTTAAATAGCCTCCTGTAGTGCTTAGGTGTCTCCTTCCACAGCCACGCCTAAGTAAGAAAAGAGTTCCTGGTAAGAAAAGAGTTCCTGCCTTCCAGAAGAGTTCCAGTGTTCTGAATCTAGGGAGTGGCTCCAGCCCCACCCAACAGGAAAAGTAGTTCCAAACAGAAGAGGATCAGAGGCTCAACTGGCAGGCAAGTAAGCAGCATGGTCTGCTGAAGGTAAGTCCACCCAAGCATTATGAGCCCGGCGCTTCCAGCGCTGGGACTGGGCATATTTATGAGCCTGGTGCCACTGGCGCCAGGACTGGGTCCAAAAGGTCCCAATTGGGACTGGTTGGCACTCGGAACCTGGGTTATGGATCTGCTTCCAAGGGAGTTGGGAAAACCCTGACCTTTTGGAAGCAGAGATCATGACAGTACCCCCCCTCAAGGCCCCTCCCAAACCGGGCTTCTCCGGGGGTTTTGGCTTGTCAGGAAATGTTCGGTGAAATCTTTTGATTAGGCGAGGAGCGTGGACATATTCAGCAGGTTCCCAGGATCTCTCTTGGGGGCCGTAGCCTTTCCAGTCAATTAGGTAGAATAGTTTAGATTTGGAGATCTTGGAGTCCAGAATGCTTTTGACTTCAAACTCGAGTTCTCCATCCACTAGGATAGGTTTTGGAAATTTGGTTAGTCGGGTTTGAGGTTGCACGGGTTTTAATAGAGAGACGTGGAAGACCGGATGTATCTTCATGTGCGGGGGCAAGTCCAACTTGACCGCTACTGGGTTTACTATGGTAGTGATGGAATAGGGACCAAGGTATCTTGGGTTGAATGTGCGTGGCCCCTTTAGAGATAGATATTTGGTGGATAACCAGACTTGATCCCCTACTTGATAGTGAGGGGCTTCCTTCCGATGTTGATCTGCTCCTTTCTTGTATTGTTCTTTAGCCCTTTGAAGGTGAGAAACAGCTTCCTTAAAGGCTTGGGTGATTGTAGAATGCAGGTAGTCTACTGCTGGTGTTTCAAGATCTTGGAGGGGATCCAACTCCGAGGTTCGAGGGTGACTGCCGTACAAAAGAAAAAACGGGGTTTTCCCAGTTCCCTAATGGACAGAGTTATTGTAGGCATACTCGGCTATACAAAGGATATCTTTCCAAGTTTTTTCAGTTTGTTGCAGCATGCAGCGTAAATACTGTTCCAGAGTTTGATTGGTCCTCTCGGTTTGTCCGTCGGTCTGAGGGTGGTGACTGGTCGATAGTCTCACATCAATTTGAGCCGACCGACAGCAACTTCGCCAAAAATGAGAAATAAATTGACTACCTCGATCCGAAATTAGAACCGAAGGAAAACCGTGCAGTCGGACGATGTTTTCGAGAAATTCTCGGGCCAGAGTTGCTGCTGTTGGCAAGCCTTTGAGCGGAATGAAATGCGCCATCTTGGAGAATAAGTCCACGATTACTAGAATCGTATTGTATCCGGAGCATGGAGGTAGATCGGTGATGAAGTCCATAGAAAGCGTATGCCAAGGGCGAGGTGGGATGTCAATAGGGCGTAAGAGGCCTGCTGGTCTTTCCTTTTGACTCTTGTTTTGGGCGCATACTCCACAGGACATTATAAAGTCTCTGATATCGTTTTTCCAAGACGGCCACCAGAAGTAGCGCTTGATCTTTTCTGAGGTCTTGGCTATACCGGGATGACCTTCCATTAAAGAGTCGTGATAACAAGAGATTACTTTTTTCTGTAAATCTGTGCTGGGTAGGTATAATCGTTCTTGGAAATACAATAAGTTGTCCTTTACTGCAAAGTCCTTTCCCTGCAGATGCCAATTCTGTATGTCTGCTGGAGTTACAAGTTGCCTGGCTTTATCCTTAACTTCCTCTATGGATTCTGTGGCGATTACACCCAGAATTCTTTGTTCGGGAATGATTGGTACAGGTTTAGGGTTGACCAAGTGTTCTTCCACTCCCATCCGAGAAAGGGCATCGGCTTTACCGTTCTTTGTACCAGGTCGATAGGTAATTATGAAGTCAAACTCGGCAAAGAATAATGCCCAACGGAGTTGTCTAGAGGATTGGGCTTTTGCGGTCTTCAAATATTGCAGGTTTCGGTGATCCGTAATCACAGTAACGGTGTGTCGGGCCCCCAGCAGATAATGCCGCCAAGCCTTAAAGGCAGACTTGATAGCCAAAAGTTCCTTGTCAGTAATCGTGTAATTGATTTCAGGAGGCGAGAATTTGCGGGACCAAAATGCCACGGGATGCAACTGATTGGTTACCGGGTCCTTTTGTGATAGAACTGCCCCCCATGGCAAGGCTTGAAGCATCAGTTTCCACGATGTAGGGGAGTTCGGGGCGAGGGTGTTTTAAGATTGGTGCAGAGATAAATTTAGTCTTCAAATCCTGGAAAGCTTGTTCCGCCTCGGTAGACCATTCAAAACGTTTGTTTTTCTTTAACAAGGCAGTGATGGGCTGGACTATTCGAGAGAATTCGGGGATAAACCTGCGGTAAAAGTTAGCGAAGCCTAACATGCTTTGCACACCTTTTACGGAGGATGGTGATGGCCATTTGAGAACTGCATCGATCTTCTTTGAATCCATACGCACTCCGCCAGGTGATAATATGAATCCCAAGAATTCAACTTCAGTCACGTTGAAAACACATTTTTCCAACTTAGCGAAAAGTTTGTGTTGACGCAATCTTTCGAGGACCATTTTCACGTGTTTCCGATGTTCAGATTCCGATGAAGAATAAACGAGGATGTCGTCAATGTAAACAACAACACATACATCTATGAGCTCTCTGAGGACATCGTTCATAAAATATTGAAAGGCGGCCGGGGCATTGCAAAGTCCGAAGGGCATGACCTGATATTCAAATAGCCCATACTTGGTGCGGAAGGCCGTCTTCCATTCATCGCCCTCTTTTACTCGTACCAAGTGGTAAGCTCCTTAAGATCCAGCTTTGTATATATGCATGCTTTTCTGACTTGGTCCAGGAGTTCAGGGATCAAAGGTAACGGATATCTATTCTTAACGGTGATCTGGTTCAGGGAGCGATAATCGATACAAGTTCTAAGGTCTCCTTCCTTTTTTGGAACGAAGAACAAAGCTGAAGAAGCAGGGGACTTGGAAGGACGAATAAACCCATTTGCCAGGTATTGATCCAGGTATTGTCGAAGGTGAAGGTTCTCAGGCTCGGTGAGGGCATAAATTCTACTACAAGGAGGAGTAGATCCAGGTATCAGGTCTATCTGGCAGTCATAAGACCTATGAGGAGGTAGAGAGTTAGCCTGATCCTTCCGGAAAACATCTTGGTATTCTAGGTATTCGGGAGGTAACTGGGGAGTCTCTGAAGAAATTGCGGCCAGTGCAACACCAGGTGGAGGGTGGCAAGTAGAGACACATTCTGGAAACTGGACCGTTCTTGCTCGCCAATCGATCAGAGGATTGTGTTTCTCTAACCAAGGTATTCCTAGAATAATCTGAAACTGAGCGGCCTTGATCACATCGAACACGATCTTCTCATGGTGTCCATCTTGACTTACTAGCGTCACCTCTTGAGTGGTATGCGTTACTGGCCCGGAGGCTATCTCCGTACCATCCACCGTAGTAATGACGTCCTTTACAGCCTTGGGACAAAGAGTTAGATTCATCCTCAAAACCATTTCATGATCCACATAATTGCCGATGGCACCGCTGTCGACGTAAGCTTCAATTGCATGTAATCGATCCGGATTATCAGGGCTAATGAGGACCATAGGTATCACGAAATGCGAGGTCACGGAACTGGTTTTCACGCTCGGCAAGAGGACCTCTATTCTTGTCGGGCGAGGTCGTTTCCCTGCTCAGAGTTTGTAACTTTGGTAACTGCAGCTCCTACTGCCTTCTTGGCAGGTTTCACCGGACAGTCTCGAAGAAAGTGCCCTGAGTTTCCGCAATATAGGCATAATTGCAACTGTTTCCTCCTTTCCCGCTCCCTTTGTGTTAGAGGACCTTTCAGACCCCCTATTTGCATGGGTTCCCCGGAGTCTACTCCTTTGGAAGGAGTTGGCGGTTTGGAAAATACTCGAGCATCAAACTTGGAACGATCGGCCTTCCTGTTCTGCAGCTTGTGATCTATTTGAACGACCAAGTCTATATAATCCGAACAGTCTTGTGGGGGATTCACTACTTGGGCTAAAACGTCTTTGAGCTCTCCACGTAGACCTCTATAAAACAGCGTAATCCTTTTGTCCTCAGGCCATTGAGTTTCCACTATTAGTCTATTGAAAGATGCAATATAAGCCAAAAGGTCTTGATTACCCTGTCGCAACGAAAGAAGCTCATTGTCCAAGGCCTGCCCCTGTGAATGTCTTGCGAACAGTTTTTCCATACTAAGCTGAAAGGCTTGAAAATCATGGAGAACCGGATCATCTTGATTAACTAGAGGGATCGACCAGTCTGCCGCATTGCCACTAAGGTACGAAAGTACAAAAGCTACTTTTGCTTGATCAGTTGGAAAGGCTGCTGGCCGGCATAAGAAGTGCAACCGGCACTGATTGATAAATACTGCAAACCTCTTTGGGTCACCAGAAAATCGTTCGGGCGGAGCCAGAGGTACATTCCCAGGTAGGTTGATCTGCACTGGATTCATAGAGGATGTTGAAGGAAGATTTGCCCCTGATGCGGGTAACGGGGTCTGTCCGGCTTGTGACTGTAGCACTTGTCTAGCAAGATTGTCTGTTCTCTCCTTGGAAATAATTAGTTCCCTTCTTAGAGCATTCGTTTCCTGACGAGCTGCATGCACTTCTGCCCTTAGTTCCCCAAGTAACCGGGCTAGGGGGTCAGTATCCGAGGTTTCCATAGCGCCTGGGCGAGAGTTTTGCGGTAGGCTTTGCGTTCTGTAACGCTCACCTGATTCTCGCAGAGGCGCCGGTCTTGACTGGGCGACTACCGTATCTTCAAAGGTGATGTGTAGCACCCGGTTGGCTCTTTGGGCTGGACCTCTGTGCACTGTATGCCTGACGTGTAGAGTAAGATGTCTGCAGATAGAAAATATGGGGTTAATGAACTGGGGTTATTGGGGTGTCCCTATCTCTTTCCTCTTCTCCTCTCCTGTAGACCCCCAAAGGTTAACGCTCTCACCTTAGGTAAGTGAATGCCGAGCTCTCCATCTGCCTCGGGGCAGGGTGCTGTAACCAGTTTCTTCACTGGATAGGTAGCGCAGGCCTCTTGACTTCAGAGGACTGCTGTCCGTCGTTTACTGCACGAACGGTAAGTTTCGAGTCATTCAAATGTCTTTAAAGTCTTTAGTAATGATGTCTCTTGTTTTGCAGGGTTCCGGCGATGGCGGATGACGGGCTGAAGTGAGTTGAAGATGGAGCCCGTGTGATGAATAGAAGCGCCTGGAAGCACGTAAGTAAGCGCTTGTTGCCTGCTTCACTATGCGCTTTAACTGTCTTTTTATTTTGCAGGTACGAGTTCGGAGCGGCTGCAGGGTGCCGGAATACCCACTGGATTAGATGTGGAAAGGAGTAATGGCACGTGAGTATTAAAGTTCCCCAATGTCTTTAAACGCACCTTGTTTTGTCTTTCAGATGCGGGATGCAGCGCCGAAGAGTTGGTAAACTTTTGTCTTTCAGATGCCGGAATGCTAACCTGTTCTTTCTTGTCTTTATAGGTGTTGCTGAAGACTGGATTCAGAATGGTAAGCCTTTGCCTTTCAGATGCCGGAATGCTAACCTGTTCTTTCTTGTCTTTATAGGTGTTGCTGAAGACTGGATTCAGGATGGAAAGCCTTTTTCCTTAGGCCCAGGACCGGATGCAGAAGACACGATGAGCGTTCTGCTGCAGAGGTTGCAGAATAACGCAAAGCAAGATTCATCCACCGGGTGTGGTTTAAATAGCCTCCTGTAGTGCTTAGGTGTCTCCTTCCACAGCCACGCCTAAGTAAGAAAAGAGTTCCTGGTAAGAAAAGAGTTCCTGCCTTCCAGAAGAGTTCCAGTGTTCTGAATCTAGGGAGTGGCTCCAGCCCCACCCAACAGGAAAAGTAGTTCCAAACAGAAGAGGATCAGAGGCTCAACTGGCAGGCAAGTAAGCAGCATGGTCTGCTGAAGGTAAGTCCACCCAAGCATTATGAGCCCGGCGCGTCCAGCGCTGGGACTGGGCATATTTATGAGCCTGGTGCCACTGGCGCCAGGACTGGGTCCAAAAGGTCCCAATTGGGACTGGTTGGCACTCGGAACCTGGGTTATGGATCTGCTTCCAAGGGAGTTGGGAAAACCCTGACCTTTTGGAAGCAGAGATCATGACAGGTGCCATAGATTGCACCCATGTGGCCCTATGTCCACCTAGGGCCATTGAGCACATCTACCGAAACCGCAAGCACTGCCATTCCATCAATGTACAGGTGGTATGTGATGCAAAGGGAATCATCACCTCTGTCTATGCAAACTACCCTGGCTCCACCCATGACAGTTTCATATACAGAATGTCCGCCCTGAGCCGGGCCCTGGAAGCTGGGCAGCATGTCGACACATGGCTACTAGGTCAGTACAAATGCCCTTGCACATGCATGCAAGTCACACACAGACAAATATCCAAACCCTAATAATCTCAACTATTATCACCTCCCCAGGGGACAGTGCCTACCCTCTGAGCAACCACATTATGACGCCAATCCGGAACCCCACCACACCACCCCAGGTAAGATACAACGCCGCCCATATTGCAACCAGGGGCATAGTGGAGCGCACATTCGGAGTGCTCAAGTCACGTTTCCGCTCCCTTGACCGCTCTGGTGGGCAACTACTCTATGCACCACCAGTAGTGTGCAGGATCATTGTGGCAGCATGTGTCCTGCACAATGTTGCAACACGGCAGGGCGTCCCGGTGGACATGGTGGTTCCCCCACACCCCCAACCACAGGCACAGGCGCTGCCCATGGGAGGGGACAGGGCACGTGGCGAGGAAGCCCGGACCCAGCTTGTGGCCACATTTTTCACCTAAACTCCCACCCCTGTGGAGTGCACACAGGCCTGGCACATACCAGGTGACAATCGATGATGACAAAGAGACAGTTAACTGTCACAACCCTACCACCCTGAGAAAGTTGCCATGGAAGTGCCACATCGTCTGCATCCCTAGCTACTTAAACACAAGCTATCCTGTGTGACCAAAAGGCACACATATGACATATGACATGATATGGGCCATACACAAGTATTCCAAGGCGTAATGAGGCAGGGAGGGGGGAACAAGGGAACACAGGGAACGGTACTACTAGGCCAGGTGTCATTGGGATCGTGCATGTGCAGGGGTAGGGGGAATGGGAAAAGTGCAAGGGGAAGGGTGGGGGGGAGTCCAGTACAGGGGAAGTAGCCCAAAAAAATAATACATAGGTCGCCTGGTGGCAACTACAAAGGTAAGTCCAGACAAGTGCTGGGAAGGGAGGGCTGTAGGGATAGAGAGACAGTACTGCAGTGCAGGGGTTGCCAGGGAGGCAGTGCAAGTGGAGAGTGGCTGGGCCAGGGACCGAGGTCGGTGAGAGTGGGCCAGTTGCAGCTCCTGTGCAGTTCCAGTGGAGAATTCTGCAAGGGAGAGGCAGACAGTAAGCAGAAGCAAAGAGGAAGGTCTTGAGGTGCTTCCAGAACTGCAGATGATTCCCCTCAAGTTCAAGTCAGGCCGGAAGTCTGTTCCAGGGGGAGGGCCCTGCTGTGGAGAGAAATCTACCCCCAGCTAGTTGCTCTGAGAAGCGGATGACACGGACATGCAAGGTGTGCATCACACACACCTGCAAAACAGGCCATGGCCATCACTGTCATGTCACTCAAACCCTCCCAAACATCAACATGACATGGCACGCAATAGCCATACACCACTGCAGTAACAATAAGGTACACATTGCCATGTCCTAAATGCACAGTGGCATCGGACACTGCTGCCTGACCCGGAATCAGATGAAATGACAAACCAACAACCTCCCATCCAAAATAAGTCATTTCCAAATGCATTACAACAGTCGTAGACGTAACATCACAATGAATGCCTGTCTACATGCACATTATGCATTGCAAAATCAACACTGCAGCTCATGTGTGCAGTGTCCTACTCCTGCATCACACTGCTCAGCGCACAGCACAGTGAACAGCCATTGTGTGTGATGCACACCCTGAGCATCACATCTAAGTGACAGACCACGTCAAACAGCAAATTAGGCATGTACTGGATCCATGATCGGTCACAGAACATGTGCTGCCGGGACACAGTGGGCACCAGAAGGCAAACAGTGTACACGTGGATATGCAAGGGTGGGAGTACATGTAGTGCATCAGAGTGCAAGTGTGTGGTTCTGCAAGGACATGCACTCCACATATGCATGTGCACTCAAGTGACCATCAGTGTTCCCTACACATCACATGTGAACATCAGAGTTCCCATCACACTGCAGGGCAAGGCAACTATCAACAACAACCCCCCCCCCCCTCCCTCACAAATGACCATGACCCACTGAACAACTGCACCTGGGTCATGGAGCCACCAAACCTCAATTCCACCTGGCCACAGGATCACCTTTACCCTTCGTCACCATCTCCCACCTTGTGTGTAAAAAGATGCCTGAACCCTCAGAATCCACACTCATTTCCAAAATCACAAAATCCAAGGCATAAAAACGAACCCAAACACCCTCCAGTAGATGACTTGACGTAGCAGTACCTCACAAAGGCCAAGTACTACCACAATGATGCAACAACCAAGGTAGCACAGCAAAACAATGTCACGACAGGATGTGAGACATGTGTGGTACATGACATAGGACGATGCACCATGAATGGATGTCAACTGTCACAGGTCCCCTGTACAGGCGCGGGAGTGTCACGAAACAACCACCCCCACCATGTCCCGGGTGCCTGCAAGGTCAGACTCACACAGGCCCCTGAGACCCTGGTGGGGAAGGAGGTTCAGGGATATGCAGTCGGGACAG
The DNA here is from genome assembly GCF_040938575.1 of Ambystoma mexicanum. Classification (NCBI taxonomy): domain Eukaryota; kingdom Metazoa; phylum Chordata; class Amphibia; order Caudata; family Ambystomatidae; genus Ambystoma; species Ambystoma mexicanum. The sequence goes on along the minus strand of NC_090929.1, from coordinate 851,768,375 downwards.
GTGTTGACACACTGGATGACTGGAATGAGCGGCAGGAGAGGGGAGGAGGAATGACACATGAAACTAGGGAATGCACGAAAATGTACAACCTACATGAACACATACACAATCCAAACAGACTTGGACATCATTGTCATGGCCTTCTGTAGTCCAGGCTCAGGAGTGGTACGAACCAACCACCCCCTCTATGGTTTTGGCGCCTGCAAGTTCGGGGCTTACACAGGCATCCGCAACCCCAGTGGGGAAAGAGGGTCAGGGAACGTTGCTTGGATAGGCACGGGAAGCAGGAACACCGGGTAGAGGGTACAGGTTTCAAAATTGCATAGGATCACCGGTGATTAGGGAGAAACAAACATACCAAATTGAACCACACATACATCCATGCATCAGTACACTCCCCAGCAAGCCTATGCAGAGCAGTTCGTAAGAAAAACAACAAGACACTTAGCTCTGGTTTTGAGTGCTGGCCTCCTGCCTGCGCACTCTCAGGTCCGGTTACAGGAGCACTGCAATGCTGCAAAGAGAGACACAGTCAACAACCTGTACGTGCCAATTGCACAAAAACACAACACCAAACATGCCCCATAGCAACAGACTACTCTACAAACAGACAATCTGTGGTTGATGCTTCGTACCCATATATAACATCACCCCTGTGACGGGTCATACACAGTCAATGCAGTAAGGCAGCCGCTGCTGGGTGCGTGGCAAATGGAACACCAATGTGTCACAATTCACACAACATGCAATGTTCCCTGGGTAAGCAGACAGACCCATATAGCAAGCCATGACTACAGAGCAAGTTGCGTACCACCATGAACGAAACAAAGTTGGCAGTGCATTTATCATGAAGTACCTGGAAAAGACATGCACTGCACCCGAGTATGTCCCTTGCTGTATGTCCCTGTGAGCTGCCCCTTTCCATGTCGCGGAAGTCTACATGGTTGCTACAAGTGCCTCAATGGACCTTGGTGTACCGGAGGGTATGTGCCACTGCCCCTGCATGTGTCCCAGACAACCCTACTATCAGCAGCCATCAGTCCACAAACACATCTGAGCTGCATTGTGTGCTTCAACACCAATATTCGTCTAAGCTCACCCTCAGTGCTGTGACTAAGCCTGCATGTGCAACTCGCCTGGTGCAAGCTTTGCTGTGTCGTGGCCCCCCTGTGATGCTCACCTTGCCTGGAGTTCCTTGGAACATGTCAGCAGTTCTAGGATGTGGGTCTGCAATCACTGTGCCTCTGCTTCTGCACACATGTGCATGTGGGCACCAACAAACGGGTCCATAATTCCGTCGTCCAATGGGCCATGTCTGCTGGCAAAGGTGCTCTGGAGGCTCATCCCCCTGCAGAAAGGGCATGAAACACATGATTAATGCTTCAAAGTCATCTGTGTGTGTCTCATCAGGCATCTCATTACTTGACCATGTCAGAGAGTCACATCACAAATCACACCATCAGTCCGTCTTTCACCTCCAAAGTGTGGAACACTATCTACAGCATGAATTGCAACAGGCACATGTACAGGAAAGATATGAAACATACTACACAATGCATAGCAATCAATGTCCACATTAATCATGACACACCCCATCTAGCAAAAGCTGAACAGTGGACAATGACACCTAAATCATCCCCACTAGGGGTGTCAACACAAGTCACACAGCACCAGACATGCCACAGATATGACAGTCCAAGGCCCTTGTGTAAAATGCTGTAACACCGAACCATCCTTGCGAGCCCATGGATAAGGGAGGCAGGAGTGGCATATGTGAGTCAAGGAACCCAAGCAGCAAACACATACACAAGACAACCATGAAGGGCCCAGCTGGAACAGACAGTGGATGCCTTCAAAAGCCACAAAGCACCGCACCGTCACATGAAAGCACAATAGACTAGCAATTTTAAACTAAATAAACTATTAACTAATTACACTAACTATGGAAAACCTACATTACCTATTTAAACTAACTATCAAACAGAAACTTAACTAACTAAACTAAAAGAAAAATCAAAAATGGCTACATACGACCCGGGGCGGAGGGGAGGCACCCAGGAGGGGGGAGGTACAGGGTGCTGCTCAACATCCACATGCGATGATGCTGAGCCAAAAAAAAATCCTCCATGGGCTCAACGCCTGCACAGCACGACCTATGTGGGAGATAGATGGTCGTCCGAGTCTGGCTCATCCTGGAAAGGAGGACGTGGCACAGTAGCCTGGCCACGCCTAGCCGCAGCTTGCCCCTCGTCGGCAGCAAGTCTGCCGGACGGGTGAGCCTGGTTCTGTGTGGCGATGTGACGTAGGTCTGCATGAAGAACCTCCCGTGATACACGTGCTTCCTCTTGCAAGGTAGCACGTGTAACACGGAGTTCCTCCTGCAAGGCCTGGCTGGAACCCGCTGCACCTCCCGGCAAGCCTGTAGCTCAGCCGAGATGGTACGCTCAAGCTGTGCAAACCTCTACTCTGCCTGCTGCCTCTGGGACATCATAAGGACACCCAGAGTGGATCTGAGGGAAGCATACTCCTCCCTCAGGGCATCCATGTGCGCCTCTGCGTGAGCAGCAATTGCTTGACGCAGAGACGACATTTCAGCCTGGCGTGCCCTGTCTGAGGCCGCCATGCCCAGCCTGAGCGAGCGGGCCGTGGACCGTGTCGCCTGCTGCTGGAGAAGCACCTGCCTAGCAGAGGGGAGCACAGATCGGGCCACACGCTCCATGCTCTCAGCGATGTTCTCCATTGCTGCCCCCTGCCGTTCGGAATTGGCAGTCATGTCTTGCTCCCACTCAGTATACAGCGTTTGCGCGCGGCAACCGCGTTGCCGGGCTTGACCCCTGCGGGACCCAAGGACCGGGGGTCCTCGCTGTGTTGGCACCGCCTGCGGCTGCACGACTACATGCCCCCGTCGACGTGATGTCCCAGGCACATCAGTGACTGGTGTGGAGGGTGACCCTGCGTCCCGATCCACCACGGGCGGAGGAACCAAGACTGCCTGATGCCTCAGTGCAGGTGTCGCAGACAGAGGAGTGTCCACATCAGAATCATTCACCCCTGACACATGGACTTGATGCTCATCCAACTCAACATGGACGTCAGAGTCGTCATCAAGGCTGGACTCATAGGCAGCCAGAGACAAGATGGACTGCAGCACTTGGGGGTTTTCGTGGCCTACCACCCCACGACCCCCACTAGTGCCGGGTTGATGTGGCGTTACCAACCCTGTGTCTGGCATGACAACACCATCCTCTGCCTCCATTGCGTCATCACCTGAAAAATAGAGAGAAAAAGGTCAATACACATGTCAGAAGCACACGACACACACACACACCGACAGCAAAGGCATCCGGTAGACATGTGACACACAACATATGACCTGGCATGCATGCTGGGTCTACTTTGAATAGCTTCTGTGATCAGACCTGTTGAAAGGTGGCAGTTTACATGGAAGTGGGTCTATGCAGTGCAGAAAATGTGTATGCCACTCACTACCTACATGTACAAGCACTACATGGTGTGTGCCAGGAAATGTGAAGGCAGTGCAATGTCAAATTCAGACATCACGTGCATTGTGCATTCAATGTGTACCATGTCTAGAAGCCAAGCACCCCTCCACCCCAGTATCAAAGCAGGGATGCCTAGCATGGAATCAAAAGGCTGACCATACACCTGTGTATTGACAGGCAGTGTTGACTGGCATCAACAGCTTGATGTGATTCAAATTACAACACTGCAAATGATGCTGGGACAGTGGGCAGGACACATGATGGAAACTCCGGAGGCCGCCCACGTGTGAAGAAGACACAACAAGAGTTGGACAGAGTCATTGGCCATTGAACAGGCTGAGGCCTGTGAGCCACACAGATTGTCAGAGCCCAAACATGTGTGCAACGCAGGACTGAGCCACAGTTGACATGGGAAGGCTGATGAGATGGCAGGCAATGTATGTAACCAAGGACTTATATTACAGTGATCATCCAGTCAAGGACACATAGGGGCATGCGTGCAATGCACATGGAGCATGAATGGGCACTCATGTCCCTGCGGGACATCTGACCCATGCACAGTACAAGTGAGATACCCTGCATCGCATACTAAGGCTGTACCACACGGCATATGTCTGGCAGATTCTACGCTGGAAGTTTGCATCTACACAGGACACATGAACAAGAAAGTACACATTGGCAAGATTGAAGCAGACCAGTGCAAAGGTGGAACTGGGGTGCAGAGTGGCGGAGGAGGGGCAAGGGTGCATGCCTACATGGAGTCCCGCATGCAGGCAGAGGAGACATGCATGTCGGTATCATTGCATTACTTACACATCAGAACCATGTACACGTCACATGTAGCAGCAATCATGCACAACACATCCCACAAGTGAAACACACACGTCCTCAACAAACACGCATCAACACTCACTGGACTGGGCATCAAAGTCCAGCTTCTCTCCCACTCCTTCGACCAATTCAGGTGGTATGAACTCCGCAACGAGAGCCTCATGCGGAGTGAGTTCTTCCTCCTCTGGTGCAGGCCCACCGCCAGTCACCAGAGTCAAGTTGTAATTTGAGGCACGCTTGGCCTTAGTGCTGCGCTTGATGTCATTCCAACGCTTTTTGCACTCCTGCGCCGTGCACACCTCATGGCCGAATGAACTGACATGTTCCGCAACATGCTTCCAGTGGGTGTCACGTTGGGCAGCCGTGGTCTGACTATTGGCACCCACTAGCATGTCACGGCTGTGGCCCCGCACGTAGTCCACGAGGAAGTCCAGTTCCTGCCTACAGAAAGGCTTCTTCCTCGACGTGCAGGAGGTCGTGGCTGTGTGTGGGGTCCCAGCCTGTGCTGCAGGTGCAACCTTCCTCCTTTTGGACTGTGGCGCAGACCCTGGCTGGCTAATGCCGCTCTGACCAGTATGGCCAGTGGGTTCGGTGGATTGAGCCAAGGGAGTGGCAGGTGGAGGGATGACCAAAGGCCTGACTTGTGTCAGTGGCAGCTGGGTGCCCACTAATGGACCCTGCGCAGCAACATCAGCTGTGGCAGGGTCGTTGGCCGCAACGGTCCTGGTTGGCAGACTCACAACCGGGGTGCTGTTGGGTGCATCTGCCCCTGCACTTGCCAACACCCGGCTGTTCGGGGCAGCAGATGACATGACTGCCCCAGGGACACGTGTATTGGACTGAGCAGCCTGGCCTGCCCCTATGGTTTCCCCCCTGGCCTGTTGGAGATCTACCAAGGGCTCTTCAAGTGCCAACGCAGCCTGCGTTGGCAGACCCTGAGCCTGGGTGGTGGTGTCCACAGCTGCACCTGCAGCTACCACTACCCTTGGGCCCGTGGCAGTCGATGGAACGGACTGCCGGGACATATGGGTGCCAGTGCCAGATGCAGGAGCTGCATCCCCCGGAACCACAAGGGGTGGTGGCATGGCTGCACCGACACATGGCACAACATTGTGCTCAAGTGGCGCACCCCTGCCTCTTCCTCCTCTGTGGCTGCCCTGGACACCCTGGAGTCCCCCTACTCCCTGGTCACCACGGCCACATCCCCGACCACGCCCGCCACGAGGAGTACGCCTAGCTGAGGCGCCCCTCACCTTTGGTGGCCTCCCAACCATGGCACAGATGTAGCAGTGCTGGCACAGATGGAGTGGTGCCAATGGGAGGTGTACACCACAATTGACCTGGGCAATTGTGGTGAAGGGGGTGGGAAGCAAGATGTTAACAGCCCCACTGCACCTGCAAGGCTGTATGTGACCCCGGTGATGTGGTGACGGGTCACGCAACGCTCAGGCACCCCAAAACTGCAGTAAAACCGTGCACGCAACCCTGCAGCCTACGTGCGTGGATTCAACCTCCCGCAGTACGCGGTGGCACCCAGTAACACGAATAACGCGTACGCGTGGGACACGCAGGCTACTATGACATCGAAAATGGGTGCGATACACAGGGGCACCCGCAGTGGGAAAAAGAGCGTGTGCGACTCACCGTCTGACTAGCGCGATGCAGAAAAACACGCGTAGCCAATACCCCCGCCAAAAGAAGAGATACGTCCTTGATAGCTGTGAAGTTGTGATGGCGCGCGAAACAACAGGAAGCAGCAACACACGTCGGTCTCCACGAAAGGCACGTACAGCGAACTGCTGGGCCCGCTCACCTTTAACCCGTGCTGAGGGAAACGCACGCGCGCGTCACATCACTTACGCGCATGGGCCCTGTCCTCGTATTACACGCGGACGTGCAGTTTCCACGCGCGCTTACGCGCATGGCCCTTTCCTCGTATTACACGCGGACGTGCAGTTTCCACGCGCGCTTACGCGCATGGGCCCTTTCCTCGTATTACACGCGGACGTGCAGTTTTTCACGCGTGCTGAAATGCGCATGCACGTCTGTACGCGTCACGATACAGGGGCGCTTGCGCTTGTGGGGCCTTCTGTCCAATGAAAATGCGTATGCGTGCAGACGCGCTTAAGCGCTAAGGGCCTTTCCTCGAATTACACGCTGACGTGCAGATTTTTCACGTGCCAAATCACTCCGTATCAAGCTGGCCACGCGTAAGCACACGGAAGACCACGCTCCTGCCCAGAAGGCCGAACTACTGCCCCCCAGAGCCCCGAGCACGCTCCCACCTGCCATCTGCTGCTGCCTGACTGCCTGCTGCCCACGTGCCCTGCCATTTGCTGCCTGCCTATCAGCCAGGGGTGCTGTTGCTGTGACCACCCCTGCTGGAACCGAAGACTCCCGACTGGGATTCCATCGCTCCACAGCCCAGCCCCAGGACCCAGTTGCCCACCCACTCCTGCCTCTGGGGTTGTCATGTCGGGGCAAACACCATCTGTGACCACTGACAACCCCCGGCCAGAGAGGCAGAGGGGCACCAGCTTCAGTGCTACCAAAGTTGGTGTCCTGGTGGAGCAAGTCCTGGGGCAGTATGATGCCCTCTTCGGAAGTTCCCGCGCCGACAAGGAAGGACGGACTCGGATCTGGACTGACATCGTGACTGCCATCAACGCGGAGGGGGTGGCAGTCCGCGACTTACAACATGTTAAGAAGCGCTGGGAGGACTTCAGGTCCAGGACCCTGAACAAGGCCCAGCACCTCTTGAAGGCAGTGGATGCCAAGGGGCGCCGGGGCCACTTGTCGGAAGAACAGATGAGGGTCCTGGAACGCATATCCCCAGCGCTCCACGTTCAGGTCCTTGAGAAGCAGACCCGTCTGGAGTCGAGCGGTGAGTGTACAGGCATCCTGATTGTGAGCAGTGCGTGTGGTGATTATTCAGTAGTGCGCAGGTTGCACATCTGTTTGTATGGGGTCGAGTATGGGTGGGGGTGTACAGGGCCGTGGGGCTGACACATGCGAGGGCTGTAATTTGTGAGACATGGATGGTGCTTGTGTGTAGGCTTGCATGCCAAATGCAGTTGTGTGGGCACACATGTTTGGATGAATGTGTATGTAAGTAGACATGTCCGTGATGTCACGCATGTATGTTGTTTTCGGCTGCATGTATCAGCACTGTGTACATGTGCATGTGTGTGTATTTGACAAGGGTGCAACAGTGATGCAACATGGATGCATGTGACAGCGGTATGTGGAAGCCTGATTGGCAGATGTGACATGGATGCCCGTCTGAACAGTGCGACACTTGGCAGAGGTGTACACATGCATGCAAGTGTGGTGGTGTGTGTACATGTGTGGTGCACTTCCTGTGTTGCATGTGATGTCTGGCTCACCTTTGGCTGCTCATGCTGTTGTATGTGTATGGATGGTGGTGGCAGTTGCAATATGGCTGTGGTATGGCTCATGTGTGCGAGTTGTAATGACATGTGTGTTGGGGATTGTGATGACATGTCTGAGGTTTGCCAATGCCACTCATGTACAACTGTCATGTGTGTATGTGTCCATTGTACAGTGCCCTGATGCCTGTGTTTTGTTTCTCCCTGTCTGCAGCGTCAACTGATGAAGAGGGCGGAGAAGGTGCTGTGGAGCACAGCGGCAGGGATCCTACCGCCAGCCGGAGACGCAAGGCCCGGCTCCCCTCCCAGGTTGTCATCTCGTCGGGGAGTGAGGAGTCCGGTGCCGCGTCCCAGGCCGCAGCTGCCGGGGGGAGGTCCAAGAGGCGGAGGTTGGAGTTGGACTCCTCGGCAGCAGAAGGGGCAGCTGGGACCCCACAGGGCCCAACAGGGGAAGATGGCACGGAGTCATCCAGGTTGGTGGGGGGTTTGGTGGAGGAGGAGGCCGTGCAAGCTCCAGAGACCGGGTCTGGAGGTGGGGATCCCACTGGTGCTAGTGGTGCAGTGCAGGACCAGGGACAGGAGGCAGCACAGGCCGCCGCGGAGGTGCCTGTGTGCAATCCTGTCCCCGATCCTGTCCCTGCATCATCTTGCACCAGCAGGGATGCCTACGTCCAGACCCGTTTTCAGGCAGGGGATGAGCTCACGTCAACTGGCCTTCCTCTGCCTGCAGACGTGGCTATCCAGGTCCGGGTTGAGCCTGTCCTGGCTGGTGTGGTGTTGCGTCAACGGGCCATGCGAGGTGACCTGCAGTCTTTTCATGAAGAGACTGCGAGTCATCTCGAATGGCTCGTTGACCACGTCAGCCTGCTGGAACAGGTCACCCAGGCCGGATTCCTCCATCTGATGGGGCTTGCTCCGACCCCCTCCTCAACTGGACCCCCTACGCGCCAGTCGTCCTCTGTGCCATCTTCCCACCCATCAGTCACCTGGGTGCCCTGTGGAGCTGCCTCTGGCGGTGCGGCCAGGCTGGTGGAGGAGGCATCCTTGCCACAGTCGGGAGTCGGACGTCCAGCAGGGGTGGCCACATCAACAACTGCACCCCAACCGGCGGAGGATGTGCAGGCAGCAGGAGGCAGTGCACGGGCAGAGGCAAAGCAGCAGCAGCAACGTGGTGGGAGCCATGAATGCTCGGGGCCTTCGACATCGGAGGGGCAGGCATCGGCCGGAGGGCAGGAGGACCCAGGACAGAGAGTGTCTTCCGTGTGGCAGCGGTTGGGCCACGCCATAGATGCGGAGCGGCAGCGGGCGGAAGAGGCACGGCTCACAATGGTCAGGGCGGAGAACTCCATGCGGAGGGCCCTGAGGCGGGCCGAGTGCCTCGAGGCAATCCGCAGGGGTTTGGAGGTGGAGACGTCGGCGGCCCTGCGGACCCTCGGGGCCATGGAGGAGGACCGCCTCCGGGACATTGAGGAGGAGTTTGATGATGCCCTGGCCCGGAACATCCACAAGTGAGCCGTGAAACTAGCCCGCTGCCCTTGTACATAGTTTCTAGGTAGTGTTAGGTTTCATTTTTGTTTTTATTTTATTTGGACCTTTCGGACATTGGCCACATTTTTGTATATAGTTTATTTTATTAGTTAGTGTAGTTAGATAGGTTTCCTTTATTTTGTTGGGATAATGGACCCTGGATTGTTCCCATGTACGTAGTTGACAGTTGGATTGTATTTATTTTTCTATTTTTGACCATGAAGCAATGGCTTTCTTTTTTATTTCACATTGGATTTTTTTTTGTGGACATTGACTTTGGACATTACTTTGGATTTTTATTTTTGGTTTTGCTTTTTTTGACGGACATGCTTCTTTTCATTTTTGTACATTCACGTTTCTGTTTCTTCATTTTTTATTCTATTGATGTTTCCTTTAATACATATTATTTTTGGTGAACTTCAATGTGTGGTATCTCATTGGTTTCATGCATTTCATGATATGTGTTTTGAGATTCACTGACACCCATTGGGTGTATGTGAGGGAAATGTGTTTTTTTCGGAACTTGCAATTGGTGTTCTGTGATGTAATTGCAAATTATGAGTGGGTGGATGCAATACTCGGGTGGGTGTTTTGCATTTGGAGGCTGACCATAGGGACCAGGGATCTAGATTGTAATGACATGTTGGCTGGGGAACATGAGTTGCACATGGGTGGGGGCCTGGTGGAGGCTGCCCCTGGTGGCTGGGGGTGGGGGTGAATGGAGACATGAGTTGGACATGAGTGGGGGCCTGGTGGAGGCTGCCCCTGCACTGCTGGGGAGTGGGGGTGCAGGGAGCCATGAGTGGGGGCCTGGTGGAGGCTGCCCGTGGTGGCTGGGGGGTGGGGGTGGTGGGAGACATGGGTGGGGGGCTGGTGGAGGCTGCCCCTGCACTCCTCGGGGTGGCGGTGCAGGGAGACATGAGTGGGGGCCTGGTGGAGGTTGCCCCTGGTGGCTGGGGGATGGGGGTGGTGGGAGACATGGGTGGGGACTTGGTGGAGGCTGCCCCTGCACTGCTGGGGGGTGGGGGTGGTGGGAGACATGGGTGGGGGCCTGGTGGAGGCTGCCCCTGCACTCAACGGGGGTGGGGGTGCAGGGAGACATGAGTGGGGGCCTGGTGGAGGTTGCCCCTGCACTGCTGGGGGGTGGGGGTGGTGGGAGACATGGGTGTGGACCTGGTGGAGGCTGCCCCTGCTCTGCTGGGGTGGGGGTGGTGGGAGACATGGGTGGGGGCCTGGTGGAGGCTGCCCCTGCACTGCTGGGGTGTGGGGGTGGTGGTAGACATGGGTGGGGACCTGGTGGAGGCTGCCCCTGCACTGCTGGGGGGTGGGGGTGGTGGGAGACATGGGTGGGGGCCTGGTGGAGGCTGCCCCTGCACTGCTGGGTGGTGGGGGTGGTGGGAGACATGGGTGGGGGCCTGGTGGTGGGTGCCCCTGCACTGCTGGGGGGTGGGGGTGCAGGGAGACATGAATGGGGGCCTGGTGGAGGCTTCCCCTGCACTGCTGGGGGTGGGGGTGATGGGAGACATGAGTGAGTTGGACATGAGTGGGGACCTGGTGGAGGCTGCCCCTGCACTGCTGGGGGGTGGGGGTGGTGGGAGACATGAGTGGGGGCCTGGTGGAGGCTGCCCCTGGTGGCTGGGGGGTGGGGGTGGTGGGAGACATGGGTGGGGGCCTGGTGGAGGGTGCCCCTGCACTGCTGGGGTGTGGGGGTGGTGGTAGACATGGGTGGGGGCCTGGTGGAGGCTGCCCCTGCACTGCTGGGGGGGTGGGGGTGGTGGTGGACATGGGTGGGGACCTGGTGGAGGCTGCCCCTGCACTGCTGGGGGTGGGGGTGCAGGGAGACATGAGTTGGACATGAGTGGGGGCCTGGTGGAGGCTGCCCCTGCACTGCTGGGGGGTGGGGGTGCAGGGAGACATGAGTGGGGGCCTGGTGGAGGCTGCCCCTGGTGGCTGGGGGTGGGGGTGATGGGAGACATGAGTTGGACATGAGTGGGGGCCTGGTGGAGGCTGCCCCTGCACTGCTGGGGGGTGGGGGTGCAGGGAGACATGAGTGAGGGCCTGGTGGAGGCTGCCCCTGGTGGCTGGGGGGTGGGGGTGGTGGGAGACATGGGTTGGGGGCTGGTGGAGGCTGCCCCTGCACTCCTCGGGGGTGGGGGTGCAGGGAGACATGAGTGGGGGCCTGGTGGAGGCTGCCCCTGGTGGCTGGGGGGTGGGGGTGGTGGGAGACATGGGTGGGGGCCTGGTGGAGGCTGCCCCTGCACTGCTGGGGGGTGGGGGTGGTGGAAGACATGGGTGGGGGCCTGGTGGAGGCTGCCCCTGCACTGCTGGGGGGTGGGGGAGGTGGGAGACATGGGTGGGGACCTGGTGGAGGCTGCCCCTGCACTGCTGGGGGTGGGGGTGATGGGAGACATGAGTTGGACATGAGTGGGGGCCTGGTGGAGGCTGCCCCTGCACTGCTGGGGGGTGGGGTTGGTGGGAGACATGAGTGGGGGCCTGGTGGAGGCTGCCCCTGGTGGCTGGGGGGTGGGGGTGGTGGGAGACATGGGTGGGGGCCTGGTGGAGGCTGCCCCTGCACTGCTGGGGGGTGGGGGTGGTGGGAGACATGGGTGGGGGGCCTGGTGGAGGCTGCCCCTGCACTGCTGGGTGGTGGGGGTGATGGGAGACATGGGTGGGGGCCTGGTGGAGGCTGCCCCTGCACTCCTCGGGGGTGGGGGTGCAGGGAGACATGAGTGGGGGCCTGGTGGAGGCTGCCCCTGGTGGCTGGGGGGTGGGGGTGGTGGGAGACATGGGTGGGGGCCTGGTGGAGGCTGCCCCTGCACTGCTGGGGGGTGGGGGTGGTGGGAGACATGGGTGGGGGGCCTGGTGGAGGCTGCCCCTGCACTGCTGGGTGGTGGGGGTGATGGGAGACATGGGTGGGGACCTGGTGGAGGCTGCCCCTGCACTGCTGGGGGTGGGGGTGATGGGAGACATGAGTTGGACATGAGTGGGGGCCTGGTGGATGCTGCCCCTGCACTGCTGGGGGGTGGGGGTGGTGGGAGACATGAGTGGGGGCCTGGTGGAGGCTGCCCCTGGTGGCTGGGGGGTGGGGGTGGTGGGAGACATGGGTGGGGGCCTGGTGGAGGCTGCCCCTGCACTCCTCGGGGGTGGGGGTGCAGGGAGACATGAGTGGGGGCCTGGTGGAGGCTGCCCCTGCACTGCTGGGGGGTGCGGTGGTGGGAGACATGGGTGGGGGCCTGGTGGAGGCTGCCCCTGCACTGCTGGGTGGTGGGGGTGGTGGGAGACATGGGTGGGGGCCTGGTGGTGGGTGCCCCTGCACTGCTGGGTGGTGGGGGTGGTGGGAGACATGGGTGGGGGCCTGGAGGTGGGTGCCCCTGCACTGCTGGGGGGTGGGAGGGGTGGGAGACATGGGTGGGGACCTGGTGGAGGCTGCCCCTGCACTGCTGGGGTGTGGGGGTGGTGGTAGACATGGGTGGGGGCCTGGTGGAGGCTGCCCCTGCACTGCTGGGGGGTGGGGGTGATGGGAGACATGAGTGGGGACCTGGTGGAGGCTGCCCCTGGTGGCTGGGGGGTGGGGGTGCAGGGAGACATGAGTGGGGGCCTTGTGGAGGCTGCCCCTGGTGGCTGGGGGGTGGGGGTGCAGGGAGACATGAGTGGGGGCCTGGTGGAGGCTGCCCCTGCACTGCTGGGGGGTGGGGGTGCAGGGAGACATGAGTGGGGGCCTGGTGGAGGCTGCCCCTGGTGGCTGGGGGATGGGGGTGGTGGGAGACATGGGTGGGGACCTGGTGGAGGCTGCCCCTGCACTGCTGGGGGGTGGGGGTGGTGGGAGACATGAGTGGGGACCTGGTGGAGGCTGCCCCTGCACTGCTGGGGTGTGGGGGTGGTGGTAGACATGGGTGGGGGCCTGGTGGAGGCTGCCCCTGCACTGCTGGGGGGTGGGGGTGATGGGAGACATGAGTGGGGACCTGGTGAAGGCTGCCCCTGGTGGCTGGGGGGTGGGGGTGCAGGGAGACATGAGTGGGGGCCTGGTGGAGGCTGCCCCTGGTGGCTGGGGGGTGGGGGTGCAGGGAGACATGAGTGGGGTCCTGGTGGCGGCTGCCCCTGCACTGCTGGGGGTGGCGGTGATGGGAGACATGAGTGGGAGCCTGGCGGAGGCTGCCCCTGCACTGCTGGGGGGTGGTGGGAGACATTGGTGCGGGCCTGTTTAGGGTGCCCCTGGTGGCTGGGGGTGCAGGGGGACACGCGTTGGTGGGCAGTAGTGCAAGTTGACATGTAGGTTGGCTTGTGGGCATGGCCATGGTGGATGGGGTGCCTGCATGACATGTTCTGGGTAGGCCCCTGTGGTGTGAGCCACCTGCAGGGGCCATGGAGGGTGTAGAGGGAACACCTGGGAGGACCCACACGTGCAATTCACGTGTGCTGCTTCCCGCGCACCCCTGTAATACACGTACCCTGATGATATCGCGTGTGGAACTTCCCGCGCACCCCTGTAATACACGTACCCTGATGGAATTGCGTGTGGAACTTCCCGCGCACCCCTGGAATACACGTACCCTGCTGATGTTGCGTGGGATACTTCCCCCGCACCCTGAAATACACGTACCCTGATGAGATCGCGTGTGTGACTTCCCGCGCACCCCAGAAATACACGTACCCCGCTCAATCGTGTGTGTAACTTCCCGCGCACCCCCGAAATACACGTACCCCGCTCAATCGCGTGTGTAACTTCCCGCGCACCCCCGAAATACACGTACCCCACTCAATCGCGTGTGTAACTACCCGCGCACCCCCGATATGCACTTACCCCGCTCAATCGCGTGTGTAACTTCCCGCACACCCCCGAAATACACGTACCCCGCTCAATCGCGTGTGTCACTTCCCGCGCGCCCCCGAAATACACGTACCCCGCTCGATCGCGTGTGTTGCTTCCCGCGCACCCCCGCAATACACGTGCCCCGCTCGCACAGGCCCAATTGCTGTATGTTGCCACTTTTGTGATGCGCTGGGACTCTACCGCCTGCCTTCGTGTGGCGGACGTGTTTCAGCTTGTGCGTGTCTTTGGCTGTGCGTGGCTTTGCCCTATTCTATTCCATGAATACGTGTGGTTCGAGTGCGTGTGGGCGTTCCGTCTGCTTCCCTGCAGTACATCCCCAGTTACGCCCTTATTTTCGCACGTTGTTCCCCATTCCGTGCGTTACCCGCCATGTCCCGCCCACTTTCTGGTGTATGCGCCGAGGTTGTGCGCTTTCACTGTGCGCATCACGCACGCATTTCGGGATGTTGCAGTGACTTGTGCGCCATGCCCGGCTTTGGCGCACATCCCGAGGTGAACACGCGCAGGGACTTCCTGTTTTTTTCCGCTTGCGCCTAGATTTTCGGTGCACGTTTGTTCCATGAATCGGCCCCTAAATGTGGTCAAAAATGCTTACATTATTATAACTTTCTATGGGAGCTGCTTTGAATGGATGCAAGCCAGCAAAAGCAATGATTTAATGAAAAGAAAACATTTGGAATCTCAAAAGCAAAGTGGGAAATAATTTAAAGGCAATTCAGACGTGCAAAACGTAAATTTGCGGCAAACTTTTATTTATGCGATTTTTGATATAACAGGTCAACCACACTGCGGTGTTGGGCTGTGGATGTAGCTAAGGATGTTAGGTATCATTGGGAATTGAAATATCGTGTCTATCTTTAAAACTGAGGGAGTTATGGAGGTTGTAGTGAGAGATGTTTTTCGGAAATAAAGACACGAATTTGGACAAAAACTTCAGTTCAAAATCAGAAAATATGGCTTATGCTTCTACTCAAGACTAGAGCATGCAGACTAGACAACAAGGTTGGGCCGCAGTAAGCTCTGAGACTGATTTATGACTTCAGTAACAGATCCCCAGCACATTCCCTGGCGGCACCAGTCCACACACTCGAAGTGGGATTTATGGATGAAAGTTACACAAATAAAAATTACTATGAAAATGACGCTTTTGCAACTAGACAGAATAAGATAGCAATATAGATTTTGACACTGTACTGTAGGGTGGGACAAGATAAGCAAGGTATACAATAGTTCTCTAGCGTCCTATTAATACTCACAATCCCCTGGGATTTATGATTTTAGGCCCATCAAAATTTTGCTCAATGGATCAGGTCTAACAGGGAAAGACAGAACATCAGGAGCGGGAATGGATCAGCTAGGCTGGTCACCGGAACTGCACAGGATCTGCCCTTCTTGTTTCTGGATATTTCAATTCAGTGGGATTGCGAGTTCATCAGGCAAACATTTATGGTAGCAAGCCAGGTAGTTTCAGGATGCTTCCCTACACCAAAGCCCTCCACTGGGTTGTAAGGATTAGCTCAGGATTAATTGAGGCCTAGCTGAAAATGGTTCAGCTACTGCTTCGCCTGGTGATTGGCTTCTGGAAAGATGTTGAAAGCTGGATGTTGAATGCTGGATCAGAGTGCTTTGCTGGAATCAGAAGAGAGAGCGTCTATGTGTTGTTAGCTGTCTCTATTTATCCTTTCCAATGACATCACAAAAATGGGTGTAGGGGACGGCTTAACTAAGCTTGCCCCTGTGAACTGGTATTGGATCACAGCCTCATCTCCGCCTTGACAGGACAGATGATGTCAAATTTATGGTTTGGTTTTTACAATCCTTAGAAACCTCCCCTAGCCACTAGTATCAAAATCGAATTTTGTCCTAAATACATGTTTACACATTTGTAACCTCTATGAAAATCACATAAAAGGATTACATATTTTATAGAGTATCTGTTCCTAAAAAAAATCCCACAGCTTTGAGACCTTGTTTCTACTTTTTGTAGCATTTTGTTCATTTTGTCATGAACACATTTTCCAAACTTTCTCCAAATTTACAAAAATATGCATGTTTACCATAGGAATGTGTGTGCAAAGTTTAACAATTCTAGTATAAATACAGTTCCCATAAAACCACATATATTGCCATTCCTGTTCAGAATATGCTACACAGTTCCACTACGTTTTGCAATGTAGGGCCAAAAATGAAAGTAACAATTTTGCCCTTTTCATATTTTTCACCACTTCGGACAGTGAGTTATAAGTCTCTAAAACATGTTCATTACATATTCTTAGCAGCAAATGGTCAACCTTTTGTCTGTCTCTGGAGCAAGGAGTAGCCCCCACCTTTTTGAGATTTCCTTCTGCAGGCCTAGTTTACGACCCTTTCACACGTCCATTTCCTGGCCTGGAGAATCTGCCATTGTTCCGTCCTTGGGAGCACACACAAGTCTGTCCTACTGTCAAAAGAGAAATTATATTGTGCCTCCTATTGCAATAAATATATGTATATTGGCCTATGCCAAGCTGCTCGAATGTCGCTTGCGAAAGAATCCGTGTTGCAAGGTCCTGACCTTAAATCAATGTAAGCCGCCATTTTAGGCCAATACGCCATTTTAGGATTCGCTTTGTAAAAGTCACCCTGTGAGTTAAAATGGTGGACAATGTCATTCCAAAATACAACATGGCCGTCTTGACCTCTGTACATAGCTAATATATAACTTGCCTGCAGGCCACTTGTTGAGGTCGTGAGCTGAGACCTTGTCCTTCGTTGACCTGTGTGTAAAGGGATTACTCGTGTAAAGAAACTAAGCCACGAGTATACTATAAAAACAATGTATTCAAATACTGAACATAGAACACTTGTTTAACCGCATTGTATTAATGTTTAAGAAGACTAGTATGGCAAAATCTCAGATCACACAGTTATTACATAGGCTTGTTGATACATGTATTAAAGGCAAACCAGTTAGATGTGGTTGTTCGAGACTTGGCACGAACCCTAGATCGGTGATGTATTAAGTGGAATATTAACCCGAAGTGGGGCTGGACATCGTGCCCGCCAAATGTATAAAAAGCAAATGCATTCTAATGTACAGTGTCTCTCACTGAACACAGTAAACCCCGCTGGAGTTCATTATATTGTACTGAGGGCCGATAGCTATCTGATTTTTCTGTTTTTGTAACTGGATTCAGTATAAAATAAAGTACTTTGTATGTTCCTTTGTAACCTCTGTTTGGTGTATTTCCTTTTGGGGTGCTCAGCCTCGATATTTTGATTTTGTTTTCACACTACCCCACAATTATCATATGTCAGTGAGCATCTGCTGAGAGGAATGCCCTCCCCTTGGGTGCAAACCTGTTTTTCAACTTCTTGCAGGCCCAGCCAGCTTACATTAAAATTACGTTTCTTGACTTGAAATCCAGCACAATACTAACTTGTTGCATCGGATGACATAGATAAATTGAATTCTTAGCTTCAAGCCTGTGGGATCAAAACAACCAAGATCTGTGTTACTTTGAGCAACAGTCCTTTTATATTTGCTAATCTGGCAGATCTTTAGTTTTAGCCAACTTTAATGTTTAATCAAGAAAGCCCATTTCACAGATTTTTGACAGGAACTGTCATTCACAGGTAATCCAGTTTTGCTGAAAAAATGTTTTGCCCTTAATATTTTAGGACTTTGTAAATTCACAGTGCTTCATTAGATTTAATGAATTTTAGCGCCAAGCAAGATTTTGAGTGTTGGAAAGTGTTCTGTACAGGCATTTTGGAGTTTCAGCAGCAAAGTAAATGTCATTTACCGGTGAATTTTGGAGTTTCACTGGCAAAGCGCTGCTGCTCCCTCGGTACCCCATGTTTACTTGTCATGGAGCCCACTGGCACTTTTTCTGCAGCATGTGCTCTGTTCTACCACACATGCACCATGGGTGGCAGGTTGTGCAGTCCTCTTTTTGTGAGTTGAAAAACACGATTTTGGAGGTTTTGGCACACACAAGGGTTTTGCCGCCATTTTGCTGTTTCTCGCACCATAGATAGCAGAGTGAGGCCGCATAGTATAGCAGAGTGGGTTAATACATCCCACACTTCATTTTTTAACACAATCAACTCTATTTCAATCTGTTCTCCCAAGGAGCCGTTTATGTTGTGTTAAGAAGACTGTTTTTTTAACGGATGAGGAAAATATTCGGTCCCATTTATGATTGAAAACCTTACCCTGTTGTTTTAGGATTTGTTAAAAGCCCAACATGCTCCCTTTTTATCCTGTTTCCCCCTACTGTTTTTAAAGGGTTACCCTGGGCTAGACAACCCCAGTCCCTTGCTAGGTCCTGCGTGGAACACTGTGCAGCAGGCCCAAAGATCCATTGCTCTAATCCCCCAGTCCAATAATGCATTCCCCTCCTTGGCACTTCTAAATTCTTTCATCAAACACTTACCATGCCTTAAATGCGAAGTCATAGTACATGGTAAATACAAGATGGTTATACAACAGTAATTTTTGATGTAATTCAGAAAAATATTTCCAACAGTATAGTAGAAAATATTGAGAACCCTGTTACCGTATTTGCCAAAGACCAACCACAATTTTTTTAAATCCTTTCCCTCACCCTTACCCTCCCTAATCTCAACAGCCCACCTGTAATCTACTAGGGAAAACATGTCAATGCACTTCTATTTCCATATTTTTCCTTGGTGTCTAGCGACACGTGGCAAGTGAGCATACCTGATGTTACTGTCTGGACTGTAGGGGGGACCACAGCCTGTCCTGTCCCTGGCCCATTGACTCTTGTACCTGCGCAGGGCACCCCTGACCTGGCAGGCATCACCCCACCAAAGGAACTCACTGTCCAGGGTGTGGCTACCCCCGTCACCAATGCTCCTCCCGTGATATTCCCTGTTGTCCCTGCTATTTTCAGATGAACCTCACTTGAGACCAACCAGCTAATGGTTGCCACAATGCCAAGCCCACTTGGCCCTGCGCTCGTGTGCTTGTTTGCCCCTCCTGTCCTCTGGCAGATCCTCCAGGCTGTTTCACCAGCCTACCTCTTGGCCTATTCTGATCTGCGGGTGAGAAAAACGCCCCTTCCCTCTGCTAGTCCCATGCCTGAGGAAATGCTGGTCCCCCATGTGGGAACCAAGATTGCTGCCCCCCATGCCAGCCCATGAAGTTGTTCCCCAAAGGCCAGTCCATTTTCCCTGACAAGGGACATGGTGCCTGTAAACCCCATCCATAACCTGTGCTCTGTCACCCAATTGATCCCTAAGGGCCATTCTGTGGACCCCTACCCAGGCCCCATTGCCAGCCACTCATAGAGCCCCCCCATCGCGTGCTGTTCATGGGTTCCCCTGCTCCACCTACTGGTGGTAGCACAGCCGGCTGTCCCAGCATTGTATTGTCCAACCCTGTGGACAATTGGTTTGTTCCCTTATTCATTGCACCTGGCACCCCAACACTTGTTGTGCCCCTAATCCATGTAATGCCCGTTATCGCTGAGTTGAGTGATGTTAACACTAGCACCTTAATTGGTGACCTGATATTTCCTTACTCTTTCTCTTTTTTGCTGTAGTGAAGGCAGCCCTGGGACCGGCGTTCTTGCAGTGGGGCTTTGTCTGCTGTGGCGCCTCCAGATTCTCTCCCAAATCTATGCCAGGTTCCCTTATTCCCCCTGAGGCTGGGCTCTCCAATAGAGACCCCAGCATCACATCCAGGTTTCATCCCTGGAATAGTGAGATCCCTGCTGCAATTTAGTGGGGTCCATGGCCCTACAGATCCCTTTAATTGAGTAGGAAACACAGTACTTCAGTTGCACACGAGCGCCCTGTGGTAGCTATCCCCAACCCATCTCCTGTGCGCTGAGCTATTGTTCCCACGTTTACAGCACTACCTAAACAAATGCTGTCAGATTGTTACAGCAATGCTAGAGAGAGGCGACCCAAACACTTTATATACATATATACTGAGGCACACACACACACTGCATGAAGTCCACCCCCAGACTTCCTAGATCATTTGGAACGGTGCTGCCCCACCACAGCCTCTTAAATCACTAAAACAAATACAATTGTAGCTTTTCCTGGGTGCTCCGGCGTTGCCCGGCAACCTTCGTTCCTCCAATAATAAAAGTAGACACACAGTTCCAACATTCTACCAAGTGCCCCGGCATTACCTAGCAACCCTTGTTCCATTACGTAACACGCAATGCCTCACAGTATGCCTCTCCCCAAGCCCACTTGAACGTCCTCGCACCCACTCTCCAACTGCACCAGCACAGAAAAATTGTAACCACTCCCCGCCGTCCCCCATGCGATGCCGGCTCCCTTACCTCACTGCGGCACCCCTCCAGGTTTGAATAGGGTCCCACACTTCACTCAAGCACATCTCCACCCGGAATGCGTCAACCAGATTGGCAGCAAGCACGACAGCGGGCCAAGGAGAAAGGCAGGAAAAACAAAAACGTCAGGGTCGGCGTCTGTGGCCGCTAAGGACAGGTGACAGGAGTACGCCAACGAGGGATCCTCAGAGCAGGGTGCGGTAGCGAACTGTGCTTTCCTCGCCCTCTGCTCCCTCCCTTTATGTTTGAATACTGGTGCCGCTGCACCCTCCTTCCTTCCCGGACGTAGCCCAGGAAGCCAGTTGGCCCCCCTGCCGTAATACCAGTTTCTCCCAGCACCTCCTGGTAACTTCTCCCCCAGGCCATCTCCTGGCCCTCTCAACCCGGCATTCCCGCAATGGCAGGTCTTTCACCTTTGGAACCTGACATGCGCAAGAAATGTTCAGGAAAAAGCCTTTTGCGGGTTCCCCTCACAAGGAGGGAGTGCAAGATTGTCTGATCTTAACTATTGAAAGGGAAGACGTTAGTAAATTTTCCTTGGGAATATAATGGATCTGTACTCTCTCAAGAATCACTATATGTGAGTCACACAATATTTAATGAGATCCTCATTGACACAGGCAATGGAAGAAGAAATTTAGAAGAGAGACAGTCTCTGTTTTCAGGAGCCTCCAAAATACCTCGTTTCCTCATGTTGTTTTTATGTGCAGTTAATTAAGCAAAGCAGCAACAAGCCTATTACAGGGGCTGTGTGGTGGCAGCAGTGACCCCTGCATGATTGGTGCTGCCGCTTTTCCCATTGGGTACCGCACATCCTGTACCATTTTAGTGACATTCCGGCAAGACACAGATGATAGTGCTGGAATAACCAAATAGCGCAATGCAGCAGTATTTGTATTTTGATCTATCATCCTTGCAATAGAGGTTGCAGGGTTTGATGTTTTTTTCTGTGGTGATGCCACTTGCCCTAATGGCTTATTGTACTGACTGTGAATAAAAACCCTCCTCTAGGTAACATTTCAAGAAGAAATATCTTGCCTCAGCCATGTTGCATTGTAATGATAGTTGATTTGATTACAGACTCTGGGTTAACCCTCAGTGTCCCAGTTTCTCGGTAGATACACCACAATCATCTAGTGTGTGGACAGAGCCTAAATCACTACCATCTGAAACCAGCATTTCGGCAGGTATTGTTGTGGTGGCTGATGACCTCTGGGGCGCAGATACATCTCCCACACATATTGAGCAATCTTACCCTCTGTCTCTGCAAACTACTGCGGATGTGGATGGGGTCCGCATTTCTG
The DNA here is from genome assembly GCF_040938575.1 of Ambystoma mexicanum. NCBI lineage: Eukaryota > Metazoa > Chordata > Amphibia > Caudata > Ambystomatidae > Ambystoma > Ambystoma mexicanum. The sequence goes on along the minus strand of NC_090929.1, from coordinate 851,746,676 downwards.
CATAATTGTGTAAATATACCACTTATAAGCATGACCAATATTTCAGACTCACTTCCCTAACCCATCAGTTATTTCTGGATCAAATGTCAGTATGAATGAGCATGTGCTGTATTGCCTCTATGTGTGGCATATTCAAGGGTGAAGGACTCATTGTGGTGATACCGCCACTGTTCTTGAAGCGTGAACGACATGGTCATTTCTATTACCTTTTCGGAACAAGATGGGACATTCGATTAACGCTTGTGGTCAGAAACCTCAAATCCATCTCCAAGCTATGACTGAAGTTGCATTGAATCATGCAAGGTGACAATGCTGGGCTGGGGTAGGTTAGGTATACTGGCTACCAAAAACCATCTTGCCATCAGAGTAGCTCTTTACAAGCAAGAAGACATTGTGCAAATGCCACAATGTGTGCTTTTAGCCGAGAAATGTTCTTCTACTTAGGTCTCCCTAAAACATTATGAGTAAATAAATGCACTTTGCTAATAGTGGTGAGAATATATATGAGGTGGTAGTAAAATAAATGTGAGAACATGAAACACCATTTCAATTAGAACAATAAGATAGTTTTCTCCATCTTTCTTTCCCCTCTGTCCTTTCCCTTCCCTCACCTCCATCTATGCCCTTATGTACACCTTTGCATTGCCACCCTTAAATGTATTGTTACTATTTATGTGTGTATGTTTGTGGACATGAGCCCTTGACAGCATTTGAGATGTGCTTCCTGATTACTCATACTATATGCTTCCTATGAACATTGCACTCCCCTTTCGATGTTCTAGATAACATTGTTTAACCAGTTGTATTATGTCTTCTCACCCATCTGAAAATAAAAATTCATGAATGTTAAATAACTTTAATCAAATTGAAATCTCTAAAGTGCTAAGAAATAAGCCGCCTGAATGTCTAATGCACACATCTTCCTTGAGAACAATAGGGTTTATCTTTCTCTTAGGCAACCATAGTCTTATCCCTTATGCTGAAATAATTCTCCCAGAAGAAGGCTCTAAATAAGGGGGAACTGAAGCATGCCAGGCTGTGGTTTGTTCTGGGACATTCATAGGGACTACTTTTTAGAAGTTTTGAAAACAATGGGTCTCATTACGAGGTAGGTGGTAAGGGATTACTGGCACAGGTAAGGACACCGGTGCCGGTAATCCCTTACCACCCTATTCCGAGGTCCCTTAGCGGGTCCCTTCCTTAACGCCTGGTTTTACCAGGCGTTTTGGAAGGGACCCATTATGGGACTTCAGAGCTAATAACGGTACTGAAAATTGCGGTACTGTTATTAGCTCCATCCCCATTGAGCCCTATGGGGGCTCCAATGGGAATGGGGAACGGTTCCCGGAATGGGGACTTACCGGGACCTACAAGGTTGGAATGACCCGGTAAGTCCCTATTTCAGGAACCCGGACACGGAATGTGGTAAGGGGGTAGCCATGGTGCTCATAGCACCATGGCTACCTCCTACCTTGTAATGAGGCCCAATGTGTATATCAGTCTTGTCAATTGTAATTTGTGTACATAGTTTGTGAACGTCGACGTGTTGAAATCGGGAATAACATTGGGTTGGGGTTGATTCAAGTTTGTGGTTTCTGTTGTATTAAATGTGGTAATATATGCATTAATTGAGCATATACAACATTTGCAAATAAGGTGGAGTAAATAAAATACACGTGAAACAAGTGGTAAATAAAAAACATTTCACATAAGTGATTTTTTGATAGAAAAGGAATATTTGTTTCATGGAAGGAGTTTCCTTTCTTGTTTTGAATGTAATGATCACACGTCTGTATATTCATGTGGTGTGACCTGAAGGAAAAAGCAACAATCTTCCCCCATCCCTCTCGGAGGACGGGTCCCTTGTGTAGGTCTTACTATTAAGCAATACGATGCCACTGCAGGAACAGACTGGTGTTATGCAGCAATGTACAATGCAATTCTCTATATTCCGACAGAAATATAGCAGACTTATATTTGCCTTTCTCTACCACCTATAGGCCGGTATGCTGATTAAAAACGCGAGGCCAGTCCAAAGGAACTCATGAAAACCATACTCTTTCCTCCAATTCTCTTCTATTTCAAGCAATTTTGAAGACATGCTTGTGCTGCAGTGCCATCTAACCCCAACCAGACCAAACCGCACTTTGGCCTCCACAGACCAGAAGTTATTCGGTGAGAGGCAGATTCTACTCAGCTCCCTCCAAAGCGCCATACTGCTTCTGCCAGATCTGTAGTGACCAGGGAGAGTAGGTAATGAGCTGCTGGTCAGTACCAGAGCTCTCTCAGAATGACAAGCATGCTCGTTGTCTGTATTCTCTAAGAAAGACTGGGGTCAGCATACTTGGGAATGAGGTGTGTGCCGGTAGGAACAATCCAGGGAGTTATATGCAAGTGGAGATAGTGAGGGTATTTCAGAAGTGTTTCTTCATTGATTACATTTTGTTTGTTTGTTTCTTGTTATGTTTGTTTCAGTGAGTCATTGTAGGTGATATGGATTGCACTGGCATTTGTCTGCTCTGTATCATACCGTCGGTCCATAGCTAGCTCTGTGATGGCACCAGATGAAGCAAAGAAATGTACTCAGTTGCTAATGGGGATGTATGCACTTTTGCTTTGGAGTGGGGTTGGATTGCTGTGCATGTAGTTTTCCACTTCTAACATATCACCTATAGAAGTGGTAGTTCATCCACAATTGGTGCTGGGGCAGTGCCCATCCACCCATTATATGAAGTCCAGTTAAAGATGTGCAAGAAGCTCAGCTGAGTGCTCCTAGGTCAACAGATGTTGTGGCATATCTGATATCTGTATCCTTACATCACATTAGCTCCTGCATGCCTAATGGTCAACGTAAGGCCTGGAGGTTTCTATTTCCCCAGCCTTGCATGGGCCCATTGGTAATGCTCGATGTGGTACTGAAAGCATCATCCTCAAGAGAGGGTGCTTTGGAGCATCCTGTCCCGTAGAGGACCTTGGGTACACCAGCGTAACAATGCAAAGGCATGTAGACTGCCTGCATTCATAAGCCATAGAGTTTGAGGCTCACCCAAGGCCTTACTGAGTCGCTCTGAAAGAACAGCATTCCGGCTGAGGATTGATTTAACACCTCTTTCAATGTATCTATTTCTGATAGAAGGAGAGAACTGCCAAAGGCAGCAAGGAACTGGCCACACATACAGGGCGATGTGCACGTAAGTATAACATAATAACATGTGTATTTGCACACGTGTACATGTGTATGTTTGTGTGTACATGTATGCCTGTGGGTGTATATGTGCATGTGTCTTTATGTGGTGGAGTGTATGTATCGTATGAGTGGGAACAGGTGAGCATTGGTGTGTATGTGTATATGTGTGTATGTGTGCGTATGTGTGTGTTTATGTGTGTGTGTGTGTGGACATCTGCACACACCATCAAGCACAATGGAAACATCTTTACAGTGGCATTATTATCCTACTTTATTGGCCACAGACACACCATTAAACTGTTTTACCTTGCATGTATTTGGGGTCAGAGACACTATTAATGTGTTTTACAGAGCAATGCTGGCATATATTACTGCACAAAAACGTCTTTTTACAGTGCAGTGCTCATAATATGTGTTGGGCACAGGCTCTATGTACCTTCTGTTCCATGTTGATGTTACCAGACACTGTTGTGCACAGACAACACTAAAAAGAGTTTTACATTGTTGCACTGCAGGCATATATTTCTCAATGGTTGCATGAACAGTTATTTTTGCAGACATAATGCTGGCACATAATCCGCCCAACCAGTATGAAACTGTGTTATACAGTGGTAATGCTGGCATTTACTGGTGGGCACAGTGAAATGTGTGTACAGGGCAATTTTGGCTTAGCTGCCTGGACTTCATACACATTTATTTCTCAATGGCAATGTTGAGATTTATTCTTGGGCACTCTCCTGGCATCATATATTGTTGGGGCAGACCAGGTCTCATTTTGTCTTTGGGCACAACTTGCATGAACATGTATTACACAAACCTCCTGTGTGTTAGTGATGACTGGCATCTATTGGAGTTGTGTATATGCTCACTCAAAGAAACAATTTGATATTGTGTGTTTCTTTCTACCAAATGTTTCAGAAATGCATGCCTTAAAATGCATTATGTGTGCCCATTATTCAAATTGTGATAATAATAATAATAATAATAATAATAATAATAATAATAATAATAATAATAATAATAATAACAATCATAATTTCTAGGGGTGAGAACCCGCTGAACTTCCCATAATCAGCTGGTTCATTTTAACAACTATTCATTCAGGGAATACACTTTCCTTTGGCCATTTTGTCCCTTAGCCTTCCCCAGGTCGAGCTGACACAGGAAATCCCTTTTCCGGGCATGCAAGCTCCCATACAAGCCAAGGCTTTCCACGGTTTCTGCATGCCTTGTGTGTGTGCACCTAGGATGTGGGCAGGAGCTGTCTAGTTCCAATACACGTCCCGGGTGCCAGGATCTCTGGTGTGCTGGGATGACTGGGACCACCGTGGTCCATGTTTGGCCAATGTCTGGGATGATTGAATTTGAGCAGATCTCCTATTGGTTGCCCTTTGTTTTGGCACGAAGCAGACTTTGGATACGAGAAGGCACTCTACACCCATTCCAGGTCGATCTTCTGAGTTCTCACCGAATTTAGTAGTGGAGCTGAATATCCTGAATCGAAGAAAAAGATCAGTAGAACCACTGGAGACCTACTGGAAGGTTTGGCACCCTGACCCTGTTGTTGTCCTGTTAGAGCTCCTGTTTCTCATCGATCATAGAAGGCATGCAAGGGCACTTTGACTCTTTGGAGTAGTGGGACCAACTACTCTCTGCACTTCCTGCTTAACCTGCAAACAAGCCCCTTCCAAAATGTTCCTGGATCGCCCTGTGAACTGACCAGCTCATACTGGACCTTTGCTCTGGAATCACTGTTGTCTTGTAAACTCTTGGTAGAAGGCACTCTCCCACCGGCTTTCGTACACCTAGCATTCTAGGTCTGCAACTAGGAGAGTCTGCCCGAACCCGAGCCTATGTTGTATCTTTGTCACCCCGCTGTGGTGACAAGCTTTGTGGGTGCCTTGCTGCTGTGCCCTCCTGTGCCCTAAGATAAGCTGCAGTGGAACTGACCCAATCCCTTCCCCAGAAGCGGAGAAAAGGCCACTGTTCCACCATGGACTGAAGTCCTGGAACACAGCCCCTGACAGCCGGAGAGACACCACCTTCACAATCAACATCAACCACCAAGCAGCAGTGAAACAATGCACCCTCAAGCTTAAACCTTCTGCACCATGATCCATTCAAGAACTCAATTTCAACAAAAGAAGCATTAGGAAAAGAGAAATGATTGGGCAAAAATTCCGGAAGCGCTTCCAATCTCCCCCTTTTCAAAGAACTCCTTTACACGCAGATGACCGATCACCCCTGCCAATGCAGCAAACTTCTACCAAAACACATTAACCAAAGCCATCAATGAAAGCAGAGCCCTCCTCAATGCCATCAATCATTGCACCAACCCTCTGTCCAACCCACCCATATTGCACTCCATTAAAAAGTCCACTGACATCAACTCTTTCTTTCTTCATCAACAGGATCTGCATAATCCACCACCACATAGACATCGACTCCACAACTAACAGCACACTACGCATTCCATCTTATAAAACCCAAACTATATGGACTTTCAAGACATTCACTATGGAAGCTCTCACTGCCATCCTCAAGGGCACATTGTACGTGGATGCCATCTTTTCTGTCTCCATACTCAAGGCCCTTCTGACTGAAGCACTCTTCCCTTATCTAACATTCATCAACACCTTCCTAACACAAGGCAACTTCCCCTTGACCCTAAAGACCAGACACATCCTCCTTCTTTTCAAGACACCCACCCTGGACCCCAACCTCAGCCAATACCGACCCATCACCCATCTTTCCTTCCTAGGTAAGAGTCTTGAGAAAGCAGTAGCCATACCACACGTCTAACACATCAAAGCCACCAACCTTCTTCAGTGCTACCAATCTGGATTCAGACCAAGATGCAGTACAGGATTGGATCCCATTAAGGTGAGCAATGAAGCGCCTAAATACCTTTATGATGGTCATCCTAGCCTCTTGTTTCATCTTGACCTCTCAGCAGCAAGTAGGCCACCATGCACTCTCTGACATTCTATATCGCTGCATTGGGATCAGCAAGATCATCCTTTGCTGGTTCAAATCCTACCTTGCTAACTGGCAAGATTCATCCAAATGGATTTCCTCCAGATGGCCAACTCTACCCATCACCTGTGATATTCATTCTTTACATGGAACTGCTCTGAATCTTCCTGCCTCCACACAACATCCACATCCACAATACACAGAGGATACACAGCTCTACCTCAAAACACCCTCCACTGAAGACATCCACAGGATCAAGTTGGTACTAGCCAACCTATCAAGAAGCTAGACACCCGTCACTGCTCCTTTTCAATCTCTGAATGCACCATTACAATAGTCAACAAAATGAAGACACGAGAAAGTATTTTGGACTCTGAACTCTCTATGACTCCTCATATTAATCAGCTTAGATCCTCTTGTGTATATTATCTCAGACTACTCAGGTGCATTAGATCCTACCTTTCTGACACCAACTGTGGCCTCATATATAGGACAATTATGGGTTCAAAGATAGATTACTGCAATGGCCTTTTCATAGGTAGTTCACAAGCCAACCTTCAGAAATTATCCAGAATAGCGCGGTTAGTATTGTCTGGAAATCTTGCCTGCTGGGTTCACGTTACCCTTGCCAGGCAGTCCCTACACTGACTTCCAGTCCAGGCACATGTAAACCACATGATTCTAATCTTGACACATAAATGCTTGCAAGGGTCTGAACATGCTTACCTCATCAGTCACATTAAATGCTTTATTCCTAGGAGATGTCTTCGCTCCAAGGATTCCTTTTGGCTGGAAGTTGGTCGCTTGAAGCGACAACTCATGGACAATTACATGTTTGATTTGGCCACTCCGACTCTTAGGAACAGCCTGCCTCTCTCCCTTCACTGTCGCCCTTCGACCTTGTGTTTTAAAAAAAGAGCTTAAAACGTATCTTTTTGTTCCTGGGTTAGTGTTTGGTAGATAATATTTCTTCTGTTTTGTGACTATTCACTGCCTTTTCTATTCTTCTTCTCTTTTAGCGCTTTGAGGCCCATTGGGGTGCAGCACTGTACAAATAATTAATAATGATAATAATAATAATAATAATAATAATAAAAATAATAATAATAATAATAGGCCTAATTCACATTGATCATGTCCTGTATGTTGGGTACTTACCTGAACCTCAACCCCTCCAAGTCAGAATTCCTGCTGCTGGCCAACAGCACCGAACACCCTGACATTCAATCAGGCGTCTTCGCTATGAACCTAAAGGGGTTCACACCCCAACTGGTCCTTGGGTTTTACACCCTCATGCACCTCTCCTTCACACAACGCTTAGCAAGGACAACAGAAATGGCTTGCTACCAACTTTACCTCCCGCAGAAAATCGATCCATTCATCCCAGAAATCAACTTCAAATATGCTGTTCAAGCCTTTGTCCTCGCCCATCCTGATGTTATGACATGGTATCTTGATGTATACTGTGCACAGCTACCATTTGCATGGGCTAGTTAGTGGGGAAAGAAGCATAGGATAGATGTTGTGCTCTTCTGTTGATGTTCGCAGAACCAGGAGAAACTGGCATCTTTGCGTGTCAGCTTTCTGAATGTGCTTTGATTGTGTGCACTGGACCGTTGTGTCTGAAAGGGTAAGGCCCAGAGTCTGGGTTGTTTGTTGTTTGAGGTTGTTTGTTGTGACAGATGTGTGGTTTGTGTGTTTTTGTGTATGGTGTGGCTGGCCCTTTTGGGCATGTGTGGTACTTGGGAGGTATGCAGAAGAGGAGCAAGGAGCAGGGGTGGTTAGTAGAGTGGCAAACTTCAGAGTGCAGTTAGCTTTCAAAACAGTGTCAGGATTCAAGGCGTGGCAGTACCATATTCAACTCAAAAATACAGTTCAGTTCAAACATGCAGGTGTATGGAAGGAAAGGTCTTTAAGACCCTCCCTCCCCTGCATTGCCCACCTACGTGAGGCTCATGACTCGTCGGCAGCCCCCCATGCGCCTGGGCCCGGGAGGCAGGGCGGCTGCGGAGCGACACGTGAGGCTGCCCGGCCAGTAGCCTGGCATAACATAGACACCATTTTGTAATAAGCAAGACTCCATTTTAAGTGTACTGAACCCAGGCCCATGCAGAATAGCTGGCATACAAAACTGCAGCTCGGCTCCCACTTGGCCGCACACAGAGAGGCCTGCACTTCCGCCAGCCTCCACCCCATAGCAGATCCGCTGAAAGCCCGTTCTCACAAGCAACTAGACAAAAACAAGTAACAGAACAAACACTGTATCATTTGCCTTCCGCAGTACATCATTGCCCTAGGGCTGCCGGACTCATAGTTGGAGTCTGGAAAAGAACAAAAACCATCCCCCTCAAACACACCCCGACCCGTGCCTAACCCCTGCACAGGTAATATATGTGTCCCTGACCCCCCCTGCCCAGTTCCCCAGATAAAGTGTTAACCAGACATACTAAACCCTTGAGTCTCTCAGCCTTATTCCTGTTGTTAAAGAGCGGGTAGTAATCAATGACAAATTTATAATACAAACTACTTATGTTAAAGCAAAGTGACCCCGTACACTCCCAAGATGCCTTCATGTTCCAAGACACAGTGTATAACTACTCGATATATTCACCCTGTGCCAACCAATGTTTGCTGCTATTGTAAAAAGGATGATTGAAAAAGCAATATATAAAATGCTCATGTATGATGTGTGTATTACATGAAAACTATATAGGGTATCAAATCAGTTTGTAGTATAATTGAAACGTTAGATTAACATGCTGCTATCATGTTCCTGAGTGTATGACCTAACCTGACACTACCTCATGTTTTGTTATTCGTCCGCCTTCCTCATGAATTACAAGTATTAAGACCGACTAATATTATGTACTGCATGTGATCCTGAAAAAACCCCTTTGTCATGAACTTAGTAATGTATACAAAGTAAACACCAGAAATGTGTAATTTCCCTAATGCTCCCAGCTTCAGCATTCAACCCCTCCAATGGTATAGTGTGCAGCCCTGTGGATAGAGAGTTGTTCAGAATAAAAGGCCATCTCCCCCTCCTCCCGCCAAGGCATGCAGGGGCTTGTTGGTGTTCGAGCAGCACAGCCTCAACTCCCTGCATTCGTGCTGGACCCGCTTCAAGTATTTACCTCCCCCATGGCAGAGACCGCCATGGCCAGGCCAAAGGAATTATGAGATACCTGGTCCTAAATCCCACCACCTTTGAGGTGCCAGCTTGGTGCCCCCACTGACCCAATGGTATCCCAGTTCACACCAAATCCAACAGACCACAAAGGCAGTTAACCGACCCCTGTGCAAACATCCCCCAGAGTCATCATTTACTGCATCAAACAAAGTAAAATGATAAAGATAGCCTGACCCCTGCCCCCTGAAAAGACACACGGACCCACGAGACTGGACCCCTTGCTACTGACAACTTTATGATGATGTATGGAATCAGCCTCGTATTGCATATTGTTTTCCTGTGTCCCCACCTGGGTGTTAGGTTAACGTGTTAGAAGTTTTAAAACAACAATTCGGTATAAATGAGTGTGATGAATGGGCATGAAAGGCCACAAGGGCAAGTTTCTAGAACTATCATGGTGAATCTCCACTGACAGCCTGCGCCAGAGAGCCCCACCTCGATGAGCCCAGCTGACCCAAGCACGTTGTGATGCCACCACGTGGATCTCAGCCAATCATGAAGCACCGAACCTATAGTCTGCATAATAGCTAGCCATCGCCATCCAATCCCCAAGACTGTGTGGCCCCTATAGCTTACCTCATGCATGATGTGTATTTGTAATATAACTGACTTTGCTATTGTCAGACAGAACGCTCTCAGAGTTTGCAGTGTCCTTTGCATGCCCTATTTTGATTTAGATAAAAACCTTTTAACTTCACCCGCACTTGGTCGTGGTCTCATTCCCTCCTGGGGTGTGTCCTTTATTGCCTCTCATTACGGGGGGGTTTTCTACCTCATTGGGGGACGCTTACTTTCACAGGCTATACTAAAAAAGGAACCACATTTGACTAATTTGCTATATTCATGGATGCAGCAAGATTCAATACAGTGGCTATGCTCAAAATACACCTAGATTCAATACAGTGGCTGTGTTCAAATGCACCTAGATTCAATAAAGTGGCTATGCTCAAAATGCACCTAGATTCAATACAGTGACTATGCTCAAAATGCCCCTCGATTCAATACTGGGCCTCATTACAAGTATGCTGGTGCATGAAAGAATTGGTGGTTACGGAATTACCGCCACTTTGCCTGCACTGTCATTATAATTGTTCTTTTTATAATTATTATAATTGTTCTTTTTGTAATTATTATAAGTGTTATTTCACAATGCGCTTAATACCAACGAGTGGTTTCTAAGCGTGGGATCAGGTTTCAAACATGTGCTGCGCTGCATTGCCTTGCTTCCAAGGCAAACCGTTGCCCCTGAGCAATACTATCAGTATGACATTAGAGTGTGGGATTTCCTTCCATTGTCCACAAATGAATTGGCAAAATACGCAGAATTACAACGGAATTCCGCCCAAAAAGTCCCATAGAGTACAATGGACTCTGAATAAATGGGGATTAATTCCACCACCGCCACTTGTAATCCGGCAATAATTCTACAGAACCAAGTGGCAGTAACTGTAATTCAGTTGGGTGGTATTCCAGCAAATTTACCACTGTAATACTGCCCAACTCCTAATGAGGCCCAGTGGCTATTCTTAAATTGCAGCTAAGTTAAAAAACAGATGTTATACACAGAATGCAGCTAAATTCAAAACAAGAGTCACCAATGCAGCATTGGGTATGCAACTACAGTGTCGTCTTTTACCTGGAAGTTGCAGCAGCCTGTTTTGGAGGATAAGTAGGGGTGCCTAGGAGGAACAGGCAAACAGTCAAAGTGGGTGCCCTTTGCCGTGGCCTTTCACCAGCTGCCCAGGCAAGGCTGTCCTGTGACTCTCGACCAAAACTATTCCTGGAAGCAAGCAACCAATCACGGGGGCTTGTGGAGAGAAGAGTAGAGGAGAGGGAGCTGGGGGAGGAGTGTGAAAGAGAAAGAGAGCCTGAGGAGACCACAGGCAGTAAGATGAGAGAGGGCAACAAGCGGGATTAACCAAGTTAGATGCGACGTACTGCAGCCCACAAAACACGAGTAGGAAAGAGGGATATCGCTTTCCTCACCACTGTAAGCACACTCTGCTTCCTAGAAGCAGGCAGCCAATCACAGATGTTCTGTGTGGGAGAGAGGAGGAGAGGGAACTGGGGGAGGAGTTAGAAAGAGAAAGGGCACCTGAGCGTAGCACACGCAGCAACATGAGAGAGGGCAAAATGCGTGGCCTTAACAGGACTGAAATTACATCCTGCATCTCACAAAACTCGAGCAGGAAAGAGGGATATGGCTTCCCTCACTACTGTAAGCACACCCTGCTTACTAGAAGCAGGCAGCCAATCATGTGGGTGGTGGGTCAGGGAGGGGAGGAGAGGGAACTGTTGGAGGAGTGGGAAACAGAAAGGGGGCCTAGGAGGCGCATGGGTAGCACGACGGGAGAAGGCAAAATGCTGGGCTTTACCAGGGCTGAAGCGCCATCCTGCAGCACGCAAAACTTGAGCAGGATTGGAAAAAGGGAACAAGACGATGGGGATCTCCGACCAAAAGGATACATTCAGTGGAGGTGCAACAATGTGCAGCCATAGAGACTCCCTACAAGGGAAGCAGCAAAGCAAAAGGCCAAAAAATTCTCATAGAGAAGACCAGCAAGTAAGTTAGACTGAAAGGAAGTTAAGAATCCAGTCCAGGGCTTCCAAACAGCAACACAGGCTACAGTAGACAAAGGGATCACACACCTACCAGTAGGACAGGGACAATACTTTTAGGAGCAGTCTTTCTCCAGTTCCCGTAAGATTTTGAGCGCTGGACCTTGTGCTTACTTCAATCATTCCCTGAAAGTCAATACCTCTTTGGAAGGCCTTACAGTGGTTACCATGGCACCCCTGAGATATGTCCTACATGCTGAAGCAAGACTCATCAAAAGGCTCTGCAAATTTGGCCACATCTCACCCACCCTCATCGAACAGCACTGGATCCTGCTTCAAGCACCTATCATCTTCTTATCCTGCTGCATCATCTATAAGGTTATCACCCTGAAGTCCCCAAATTACTTCACCGGGAAACTCAGCATCTCCAGAGTCCTGTCATCCACCAGAAGTAACAGTTTGTGCAGACTTTAACTACGCTTGTGCAAGACGGAAAGACCACAAAGGCAGGCTTTCTCTTTCTAAGCCTCCATATTCTGGAACCCCGTCCCTGTCAACACCAGACTTATCCCTGTGCTTCTTGTCGCAGTTTATTGTACGCTCACATGCAAGTCAGGGAGCTCCTTCGCCTACAATGAATGTGGCGCACAACAAATCACTATGAGTTTTTAGTTGGTTAACTAACTGTCTAGCACACAACCTCAACAAACATCCAGTGCCACAATGGACTAGGAACCAGGCCGGTGTGCATTAATAAGATATTTATTAAATTATTTATTTAGGCAAATTAGGACAAACAGATTAAAGCAGCCACAGTGTTGTGACAACACCAATAAAAAATATCCTTTTGAGTAAAGTACCAATACAGATTACCAGTATAGTGGTTCAATAGCATAGCGAGTATAGCGCTCGCTTTGACATCTGTGCATAGTTTGCTGATTGGGGTTTGAATCCTGGCAGGGCCATACTCAGCCTTTCCTCCTTCCGAGATCAATAAACGTGCACCACACACTGTGGGTAATAATAAGATGCGCTCAGATGCCTGAGGGTTTATAGCACTATATAAATGCTAAATTATTAATATTATTATTATTATTAGAGATGGCACTAGACTATGCAGTTACAATAGCTACCTTTTACATCACCCCCCCATGCAAGCAAACAACCGTTCAAAGCACACAAGAAAAATGAACAGAGTTATGCTTTTCTCCGAGCACCCATCACCCCCCAGACCTCCACTAGGCTTCACTCTTTTGAATGGAAGGCAGTGGATGGGAGTAGGAATGCAAGGAGAAAATTAGTGTTTGTGTGGTGCTCACAGAAACAATATGGGAGACAGAAAGGAAAGGGGTAAATTTGTTTTGCAAAGCACAATGGTAAAATGGATTTGATTAATGATTTATCCCACTGTTATGGGAAAGAATAGAATATGGGGAACTCATTTTTCTTACACCTAAATGGACAGGCAGGGCTTTGAGGAATATTAGCCAGCACACCATAGGAAAATCGGATTTTGGAAGAATTGCTCAAAAAAACGATAAAGAGGAGACAGAGATGCAATGGGAAAAATGTGTTTTGCCACACCTTACAATAACACACAGAGCTTTAGGTTTATTATCAGAACAGAATGGGAAAATCGATTTTGGCATGTTTATCACAAGGGCAATGTGTAAAAGGAAATGCAAATGGGCATTTGTTTTTCAGAGCACAATGGACACAATGACAATCTCGTTTTTACACCCTGCGCACACACGTCGATGCAGGGCTTGGGGTTTAATTCTTTTGGCAAATCTTTATGACTATACCAGCTTCAGACACAAATATGAATGCATTTTTTGAAAACTACATCTTGCAGCGAATTACATAAGACTAGTCAGGTGTCTGTACGTCATTCCTTTGCAGAGATACAGTTTTTCTCCATTTACTCCAGAAATATACCAGTGAGAAAACTGGCATTTTGTGGGCGTCATGTAAATCATATTTAGCACGCTTTATCAATTTTTCACATCACTGGTAAACAAAAGGAGGGCCATATCACATTCTAAAAATAGTCTATGAAAAGGCTTCTCTTTTCCATCAATGCAGGGTATTCCATTATTATATGGTGAATTGTTTCTATGGATTTATTATTTTGACAGAACCGGCAGTGTTGGTAGGTTGTTGGGACTAATTTCATTTTTGCTAGCCTGTATCTTGTGGCAATCAAGTTTAGGCACAGTTTAGTATGCATCACAAATTGCTTGGTCTGGAAAGATTGTAAGGTAACTTGTAAGCTGGTTGATTGCCCTCATCTCCACATCGTGTTTATCCCAAAAATTGTTTTGGGGATTATCAGAAGGGTTTAACTGTCACCTCTCCGAAAAGCCTGGAATGAGTATTGTGTGATGTATATTGTAAGGTTTATATGATGCAATGTGATTCTCTCATTTAAAATCAATGGAGCAGTTTATATGCTGTGTCACTCTGGCCCCCAACTTTGCTAAAGTTTCAGATTCCCTGTTCATGGCTCTGACATCAAGAGAGGGCTCTGTGTTTAGATTTGCCTGCCCCACCAATGGCTAATGACTAAGCTAATGGATTTTTTATGGGTTTTGGGACCCGACAGTCACAAGGGCTGAAGAACAGATCTGACTTTTATCTGGTCTTCCAGCATTTCAGAGCTCAAAAGTATTTTTTTTCTTGTATTTTTAATTGAAACACTGACAATCAAAGCAGCCAGACCTCTCTCTCCCAGGCAATAGGGAGGGGAGCTGGGTTTCATATTTTGAAGAAATCAACATCCCGGCCCGTTGCAACAAACATCCTGTAACTTGTGCATTTAAAATGACATTTTATAAAATAGATAGTTTCAATATGTTTGCACACTATTCCAGGATGGTACCGGTACATGGAAACATCATCCACACGTTTGCAGGTCTGGTAGGCATGTTGCTGAATATATTATTAGTTGTGGCAAAAAAATGAATTTACATGATTTTATTTAATGTTCATGAAAGAAAGTGCTCTGTTTCACTGCAGCTGCAAAATCTTTTTGAGCACACAATTATGACATCCCATTGAGGGTTCTGTGGACTGCTAAACAAAAGGGGGTCTGGGAGTCTTTCTATCAGCACGAACACAGCACATTGACCTGTTCTTGGGTGTATGGCCCTGAGAGAGTCTTAACCAAGTCTTTAGCTCACTGTCCCTTTCACAGAGGAGAGATATCCCTGCATGTCAGTCTTTTCCCTGCTCAGGGGCAGTCCAGCACCGAAATGCTAGGCAATTCTCCTCTAGACATAATAATGCCAACTGGTGCCACGTGCTTTATCAAAATGAATCATCTTGTCTAAAAATGTTTTTTTTAGTAATTTCTATATTAATGTCATAGATGATGAAATGTGTACATAATTGGTATACTGTGTGGATGCGTTTTTCCGTAATAGAAGATGAAATGTGTAGGTACGTGTTACATTTGTAATGTCTAATAGTTATAATTGTTTACATATTTATTTAGACATTGTATAAGGTTTTATGTAAACCTAGGAATACATGCATAAACACAAAGCAATACATGCATACACTTTAAAAAATGCATTATATGCAATCTCTGCAGTCATCATCTGATCATAATGAGAACTGGCCAAGATGTGGCAATTTGGCAATATAGATTTGAGCCACAATGTGTGCTAATTGCAAGAAATTGAAAATTGCCATGATATGCTATTTGGGTATAATGGTATATGGACATCATTTAATAACTGGCCATAGTAGAAGCTAGTAATGATGAGGTAACTGGGCATTTTGGAAATTGAAAGTGATGTGAAAAATGAGCACAGTGAAATATAAACATGGGCAGACTAGAGGGAATAATACAATTTCTCAATATTGTGCATTTTGATCATATTGGGAACCAGTTATTGTGTACTAACTTTATATATTGCAATCTGGACATTATGTGCATCCTGAAAACATAAAAACATGATGAATGGAAATCTTTGAATGAATAATAACTATTGACAATTGTTCTGGGCAGCTTCTATGTTATCATGTTTTAGTCAATCTGCACCATCATAGAAGGGGATCAACCATATGCAAAGGAGCTTTGATCCTACCACCAATGGAAAACACCTGCACAAACTAGCAAATCATCTCCCTGGTTTCCTCGTGGCTGGCTCAAAACATGGAATGGAAGGCTTCCTAGAAATGTACAAGCAGTAAAGATGAATGAAAATACGTCCATGCATCCATGTTGATTTTAGTTCATGAAGTGCCTACTTAGTAGAATACAATGATGGCAATGGTGAGCTAATGAGGTATAATGCGAACTGGCCACGATGCAGTATCTAAGCATAATGATATCTGGCCATGAGGAGTTAGCTTCCGCTAATGGAGAATAGCAATTATTTTCTATCTGGGAATAATGAAAATGGCCCTGATGTTCTAACTGAGTATCAGGTAAACTGACAATTTCGTGTTATCTGGTACATGGAAAGGGACACTGCTATACTAACTGCATAATGAGCAGTTGTTGTAGGCCTTCTACATTTGATTCGAAATTCAGCATTTACTAGAGCATTTGGAAAATAGCACTAAGGTGAACCACCAGTCTTCCATTTACAGTGGTTCCATAATGCTATACATGCTCATCAATGTTACTTTTATAATATGCTTCATAATGCCTTGCTTGTCAATACATTTTCCAAAATGGATGAACCTATCCCAAAACACCTCTATGTTTAGCACCATTATAACCTGAGCATCATATACAAATCTCACAAGTGTTGCTTGTATGAATATTCTTAAAAAGATATCATATTTCTATGGGGGAACACTCCCATAAAGAGATGGACAACTACCATGCATGGCATTAAACTTTTGGTTTTACGAAGTGGAGATAGGACACTCTTCTAATCCTGGAAATTCACTGAATACCTTTGGCATCTGCAAGCTTTGACTCTCCTGGTGTTTCGGACTAAAAGTCGCATCAGCCCTAGCCAGCATAGACAACAGTGAGGTATCATGGGAGATATAGTCCAAAATATCTGCAGAGCCTAAACCTGTAGACCCCACTTCTGATTAGCCATGCTTTGTGGAGCTGGAGTTAGAAATTGTACTGCTTGGTAGTTGAGTTGCCCTGGCTGTGACACCCACCTCAGAGCACTCCACATCCCACTGGAATGAAGAAAGGACTGGGTATTCTTGTACTTTATACTTGTATATTCATGTATACACATATAAATCAATACTTGATTATAAATCGGGTTGGAATATAGAGGAACCTGCGCTCTCTGGAAATAAATATTCAACATGTTCCTCAACCAGCCACACCCTCCTTCCTGTTATTTTGTTAGATGATACAGGATGAAGAATCCTTGAGATTACTGTTGGAGCAAAAATAGATGCCTTTTGTGGAGGATCTCTGGCGAGTGAGTTATTATCCCAAACAGCTGCAAATTCCGAAGCACACAGAGGTGGGTATAGTATGGAGTAGTTACTAGATCAGGTACATACCGTGGTTGGAAACGTTAAGCAGGAGGGAGATCCAGCTTTCACAGTGACGTGCATCAGCAGTGGTGGAGAGGTAGAGACATTGTTCGAATATTAGGGGTAAGGCAAAATAGGTTAAAAAGAACAACACAGTATTCGTAAAGTGGAAGGGTTTGTCTCCACCCCTTCTACACATCACATAATTCGACCAAAATTCAGCAGGACTGGAGTTTCCGTTAGCCATCTTGCAAATGGTGGTCTGTAATACAATGTAAGTGTCATTTTTCAACTTAGTCTAGATTATGATACAGTAGAAAAAATGTCCTTCATGCAATGCACATTGATTGGGGAGTGTCTGACTGCATATTAAACATGTATTGGCAATGGCAACAGTTTGGGCATTTGTGTAGGCATGGGAAAGGCGCTTTCCAGGCACTGGCATAGTGGTAATAACTGAGGAACTCACGTCCCCTGCACACTTTCTAATATCTGGATGACCAGACCAACAATTAATTTGTATTTTAAACAGTATTTCTAATAATATCTTTTTAAAGAAACATTTAGCATGAAAAAGCTTAGGGAAGTCAATTATTGAAGAAATCAACATTCAGTCAGCGTAGGTCACAAGAACCGAAATTCATGTTTATTCTTGATATTGAAATTGTAGAAGGCCCAACGCGTTTCGAGTGGTACGACACTCTTCATTAGGGGCAAATCAAACATTTCTAAGGAAAGATATGTACAAAATTTACATTAGAATAGTGTTTTCAATTGATAACAATTTTACAAAAACGGCTTATACAACCAACTTGAAAACAGTATATAGGCTAATTAAAAGAACATCATTGGCGCTAAATATCATAATTTCGAGGTGCAATGACACCAAGGGCTAACATTTTCAAACTCAATAGTTTCCTTAATGTTACAATTTACAAAACAAAGTGAGTCAGCATCATGAGTTTACGTAATAGACTGGACAATGTGTTAAGAAATATTGTAAGGCCATGTGGTGGTTATAACAAATGTGGACTGAAAAACAGAAAAGGAAATTCTAACCTTGTGAATAAATAAAAAATATCTTAAAGCGAAGAGATGGTGGATCCAGGAAGGGGATCCCCAGTAATCGACCAAACAGTACTAGATTAGTAATGTCAACGCACTCATATCTGTAGAAAGGAAGTGGGTATCAGAGACTAGTAAATGAGTGCAGTAATCAGGAAAGGCTCAAGCAATAATCAACTTGGGACTACACTTACGATTGATAGCGATCTATCTGGGTGGTGGAAAATCATCTTTAGCCATGGTGTGAAACCCACGGTAATCAGGAAACCAAGAAGGTGGCTTGGAAATACTTAAATTGTAGCCAGTGACTGGAAGAGTTGTTCAACAGATGTCCACTGTCACTAAAAGGAATAGAAATAGAGAGGTGGAATAATATCAAGGTATAGCCGAATTTAAGGAGGTAAAGGGCGACGTAGGAACAGGATTCTGCATAGGGAGTATAATTAGAGGTGAGGAGCTCTTACCTGTGTAACCACAGTACTGCCAACTGGAGACCGGAGCATAAAGGAACGCCGACGCCATTGTCAATGCTGTGTGTGTTAATGTTGCGTTAAAAGGTGTGACGTCATCACGCTGATGTGTGTGACGCTACGTCTTCAAATTGGGTAATTATCGGAAGATGTGCTACAAATAAAAGAATAAAAGACAGGGTATCACAATAGTGGAGATATTGGGATAGTGCCGAGTGTAAAAAAGGAGCGAGGCAGCAGACCAAGGGGTCCGGGATGTTAAACACATGACGTCATCACGCAAACGCGTGCCTGACGTCATGTGTAAACAAACACAGGCCGGGCAACTCCATGTTCCTGCAGGGAGAGGTGAAATGTTAAGGCAAAATGAGATGAAAACAAGTGTGCCTCATATTGATAGTAGCTTGGGTCAGCCTAACAGTGCGAGCGGCTCCTGATAAAAGGCAGCTTGTGATAGAGTTTAAAATCTTAAGACTGATCAGAAAACATTGAAAAAAATGTAAACCGCCTAGGGAAAGTCACCAGTTAAGCCAACTGGTGATGATATCGTGGAGAGGAGGATAAAGTTGCTTGTTGCTATATGCCACTGCTCATAGAAAACCCGCGCAGGGGTTTGGTGGTTCTGATAGCTAAGTATATGTGGCAAAAGGTATCAGGCACACAGAGCAAAGGAGTGATGTGTTAGAATAGTGGCGAACTTAAAGTGCAGGACCGGTGTCATAGGTCGAGCGAGGGAACTTTATGAAGGTTGTGTACAGACATAAGTTGACTGGAATGGATTTTGGGTCAAAAGTTGTGGATGAGAAGAGGATAAAAGGAATTCTCTCTCTCTCTCTCTCTCTCTCTCTCTCTCTCTCTCTCTCTCTCTCGCTGTCCCTCTCTCTCTCTCTCTCTCTCTCTCTCTCCAGTGTGTTAGTAGACACAAATCATCTAATCTTCAAAGAATCCCTGATGTGCTGGGAATGCTAGGGAGAGAAATATCGTATTCCTGTTGCGCCAGATGGCATGTGATACGCCTGCAGTGAAGGTGCATGCAGGCCCACACAGTGTGCATATCGAGGATTGCTGAACTATATAGTAGCAAGAGAGCCCCAAAGTAGAACAAGTGATGCCAACCCATCCACAGTCCTGACATTGTCCTCCACAGTGTTTTCTCAGCCTAGAGTTGAATTGTTGTCACTTCAACAACTACCGACAGCATTTAATTTATTGCACACCAGCAACCTGGGTCTGTGGGATATATTTGGGGGTTTTATCTAGGACTTTGTGGTGTTTTTACTGTGGTGTTTTGCTATGGTGGTATTTGGTGGTATTTTCTATGGTGGTAAGACTAATTTCAGGATACTGCCTAATAATTATGTTACCAGGGTCACTAACAACAAACAAATACTCGACTTAATACACTGAATAAATGGCTCATGCTCTACTGTGATGATTTATTTACTGCATTACAGTTATGCTCTTTTGGCTGTATTTCAACAAATGTAAAGCATGCAATTGAAATATGACACAATCAGTCAGCCTATCTCTAAGTAAAACAATTTACCATGTCTACTTTGCTATGAGAAATATCGTATTGCATGTTTATCTCTCTATGCATGTCAAATCAAAGGGACAGAATGCAAAAGAAAATACCTTTTCGAACTTGTTCTTTATAATAAACTAAGATTATGCAATTTACACAGAGTGGCATGTAAACCCACGTTATAATTCACAATGTAAGCACATTTTTCCCTGCAATGGTTTTCAACCTTCTATCTGGGCCAAACTCTGCTAAATTAATTTTGGCTTCATAACAACGTTGGCTGGGGTAAAATACTTTGATTTTCAGCAACAACTTAGAGAAAAATAAAGACAGTTTTACATGTACATTTAAATTTGAATCTCTAGTGCAGCACCTAAAAATGAACTGAACTATTTAAGCTATGTTACATAGTATCACTCACTCCACTCGCCCATCAATTAACTTATACTTACCTAGATTAAGCTGGCGATATTCCTGACTCAGCTTGGCAGTGAATCCTTCCCCAGCCTTTCTGCCTAACTCGCACAAGGTCAACCCAGATACGGATTCTCAAGACTTTGCAGCTCTGCTAAGTATTGCCAACCCAGGAGACAGAGAGCCCAGCAGACATCCTTCTGCTTGAAAGCACTGGACTCTGTCTTCCCAGGAACCAGCACTACTGCCTGCTCTGCCTGTGAGTGCAAGAATCAGAATGCCTCTCTAACCCTTCCTCAAACCCTTTTCAAAAAGAAGCCTGTCACTCAATAGCACCTCCCTTTCCAGGATCAACCCACTACAAGATCACACAATTTCCTCTGTGCCTATCTCATTGTGCAAACTGCATTGCTGAAGAGAAAAAATATACATTTTTCTCGAGCTTCCTGCTACAATACAATGCCATAATTTAAGGCCTGCACATTTAAATGAATTCTCTTTTCCATTTTCAGAGCATTATGCATTTCACTCAATCTGCATGCACCTTATTTCATGCACTAATTTGCACTAAATGTTATTAAGGGATTCAGTTACATGTTAAATGGGGTTGGGTTAATTAGTATATTAGTTTCATGTTAGTATTATTTTTTAGCATTTTTAAGTGCAGCTCAGCCCATCAAAATAGCATCATAGAGCAAAGTGATCATTTTCTAGCATGCACTCTGTGCATTGGCATCTATTGGAATTCAGCTTGAGGCTCATACTCTTGAGTCCATTATTGAGCCCCACACCCTTGGTCCTAGTTAAAGTTCAAACCCTCACTAAAATGTAAATGATGAAATGGAGAGTTTAGATGTTGAAATGCAGAGTCTAGATGTTGAAATGTGGAGTCTAGATGTTGAAATGCAGAGCCTAGATGCCTACTCCTAAACCCCCTCCTTTTTTGGGATATAACTCGAAATCACTGCAGGAAAAACACAGTTATATGCCCTTAAAACACATAGGCATCTCCCATTTGGATCTTCTCTCTCATTAAAACAAACAACATCATTTCTATGTTAATGGTAAGTACAATCAACCATTTAAAAATAATCACCAAAGGAACCACCAAAATCACTAAACCTCTTTCCACCCAGGTCCCCCAATTGAACCTGTCTCCCTCTGTCAGGATTAAACTGCTCACAGTAATGTTATCTTTATTCCGATTCATTCTAATCGTGTGTACTCACTAAAAATGGAATATCTGGATCAATAGGACATCTATTTTTCCAAAGGAAATCAATGTTCTCCACTTCTCTTCTCAAAAATTGCCATTGGCATGAAATAGGGTCAATTCACCCAGCGACACCACTGTATCGTTAGGGATATTTATGTAGAATACGCTTTGCTGCAACGGTTTGACAATAAAAGAGCCATGGTTAAGGTGAGTAATTGTGTAGTTTGTCATCAAAGTACTCACTAACCACCTATCCTTAATCAATCTAGCATGGGCTAACTCCTCAAGTTCCATATTACTTATAATCACCACACATCCCTTAGACACCCCATGGTCTGACATCAACCCGCAAATAGCGTCTGCTGCATCAGGTATAAATGGCTTGCCTGGATATGTATAATTCTCCTCCTTGAATTTTATAGAGGTATCTAAATTTGGTATCAGATATACATCAGGTTCCCATGTTTGAAATGCTACCATCTCCAGAGTTACAATATTAACATATTTGTTATCTTGGCAAAAACCTCTGTTAAGTACCAACTTAGTTTGATAGATCAACTCTGGGTGATAAATGGAATGCACAGTAGGAAACCTATTTCCATTCTCTCCATATTAAAATATAATGATATTGCACTCCCCATTTCAAACACAATTCTTTCTTGGATTATCTCTACCTCCCTTTGTGTGATCCATGCCATCATTTGACAAATTATATCAGATGATACAAAATACAGAGGTATATGGTCTTGAATCAACTGAGATAACACATTTTGAATTTCCTGTAAATACTTAGTCATAATGCTTTCAAATAAAGTTACAACATTTAAAATATCATGCAGCAGTTTATCATGTTTAACAATGATATTAGTACTATGCTCTAGTATTGCGGCTTGCTCATTAAGGACCAGAATTGTTTAATTCACATAACAGAACGCTTATTTCTGTCCACCCCTGAGCCCATCTAGTTTGTTGCAACTCTTTCAAATCATAACTCATTTCATGTGCCTTATTACTCAGTATCCTTACAGATACAGCATTGGCTGTAGATATTGTCGTGCACACAACAGCGCATATTATTGTCATCACAACTGTCACCACTATTAAACCAGCCACCCTTTTTCCCCCTTTTTTAACACTGCATGATCTCATAACAGTCTTTTCTAACTGCAACATTATTTCCTTGGTTGTATCTCATCTGTCACTTGATCTGATTTTATTTCTGACCCATTAAGGAACTTGCCAATGATTAAATCAGGATTTAGGCTAATATACATGTTCTGATACAATGACCTTCTATTCCCTAACATAAAGCCCAGTGCTTCTTCTACTGCAATTCCTGATGCCGGTCCCGGCTCTATCAGAAGTGTCCTTCCGCAAACATGACACATAGAGCACTCAGAGCTACTAACACCAACAGTAACCAAAAGATTGCCTTTTTTGTTCTGCTACACAGAAAACACAGCCAGTCATCCTTTTCTCTGAAATCAGACTTTCCCCTTGGGATCATCTTCACATCTTTTGGGGTCATCATCTTCACCCCCTTCTTTGGTCCTGGGGGCTTTCCAAGGGACTCCAGTTAAGTGAAAAGTAAACTGGATCCTCCCGGGATCCAGTGCTCCAAGGAGCTGCCGCTGAGGGGGGGAAACACTTATTTTTCTAGAAAAAAAAGAAAAGACAACTTAAGAACCAAGCACATCAAACCCTTTATTTTTCCTTTCTCACTGGGATTTCTGAAATCAAATTCAGTTATGCACACACATGCAGATTATACCATATAACATGTAATGCATACAAGACATCTGCTTATGACCAACTGAAAATAATATACACTAAGCACACTCATATCAAATGGTATTTTTCAGGTAAGAGTCTCAAACAACACTCGTTTCTCTCAATTACTTACATACATTTTTGTTCACTAACATGATGTATTTTCCCTTGTTTTACCTCTTTAAATCTCATTTTGACATCCTCACACTAGTTACACCTATCCACCTGCTATGGTAATTCTATTCAATAGGTAAGCACTTTACTTTTTCATTGCCTGCTAGTCTCAACTCACTCTAGTCTTTTCGCTTTGTGTTTTGGGTGAAAGGGATTAATTTGATTAACGTGGACAAACTGTTCCACTGTTAATTCTTCTTTTTTGGCAATTCCTTAGAGCACAGGTGAAACCTTATGTACAATACTATATGGCCCTTGCCATGCTGCAAGGAATTTAGAGTTTTTATGTTTACCCTTTCCGAAATTAAACTTATAAATGTGGTCTCCTATTTCATATTCTTTCACAGAGGCCTTCCTATCATAATATGTCTTTGCACCGTCAGCTGCCTTTTCCAAATTTTGCTAATGCATATTGCAAGTGTTTTCTCAATTCCAGGTCAGTGCGATGGATAACAGATTTCAATGTATACATTAACACTTTGATGCCAATGTATGATCACAGGAAAAAGAGTGTATTAACACTTTTAGTGGGTTCCACAGTTTGCGAAATATTGTACAAACTTTCTGATGAAACCACTTCCGATTTTGACAATTTAAAAGTGGCACTATCTGAATGCTTTGTGCCCCGCACAAATGTAGATTATGAGAGGTACACTTTTCATACCACTATAAAAGAGAAAGGTGAAACAATTAACTGTGTGATGAGACTCAGAATCCGGTTGAAACATTGTTTATTCCATAGATGATCGAACAATGAGTCTTTAAGATCACAAAAAATAGCAGGATATGATTTGTCTCTATTTTGAAAAGAAAGGCTGCAAAAACCCTGTGCTCTAGAAGATATTCAGACAATGGCAAAAACAGGGCTGCCAATTGAACTACAAGTGCAGACCATGGACAAATTAAAAATGCAATCGACTCACAAGAACCAGACAGTAATTAACAAAAATCTCACCACTGTACCCGAGGCACCACAGGTAAGACACTTGGATAAATTCTGTACTCAAAACAGATATGAGTTCCCGCATGAGGGTGCTTGCCTGGCGATGGATTAAATCGGCATCACGTGTGGAGGGAATAACCCCTTTAAAGCAGTCTGCTGCTATGCTAAACAGTCAATGCACATGGCTGTGCTGCCTCCCATGCCTCCACAACCACAATATAGTAGTGAAAACGCCAAATATCCGACATTAGAAAAAATACACAAGCATGGTATATCAGATAAGAGAGGATTTCATACCAGATACAAACATGAATTCCCAGAACACAAAAGCCAGAAGCGACCAAGATGCAACATTCCCTCTCTACCAGAATGCTAGATCACCATCAGGAAGTAAGTCCATTTCATTGCAAGAAGACTGTAACAAGAAATGTTATGTTTTTGCACTTGGAAACCAATGGGCACCTGACCATAGCCCCACCATACTCCTCCACGTCGAATTCTTGGTAGACACTTGTGCAACAGTCAATGTAATGATTGAAAACGTGCATGATAACTTACTGAAAGCACCTCGGTTGCATCCATCTGAAGTGGACATATACCCATATGGGTTGCAGTCTCCTCTACCAAAGAAAGGGACATTCACAGTCATGTATCACTAAACGTGACATGCTGCACGTACTCAACTACACGTTCTAAGGGCTGCAGCTGAAAGAGGATTCATTTTGGGTTTGATAAATGCACTGGACATGGGCTTCGTTGACATTCTATACAGGCTAATGGTTCACAAAAATACAACCATAACTGAGTACGTTGAACAAATAGTCCCTTCACTATTTCAAGGTTTAAGGACATTTTAAAAAACAGTCAGATTCGATTGGACAATGATGACACTGACAAGCCGATAGCTCAACACTTTAGGGGCACACCTCTCAACATACAACAAGAAGTGGAGAAGGAATTATGCAAACCTTTGGGTCAGGACATAATTGTGCCAGTCACCGGCCCCACACAGTTAGAATCCCCCTTTGTCACGGTTCCAAAGAAGAGTGCAGAAAAATCCATTCACATGAGCATAAAGCTCCCAAATCAAGCAATCAAAAGGACGTGGCATTGAGTGCCACAAATCACAGATATGCTTCATCTCCTGAATGGAGCCACGGTATTCTCCAAACTATACCTTACCAAGGGCTACCATCAGTTGGAGCTGGCTCCAGAATAACGTTACATTACACGTTTGTAACATATCTAGGCCTTTACAGCTATAAGCGCACCAGCGTTGGTGTTTCCTCAGCAGCAGACATTTTTCAGGTGGAAATTCATAAAGTCATCCACCGCATACCAAATTGCATCAACTACAGCAACTACTTTTTAGTATTTGGCACGTCACTGGAGCAACACAGTGAAACAGTTTACTGGGTGTGTATGACATTGGAATCCCCTGATCTCACACTAAATAAATGTAAATGTGAATTTAGGAAGGGCACACAAGTTCTTCAGTAACATATTTATGGATCAGGCCATGCGACCAGACCCAGAGAAAGTGGCTGTGCTAAATGATGCACCGTGGCATAACAATATGTCAGATTTTCGCTCATGCTTGGGGCTTGTGAGTTATTGTACGAGGCACATACAAAGCTT
Organism: Ambystoma mexicanum; assembly: GCF_040938575.1. Classification (NCBI taxonomy): domain Eukaryota; kingdom Metazoa; phylum Chordata; class Amphibia; order Caudata; family Ambystomatidae; genus Ambystoma; species Ambystoma mexicanum. The sequence continues at coordinate 851,720,083 of NC_090929.1, read as the reverse complement.
CACAACAGTAAGTGCACCTCTGTGAACACATATCAAAGAGCATTCATATTTATTATGGACCCATCATTGTTGGGAGGCATTTGATTCAATCTGATTTAGGTTATCATCACCTGACAATATGGCGTACTTTGACCCTTACCGCACCTGAGAGTGAACAGCCGGTTACAATTTGGTGTTTATGAGCGATACTGGCTCAATGTGACCAGGAGTCACTGCAACAGAAACACATTGGGGGTCATTACGAGTGTGGCGATAAGGGGTTAACGGCACCGGTAAGGATGCCGGTGCCGTTAACTCCTTACCGCTGCATTATGAGGTTCCCTCGCAGGACCCGCTCAGAACGTCTGGTCAGACCAGACGTCCTTTGCGGGTCCTGCAAGGGGTCCACGGAGCTAATAACGGGCCCTTTATTAACGGGCCCGTTATTAGCTCCATCCCCATTCCCATTGAGACCTATGGGGGCTCGAATGGGAATGGGGATGGGTATTTTGAATGGGGACTTATCGGGTCCTCCAAGGTTGGAATGACCCGGTAAGTCCCCATTCAAGGAACCCGGACCCGGACACATCTATGGAGGCAGCCATGGCGCTAATAGCACCATGGCTACCTCCAAACTCGTAATGACCCCCATTGTGTCATATGCAAGCCAGACCTTGTCATCCACGGAACAGGCATTATCTCAAACTGAGAAGGAGGAGCTTGCAGTGGAATGGGCCTGTGAGCACTTCCATCTGTTTGTATATAGTAACAGTGTTAACCACTGCGACGGATCCCCAAGCACTCCAGGGACATTTATCGGACTTACATTTATGGGACTTTGAAAGCTCGAATGCCACCAAGGATTGCTCACTGTGGTCTTAGACTCTGAAATTATGAGGTCAATAATAATCACAGGCAAGGAAGACAATCCTGCTGACTTCCCCTCACAGCACCCTTTGGGTTTGTCAAGAGGAGTTTCATCCATCGCTGACAGGTATATCATTGACATCATCGAACAAGGTAAACCTGTATGCCTGGAGCTAACCACATTGCACGAGGAGTCTGAACAGGAATGTGCATTTACCACCATTGTCAATTGTCTCACGAGAGTAAAATTGAAGCATGCCAAACAGAATGTAAATAGGGAAAGTGCCTAGGTGAGAGATGAAGAAGCAATCTTTTTATTTGTCTGCGATGAAGTATACATCACAGAGGGTCTCATGCTTGTGAAAGGCAATACAATAGTGGTCCCTTCCTCACTATCAGCAGATTATTGACCTTGTCCATGAAGGTCAGAATGGAATTGTGCCAAACAAAAGGATGCCCTGACGGAAAGTGTGGTTGCCTAAGTTGGACACATGGTAGAGCACACTCTGAAGAAATGCTCTACCTGTTGTATTGTAACACCAATCACACACCTGGCTTGCTTACAGATGGTGGCTCTTTCATGCTATGTCTAGGATGAAGTGGCGATTCTGGTTAAGGTTGAGCTCTGTGTATTAGTAGTGCAGGATGAGTAGTCAAGATTTCCCGAGATACAAATAATGTTGTCTACAGCTGCTTCTAGTGTCATCCCAGCATTGTACTGGATATTTACTGCTTATGGATAATTGCAACTAGTCAAGTCAGACAATGGTCCTTCTTTCACATGTTAGGACTTGGACTTCACAACATTCATGGGTTCAAACACTGCAGGGTCACCCCACTATGGCACCAAGGAAATGGAACTGCTTAGGGGTTCATGCCTAATTTTGAAAGAGGGCTCCTGATCCCCCATTCAACAAACACTCCACAAAGCACCACAGGAAAGTTCCCATCTGAGATAATGTTTGGGAGGATGACCCTGACCCGCTTACTAAATGGCAGGTCGAATGCAGTACTGTATGATATGTAGAACTTTCTTTGCCTTTCTGTATAGTGGCATTTTATTCTCTGCTAATGTCCACGATTAATAAAACAGTTACCAGTGATGTGGTTTCCCGCAAGGTGTGGATTTATAACTATTAGGCATGTTCCTCTCTTCTATGTGAAATGCAAAATATTAGATGGGGTGTCAAGCATTCTCTTTCTCACAGGATTGAGCAAACTACGTGTGTCCTATTCCCAAATCCCACTTGTATCATTCTCCTACTCCCACCCTTCACTCCCTTGACCCGGAGTTTCAGTGTCAAGCACACGGAGGTGTCTTTAAGAACTGGTTCAGGTGTTTGGGATTACACTATGAGGCAACCCACTTTGATACAAGGAACTACACCACAGAAGTGTGCTGAACATGTCATCAATTCCCCAGTTTAATTAGCCACCTTATTTCAGCATACTGTACAAAATACTGTATAATGAATACAATAGTTGGGCTGATGTGAGAAGCCATACGAGCCTCTGCACTTATTCAAACCCTGGGCTCAAATTGGGGCTTTTATAGGAGAACTTGCTTCTGAAATGGTCCTTTGTGTGGGAGAGGGGACAGAAAAGCAGTGGTTATGACACAATTCCAGAGCAAAGCAAGCGAGGAAACTTGGAATTTACCGGACTGTAGTACACACCAGAAAAGTGAGAAAGTATGCCCACAGAACGTTATTAACTATAATAGGTAATCAGACTGGTGAACCTTAAGATGGAGTTCTCATTACAGTAAAGGGTGTTGAATCCGTTTAAATAAAAATAGTTGCATTCCACACAAATGCACACGATAATCCAAGTTAGGAACAGTTAGTGTGATAAAAGAGTTAATGCACATGGAATATGCTCAACGATTTAAAAAAATGATATTTTTTGAAAGACCACAATAACAAAATACATTTGGTGAACTCGGGAGTTCCTGAATATAATGCCCTTCCACCAGGTGAACCAGTCCTTGTAGGCTAACAATCTCCTGCCCGCAAATGAGCCTCAATTTTTAAGTAGATACAATCCATATTTACATTCTAAAATGCTGCACTTAAGATGGCTACACCAAATGAATACCTAAATAAATAATAAATGGTAGAAGCAGTCTATGCGAGAATAAGTTACTGTACATGGAATCTGCTGAATGGTAGCAGGTGTTTAATTCGGAAAGGCTACATTTTACATTATATGATATGAAGGGCTATTTATAACCCAGAGGTTTCTAAGCGCGGACCCGGGGAAAAAAACACTGTTGTTCATGTCGTCTTGCTTCCAAGGTGAGCACATTGCTGCTGAGCTATCCTCCCAAGATGAACATGTAGCAGTTTGCTACTTACTCTGGGACCAAAAAATAAATTGAAGGAGAGCATCAAAGACGAAGCAGAAAGACATCTCGTTCATTCCCCCAGGCGATTGTTCCACCTTCTAGTCCTCAAAGCCTCTGGCTGTGCCTCAGTGCTTATATGCCCGAGACAAGGGTGCCCTTGCATAATGAGGGGAGAGAAGGTGGCTACAGGTGCGAGTAGCCCTTGGAATGACAAGGCAACACCTACTGTTGAAAAGATAGGGAGCATCTCACACAGCTGTATCAGAAATTTCTCTGGGATATGTTTGAACCAAAATGGTGATGGTAAGGGTCTATGATATTAGCGAACTAGGTGAAAAAAAAATACTTATTTGTCCAAAAGTGTCCCACATGTACTAGATGAATACATAAAGCCTGCATTATAGAAACAATTCAAAACACAGATGCCATCTGTTATTGCAGGAAATATTAAAAGGACTGCATCCAACTATAGGACGTTCACAAAGGCACATGAGCAGTTGACGTTTTGTCTGGAGCCACATTGTGGTGGACTAACGATAGTTCAATGTGTTTCTCTATTTAACTGCGGCAGAGTAAATTAGTAGTGTTGTTTGGAGAAACAGTGGCATCATGGTGGAAGATGGTGCAATGAGTCAAGGTCCACCAAGCTCCACGTCTGATGTCAGTAAAATGTCAAATAGTGATGAACTACAACATTGTTTGCAGACAAGACCATTTTTCCCTAGCCACACACACACAATCCATCCCTATACTTCCGCCATGTGCCCCACCAGTCTGAATTACTTTTTATTTTCCTTGAATACATTTCAGGCATCTTACTCACTTACCATCATCTCTTGCCTCTTTCAACCTATATCTGTCCAATATGTTCCCATCATCATTCTCATCAGCATTGTCACCCGTCCCTTATTTTGAGTAGCTGTAACATTTGCAGCCTTCCATCAATCAATCTGTTCATCATCTATGCTCCAATGATGTGAATCAATAACAAGGAACATTGATATGCTTACTTCTCCACTTCTGTGTCCTGCCATCACAATGCTCATATGGCATATCTTCGAGTAGAACATATGGGGCCTCATTACGACCTCGACAGTAGCCATGCCGCTATTGGTGGCATGGCTGCCGCCGAAATCGCGTCCGGGTTCCCAGAATGGGGAATTACCGGGTAATTCAGAGTTTGGAGGGCCCAGTAATTCTTCCCTCCAGGAACCCGGGCCCGGACCTTCCGCATTCCCATTTCAGCCCCAATAGGGCTGAATGGGAATGGGAGAGGGAGCAAACAATGGGGCGATTACGAGTGGCCCGTTGTTTGCTCCCTTGTCCCCTCGCAGGACCAGGTAAGGACACCAGGTTTTGCCAGGCATTCTTACCGGATCCCGCGAGGGGACCTCGTAATGTGGCGGAATGGGTTTAACGGGTCCGCCTCCTTTTGCGGAGCCCTTTAACCCATTCCGCCAGGGTCGTAATGAGGCTCATGGTGATCATTTCTAGCAAATGTGAAAACTCTGGAAAATGTTTCACATGCTGGTGGTCCCTTGCATACTAACAGCAAGGTCTTCTTTTGGGTGCTTCTTGTCCCCAACACTGGGAACATTTAATTGTTGAAATGGCGAATAGATTTCTGATGAAAGGACTAACATCTCTGAAACATCATGGGCCTCATTACGAGTTTGGAGGTAGCCATGCTGCTATTTGCAGCATGGCTGCCTCCAAACTCGGGTCCGGGTTCCTTGAATGAGAAATTACCGGGCCATTCCAACCTTGGATCACCCGGTAATTCCTCATTCAATTTACCTATCCTCATTCCCATTTGAGCCCTCATAGGGCTTAATGGGAATAGGGAGGGAGCTAACAAAGGGCTTCTAATAATGGGCCCGTTGTTAGCTCCCTGGTCCCCACGCGGGACCCGCAAAGGACGTCTGGTCTGACCAGATGTCCAGAGTGGGTCCCGCAAGGGAACCTCGTAATAGGGCGGAATGGGTTTAACGACGCAGGCGGAATGGGTTTACCGGCACCGGCACCATTACCGGTGCCGTTTAACCCATTCCGCCAGGGTCATAATGAGGCCCCATATTTCTTTAATCCCTAACTGCGAACTTTTTGGTAAACATTATAGAATTCAGAGTTACAGAAAGGTCCTGATTATATAACTTGAAATCTTGGAAAAGATACTTTTTCTCGGTAACAGTCAGCTTGCATTTGTGTCAGCTCGCCCCACTGAAAGGTTAAGTTCACATTTCCTGGTGAAAATGTGTTATTTATAGATTCCCAGTGAATTACCTACATTCTTTCCCCAGGGGCTGGCATTTGGAAGCAGGTCAAGTTCTGATCCCTGACATTAAATAGATGAAAGGATAAGAAATTAAATCTAACCTAAAGGTCTTATAGAGTTATATACCACATGACGAATCAGAGTTCAATTTAGAAACTAGATGAATATATTATCAAGTGACCGAGAAGTGAACTTTCAAGTGTAGTACAATGTCGTACCTCTACCAGTACTTCTTTCAGATAAACAGCATCGCACATAGCACTCTCGACATAGCAGAATTTGACAGAACTATTTGGGGTTACAGTTCCACCTAAATGCATATGATGCTTAGATAATTTCTATGTGATCTGCTATGGCCTGCCCCTTCTACATTGTTAAGAAGGTTGAAACATGCTTTCAGTTAAAGGCAGCATTACATTTGATGTATTAGGTACCATGAAGAAGGCACATTCGAGCAAATGCCCAGCAGATCTCATTGCATGCATACCAGCATCCTCATGTTGACAAATGCATGCACAATACACACACCACTATTTTATCAATTAAATCAGGGTTCCCAAAACCACCATATAATATGTTATGCTATTGTGCATTTGTATAGCGCCTTATATACCATTGGTATGATCACAAAGCGCTGTGGGTTGAACGCCTTCAGGGACCGTTGTCCAGGTCATTGGAGAGAGAAGGGTAGTATAAGTGCTTGGGTGCACTTAATATGCACCTACATTCTGATGGTGGGTGTGGTGCTGTGGCTGTGTGAGATCAGTAGAATGTGTGCAGCAAGGCCATTGACCTCTGTCTGCATTCTGGCTGTGGTGGCGCCTGTTTAAGATATTATGTGTGCAGCTAGATTGTTTTATTTTTGTGGGGTATATCTGCGTTCTAAAGACTGTTGAGGTGTTCCTGGCAGTGAGTAGGTATGTGTGCAGTTAAGCAGAATTGATAGACGGTTTATAGCTGCATTCTATTGTATGTTGTTGTAAAGGAGAGAGTGTGCATATTGGTATGTGTGAGTGTCTGTGCAGATTGATTGGAGACCCCTGTTTTTGATTTGGAGTTTGTGCATAGAGATTGTAACGAGATTATGGCGTTGAGCAGAGTGGGCCAAACCGGTCCTTTATATTTATTTATTTTATTCATTTATTGGGTATTTATAAGGTGCCTTTACAGGCAAAATGTGTTTCAAGGCATATCAAGAGAAGGCAGTGGGTCCAGGGGAGAAAACAACAAAAACATTCCTACTAACAGGGTAATTCATAGAATTTCGCACAAAAGTGGCGCACGCGCTGGCGCACAGTGTGCGCGTGCGGATGTCTGCGCCAGCCGTGTGCGCTAAAATTGATTTCCGCGCACAGCGTATTCACAGATCTTAGCCTCCAAAACCAGCCGTGGTGCAGAGTGGCGCAGCAACCCTGCAGCAGTGCCAGTTACGCCCCCAAGAACGCCCTTGCGCAAGGAAAAGCCATCAAAATTCCCAATTCATCGCAAAGGGCTGCGCTACCCCTGGACCAGTTTACAGGGCTGCAAAACAGCAAACGCCAAGCGGGGAATGTGTATTACTGGGTTGCGCGTGAAGTTTCACACGCAAAAGGGCCTGTGCGAGTGGGGTATGTGTATGCGGTTCGTGGGAAGTTCCACATGCGATTTCAGCAGGGTATGTGTATTCCGGGGTTCGCGGGAAGTTTCACCCGCGAATGGCATTGATACGTGTATTTCAGGGGTGCGCGAAAAGTTTCACACACGATTGGCCTGGGTACGTGTATTTCAGGGGTGCACGGGAAGTTTCACATGCGATTGGGCTGGGTACTTGTATTTCAGGGGTGCGCGGGAAGTTTCACATGCGATTGGGCTGGGTACTTGTATTTCAGGGGTGCGCGGGAAGTTTCACACGCGATTGGCCTGGGTACGTGTATTTCAGGGGTGCGCAGTAAGTTTCACATGCGATTGGGCTTTGTACGTGTATTTCGGGGGTGCGCGGGAAGTTTCACACGCGATTGGCCTGGTACGGGTATTTCAGGGGTGCGTGGGAACTTTCACACGCGATTGGCCTGGGTATGTGTATTTCAGGAGTGTGCGGGAAGTTTCACACATGATTGGCCTGGGTACGTGTATTTCAGGGGTGTGCGGGAAGTTTCACACGCGTTTGGCCTCGGTACGTGTATTTCAGGGGTGCGCGGGAAGTTTCACACGCGATTGGGCTTCGTACGTGTATTTCGGGGGTGCACGGGAAGTTTCACAAGCGATTGGCCTGGCTATGTGTATTTCAGGGGTACGCGGGAACTTTCACACGCGATTGGCCTGGGTACGTGTATTTTGGGGGTGCGCGGGGAGTCCTACACTTGAATTGGCAGTGTGGGTCCTGCTTGGTGTCCCCTCTACCCCCTCCATGGCCCGTGCAGGCAGCCCTCACCACAGGGGACTACCCTGCACCCCTGGTCATGTCCCGCAGGCAGCCCATCCACCATGGGCATGCCCCCCAGCCAAGACACATGTCACGTTGCAATATGATCACCAACTCATGTCTCCCAGCACCCCCACCCCCCAGCATTGCAGGGCACCTGCCAGCAGGCCCCCACTCATATCCCACTCATGTCCCCTTGCACCCCCACCCCCCAGCAGTGCAGGGCACCTGCCAGCAGGCCCCCACTCATGTCCCACTCATGTCCCCTTGCACCCCCACCCCCCAGCAGTGCAGGGTACCTGCCAGCAGGCCCCCACTCATGACCCCCAGCACCTCCACCCCCCAGCAATGAGGGGCACCTGCCAGCAGGCCCCCACTCATGTCCCACTCATGTCCCCTTGCACCCCCACCCCCAACAGTGCAGGGCACCTGCCAGCATGCCCCCACTCATGTCCCACCCATGTCCCCTTGCACCCCCACCGCCCAGCAGTGCAGGGCACTTGTCAGCAGGCCCCCACTCATGTCCCATTCATGTCCCCTTGCACCCCCACCCCCCAGCAGTGCAGGGCACCTGCCAGTAGGCCCCCACTCATGTCCCCTTGCACCCCCACCCCCCAGCAGTGCAGGGCACCTGCCAGCAGGCCCCCAATCATGTCCCCCAGCATCCCCACCCCCCAGCAGTCAGGGTCACCTGCCAGCAGGCCCCCACACATGTCCCCCAGCACCCCCACCCCCCAGCAGTCAGGGGCACCTGCCAGCAGGCCCCCACTCATGTCCCACTCATTTCCCCTTGCACCCCCACCCCCCAGCAGTGCAGGGCACCTGCCAGCAGGCCCCCACTCATGTCCCACTCATGTCCCCTTGCACCCCCACCCCCCAGCACTGAGGGGCACCTGCCAGCAGGCCCCCACTCATGTCCCCCAGCACCCCCTCCCCCCAGCAGTGCAGGGTACCTGCCAGCAGGCCCCCACTCATGTCCCTCAGCACCCCCACCCCACAGCACTGAGAGGCACCTGCCAGCAGGCCCCCACTCATGACCCACTCATGTCCCCTTGCACAACCACCCCCCAGAAGTGCATGGCACCTGCCAGCAGGCCCCCACTCATGTCCCCCAGCACCCTCACCCCCCAGCAGTGCAGGGCACCTGCCAGCAGGCCCCCACTCATGTCTCACACATGTCCCCGATTACCCCCACAACCCAGCAGTGCAGGGCACCTGCCAGCAGGCCCCACTCATGTCCCACTCATGTCCCCTTGCACCCCCACCCCCCAGCAGTGCAGGGCACCTGCCAGCAGGCCCCCACTCATGTCCCCCAGCACTCCCACCCCCAGCAGTGCAGGGCACCTGCCAGTAGGCCCCCACTCATGTCCCCCAGCACCCCCACCCCCCAGCAGTGCAGGGCACCTGCCAGCAGGCAACCACTCATGTCCCACTCATGTCCCCTTGCACCCCTACCACCCATCAGTGCACGGCACCTGCCAGCAGGCCAACACTCATGTCCCACTCATGTCCCCTTGCACCCCCACCCCCCAGCAGTGAAGGGCACCTGCCAGCAGGCCCCCACTCATGTCCCACACATGTCCCCCAGCACCCCTACCCCCCAGCAGTCAGGGGCACCTGCCAGCAGGCCCCCACATATGTCCCCCAGCACCCCCCAGCAGTCAGGAGCACCTGCCAGCAGGCCCCCACTCATGTCCCACTCATGTCCCCTTGCACCCCCACCCACCAGCAGTGCAGGGCACCTGCCAGCAGGCCCCCACTCATGTCCCCCAGCACCCCCACCCCCCAGCACTGAGGGGCACCTGCCAGCAGGCCCCCACTCATGTCCCCAGCACCCCCACACCCCAACACTCGGGGGCACCTGCCAGCAGGCCCCCACTCATGTCCCACTCATGTCCCCTTGAACCCACACCCCCAGCAGTGCAGGGCACCTGCCAGCAGGCCCCCACTCATGTCCTCCAGCACCCCCACCCCCCAGCATTGCAGGGCACCTGCCAGCAGGCCCCCACTCAGGTCCCACACATGTCCCGCAGCAGCCCAACCCCCCAGCAGTGCAGGACACCTGCCAGCAGGCCACCACTCATGTCCCACTCATGTCCCCTTGCACCCCCACCCCCCAGCAGTGCAGGGCACCTGCCAGCAGGCCCCCACTCATGTCCCACCCATGTCCCCTTGCACCCCCACCGCCCAGCAGTGCAGGGCACTTGTCAGCAGGCCCCCACTCATGTCCCATTCATGTCCCCTTGCACCCCCACCCCCCAGCAGTGCAGGGCACCTGCCAGTAGGCCCCCACTCATGTCCCCTTGCACCCCCACCCCCCAGCAGTGCAGGGCACCTGCCAGCAGGCCCCCAATCATGTCCCCCAGCACCCCCACCCCCCAGCAGTCAGGGTCACCTGCCAGCAGGCCCCCACACATGTCCCCCAGCACCCCCACCCCCCAGCAGTCAGGGGCACCTGCCAGCAGGCCCCCACTCATGTCCCACTCATTTCCCCTTGCACCCCCACCCCCCAGCAGTGCAGGGCACCTGCCAGCAGGCCCCCACTCATGTCCCACTCATGTCCCCTTGCACCCCCACCCCCCAGCACTGAGGGGCACCTGCCAGCAGGCCCCCACTCATGTCCCCCAGCACCCCCTCCCCCCAGCAGTGCAGGGTACCTGCCAGCAGGCCCCCACTCATGTCCCTCAGCACCCCCACCCCACAGCACTGAGAGGCACCTGCCAGCAGGCCCCCACTCATGACCCACTCATGTCCCCTTGCACAACCACCCCCCAGAAGTGCAGGGCACCTGCCAGCAGGCCCCCACTCATGTCCCCCAGCACCCCCACCCCCCAGCAGTGCAGGGCACCTGCCAGCAGGCCCCCACTCATGTCCCACACATGTCCCCGATTACCCCCACAACCCAGCAGTGCAGGGCACCTGCCAGCAGGCCCCACTCATGTCCCACTCATGTCCCCTTGCACCCCCACCCCCCAGCAGTGCAGGGCACCTGCCAGCAGGCCCCCACTCATGTCCCCCAGCACTCCCACCCCCAGCAGTGCAGGGCACCTGCCAGTAGGCCCCCACTCATGTCCCCCAGCACCCCCACCCCCCAGCAGTGCAGGGCACCTGCCAGCAGGCAACCACTCATGTCCCACTCATGTCCCCTTGCACCCCTACCACCCATCAGTGCACGGCACCTGCCTGCAGGCCAACACTCATGTCCCACTCCTGTCCCCTTGCACCCCCACCCCCCAGCAGTGAAGGGCACCTGCCAGCAGGCCCCCACTCATGTCCCACACATGTCCCCCAGCACCCCTACCCCCCAGCAGTCAGGGGCACCTGCCAGCAGGCCCCCACATATGTCCCCCAGCACCCCCCAGCAGTCAGGAGCACCTGCCAGCAGGCCCCCACTCATGTCCCACTCATGTCCCCTTGCACCCCCACCCACCAGCAGTGCAGGGCACCTGCCAGCAGGCCCCCACTCATGTCCCCAAGCACCCCCACCCCCCAGCACTGAGGGGCACCTGCCAGCAGGCCCCCACTCATGTCCCCAGCACCCCCACACCCCAACACTCGGGGGCACCTGCCAGCAGGCCCCCACTCATGTCCCACTCATGTCCCCTTGAACCCACACCCCCAGCAGTGCAGGGCACCTGCCAGCAGGCCCCCACTCATGTCCTCCAGCACCCCCACCCCCCAGCATTGCAGGGCACCTGCCAGCAGGCCCCCACTCAGGTCCCACACATGTCCCGCAGCAGCCCAACCCCCCAGCAGTGCAGGACACCTGCCAGCAGGCCCCCACTCATGTCCCACTCATGTCCCCTTGCACCCCCACCCCCCAGCAGTGCAGGGCACCTGCCAGTAGGCCCCCACTCATGCCCCCTGCCCCCAGGTCATGACGATCCTCAATCATGGCCCTTATGGCCAGCCTCCCCAGCCCAAAGACCCAACCAAGTATTGTATCCACCCACATAGAAAAGGCAATTACATGATACAACCCCAATGGAAAGTATGTAAATGAACACATGTCTGTCACACACACAATGGTTGCAAGTGAATGTGAAAACCCATATCATGACATACATGAAACCAATGAGATAATACCACACATCGAAGTATGAAGAAAAAAATGTATTAAACGCAACATGAATGGAATTAAAATCAAACAAACAACAATGGGAATAAAAAAAGAAAAGCTACATGTCTGTAAAATAATGAAAAACAATAAATCATAATCCAAAGGAAAGGTGTCCAAAGTCACAGTCCAACAAAGCAAATCCAAGGGAAAAACCATTGCTCCATGGGGAAATCCAAAAAAAAGAGATGAATCCAATAGTGAACTATATACAAATGAACAATCCAGGGTCAATGATCCCAACTGAAGAAATGAAACCTATCAAAAATACTACCTAATGAAAAACTATATACAGAATCGAGGTGCATTGTCCAAGCTCAACCAAAATAAAGAAAAAACCAAAGGAAACCTAACACTATCTAACTATTTACAAGGGCAGCGGGCTAGTCCGACGGCTCACTTTTGGATGTCCCGGGCCAGGGCATCATCGAACTCCTGCTCAATGTCCCGGAGGCGGTCCTTTTCCATGGTCCCCAGGGTTCGCAGGGACGACGACATGTTCTCCTCCAATTCCCTGCGAATTGCCTCGAGGCACTCGGCCCGCATGGAGTTCTCCGCCCTGACCATCGTGAGCCGTGCCTCTTCTGCCCGCTGCCGCTCCGGATCTATGGCATGGCCTAACCGCTGCCACACGGAAGACACTTCCCATTCTGGGTCCTCCTGCCCTCTGGCCGATGCCTGCCCCTCCGATGACAAAGGCCCCGAGCCATAATGGCTCCCACCTTGTTGCTGCTGCTGCTGTGCCTCTGCCCATGCCCTGGGTCTTGCTGCCTGCACATCCTCCTCCGGCTGGGGTGCAGTTGTTGAGGTGGCCACCCCTGCTGGACGTCCGATTCCCACTGTGGCAGGGATGTGTCCTCCACCACCCTGGCCGCAGGGTCAGAGGCAGCTCCACAGGGCACCCAGGTGACATGGGTGGGAAGATGGCACGGAGTATGACTGGCGCATAGGGGGTTCAGTTGAGGAGGGGGTCAGAACAAGGCCCAGCAAACGGAGGAATCCGGCCCTGGTGGCCTGTCCCAGTAGGTCGACATGGTCAACGAGCCATTCGAGACGACATGCAGTCTCCCCATGAAAAGACTGCATTTCGCCTTGCATGGCCCATTGAAGCAATGCCACACCACCCAGGACAGGCTCAACCCGGTCCCGGATTGCCACGTCCGCAGGCAGAGGAAGGCCAGTTGTTGTAAACTCATCCACTGCCTGAAAACGGGTCTGGACGTAGGTATCCCTCCTGGTGCAGGATGATGCAGTCACAGGATCGGGGACAGGATTACACACAGGCACCTCCGCCGTGGCCTGTGCTGCCTCCTGTCCCTGCCCCTGCACTGCACCACTAGCACCAGTGGAATCCCCACCTCCAGACCCCATCTGTGTCCCTTGCACGGCCTCCTCCTCCACCAAACCCCCACCAACCGGGATGACCCTGTGCCATCTTCCTCCGTCGGGCCCTGTGGGGTCTCAACTGCCCCTTCTGCTGCCGAGGAGTCCAACTCCGACCTCTGCCTCTTGGACCTCCCCTCGGCAGCTGCGACCTGGGACGCGGCACCGGACTCCTCACTCCCCAACGAGATGACAACCTGGGAGGGGAGCCAAGCCTTGCGTCTACGGCTGGCTGTGCGATCCCTGCCGCTGTGCTCCCAGCACACTCTCGCCGTCTTCATCAGTCGATGCTGCAGACAGGGAAAGATAGGACACAGGCATCAGGGCACTGTACAATGGACTCATACACACATGACAGTTGCACACGAGTTTCACTATCAAACTTCAGACATGGCATCACAATCCCAAAACACACATGTCATTTCAAATCACACACATGAGCTATTCCACAGCCATATTGCAACAGCCATCACCATCCATACACATACAACAGCATGAGCAGGCAAAGGTGAGCCAGACATCACATGAGTCACAGGGAGTGCACTAGACATGCACACACGCCACCACACTTACATGCATGTGTGCGCGTCTTTTTCACGCTCTTTTTCCAGGCAGACGGTGAGTCGCGCACGTATTTACCAACTATGCTTGCCCTGTGTGTCGCGTACCCCTTCAGAGGTCATTGTAGGCTGTGTGTAACACGCGTACGCTTATTTTTGTGTTTCTGGGTGCCACAGCATAGTGCGGGTTCATTTTTCCACGCACGTGGTCTACGAGGGGTTGCGTGCACGTTATTTTCTGTTTTTGGGGTGCCTGTGCGTTGTGTGACCCGCCATCCTCCCCCAGGGGTCGCATGCAGCCTTGATAGTGCACTAGGGTACGAATTCCATCTAGTACCGTATCCCTTTGACCCCCAATTGCCCAGGACAATAGTTTATTGCAACTACCATACGCACAACAACATCAGTGCCATGGCTGGGAGGTGAGCAAGCGGTAAGGGAGGCAAAGGTGGCCGAGCTTCAACAGGTGTGCGTGGTGGGCACGGTAGGGGACATGGCCCGGATTTGCAGAGTGCCCCTATCCCCCCATGTGTGGGGGACCAATCAGGGACACCCACCCCCCCCATCCCCATGGTTGAGGGAAACGTGGCTGACACCATCCCAGCTCAGCCCTTGTTGGTCCGGCCCGTTGTAGCACCTGACCTGGCACAGGAAGACTCCCAGGCTGACTTCCAGGTCAGCAAGTCTAGGCCACGTGTGGCGGTGCAAGTTGGTGTCACCAGGCCACGTGGATCTGGGGCAGCTATGTCATCTGCTGCCCCGAGTAGGCAGGGTGGGGAGGCTGCAGGGGCAGCTGCAACTCCATCCACCCCAGCTCTGACTCTCCCAGCCAGGACAGTGTCGGTCCTGATCCATCATATTGACGTTCCCCCTGGCAACATCACACTCCAGCCAATGCCTGCACCAAGTCCTATCGTCAGTGTGCATTCACACACTCCTACTACCCAGTCCACCGGTGCTCCTGCCCCTAGTGACCGGAGCGGCGTAAGCCACTCACGATCCCCACCACCTTCCAAAAGAAAGAGGAAGACTGCTCATCCAAGACAGGCTGATACCCCAGACACGGCTACGCAGTCCGGCACGCCAAGGAAGCCTAGCTTCAATGATGCCGAACGTGATGCACTTGTGCAGTATGTGTCCGCACATGACCGCGCAATGTTGATAACTGCAGGGTGCAAGACCACACCTGCTCAACGTCAGGCACACTGGTAGACCGTTGCGGACATCATAAGTCGTCTTGGATTTGTGAGGCGCACAGCTGGTGATTGCTACAAGCGCTGGAATGACCTTAAACGCAGGGCAAAGAAAAAGCTGGCCTCAAATCATGCCGCTACTCTGGTGACTGGAGGTGGGTCTCCACCAGAGGACATTGATTTCACTGTACATGAGTATGTTGCTGGGACCTACGTCACAGAGGAACAGATCCAAGGTGTGGGAGAACTGCCAGATTACGAGGCATTGTCCGGTGAGTGCACATGCATGTGTGTGTGATCCATGTGTATGTTGTGTGTGTGAGGGGTTGTGAATGAGTGCCAGGTGAGGGTGTGTGTGCCTGAGTGGTTTGGGTCACCCATGTGCTTCGTCCAAAACATTCTGCGCCCCTGGATTTGGGTATTACAGTATCCCTTCTGCCCACAATAGACATTTTGTGCAACATCACGCCAGTTGCCCTTGAAGTGGCATCTTGCAACAACATTGTTCCGTATTTTTCAGTGTTCATTCAGGCTGATTGTTTCAATTCCCCCACTTTTACTACGCATTTCTCATCCCTATTGTCAAACAATATGTGACATGCCTATGGTACATGCCATCTGTGTGATGGCATGTGTCATGTATGTGGATTGGACATGCCACTCACAGGCCAATGTGTGATGGCACTGCTGGCCAGCATGCAGCTAATGTGTTGCTCTTCCATCTTGGTGTCATCAGTGTCTGCCATTTGCCTCCCCTTCAAACTCAGTGACAGTGCATGCAGGGGAGGGTTATAGTCACGTGGGACATGTGTCAATCAAGTACTAGTTCTGTAGCGTGTCAGGCCTAATTGTGTGCCATGGTGCTAATGCCTGTGTCCATTTTTTCTCTTTCAGTTTTTGCAGGGGATGACGCACTTGATGCTGTTGAGGTTGAGGAGATGGTGCAGACCCAGGAGGGATCTCAGGCACGACCGGGCACCAGTGGGGGACGTGGTGTGGTGGTGGGTGAGAACCCACTCTTGCTGAAGACCATTCTCTCCAGGGGTGTCTCAGGGTGTCTCAGGGTGCACCTCCCCAGACCTCTATTCAGGTGTTGATTCGGATGATGAGACCTATGTGGCGTCGCAGGTAAGTGTTTCTGGCAGGGATTCTGTTCTGTCCAACCCACCTGCAGAAGGGGTAGAACCCTCTATGGGGATGTCAGTGTTGGTAGGTCCACCTTTGGTGGTTACGGATGCAGGGTCACACTCCGCAACATCTGATCCTGTTCCTGGGCCTCAGGCAGTGCTGGCACAGCAAGGCGCAGTTCGCCCTGCCCCAGACAGGTGTGGTGCCCGCCAATGCGGTAGCCGTACGCCACCAGGCAATACTGCATGGGAGCAATCCATATACGGTATGGCAAAACAACAGGCAGCATTATCTGAGATGATGGCTCAAGCAATGGAGAGGGTGGCCACTTCCATTGTCCCCCCTGAAAGGCAGATGGAGCAACTACAGCAGGCAACAGACTCCATTTGCCAATCACTCAGGGAGGACATGTTGGCATCCAACAGGGACAGACGGGCGGCACTGGAGACTCTGCGGGAAGCCATTTCTATAGAGTCCCAGGGCCACAGGGAAGCCCTGAGGGTAGAACTCCATCACCTCAGGGAGACTCTTGTTGACCTTGAGGCTTCCATTAACTTGAGGACAGAACAGCAGCTGGAGTGGGTCACACGTACGCTCTCAGCTGAGATGCAGGCAACTCGGGAGGAGGTCCGGGCATCACGTTAGGTGTTGCATGGGAATCTCCGCACTATTATCCTCCAGAACAAGACCTTCCACACCCGCATGCTTGCTGCCATGGAGGACCAGACTAGGGCTTTGCGTGGGCTGCCTCCCATGGCACCACCACCTCCTGTGGCGGCAGCAGCACAGGGTGATGAGAGCGACCACAGCGATTCTGATTCTCTCACGATAGCGTAGCCGTGCAGGCCATGAGCCCTTGGAGGTGTTTTTTTCCCCAACATCCACACAGGTGGCTGTTGGTGTACACCCTGTCCTCGGACCTCCTGGGTGGCCTCCCCCACCCCCCTGACTCCCACATGGCCATTTTTGATTTTTGATTATTTTTTGACAGTGTGTTGCCTTGTGTGGCTCCCGTGGGCATCCACTGTATTCCGGCTGGGCACATGCAGGCTTGTCCTGAGTTTGGGTTAGATGCTTGGGTTCGTGAGACACACACCCCTCCTGCATCCCGTTTCCATGGGCTTGTAAAGGGTGTGCCCAAGTGACAGTGACTTACACAGTGATGTTGGACTCCCATGAGCTGTGTGAGCAGTCTTTAGCCAATACTGTGTAGACATTCCTTGTGCATATTGTTGTTGTATTGTACACTGCATCTTGTAATTATGTATGCTTCTGCTTCCATGTCTCCCTCTAAATTTGCAGGTTCATTCCTCATGTCTTCACAAGGCCGTCTACTTTGGAGATGGAGTTCATGTTGTATGCAGTACACAGACAGGTTTTGAAGACTGCAAGACTACAGTTGGAAGGGGGCGATGTGGTGGCATATTCAGAATGTAAGACTACGACTACTTTAACTTAGTACTGTCATGTTTTAGTTATGTTTGAGCTTGTGTAGCTGCATTGTATTGTTGGTAAGAATTTGGTCATGTGTATTGTTAGTTCCACATTACTGGGAGCATATTGTGTGGCCAGTTTCCATTAGGGACACTGTACTTTGTGACACTTGTGTCAGGTTTTCGGGATTGCTTTGTTGGCTCTCACATAGCATGACATGCCATGGTGTGTTGGGTGGTGGTGCTGGGGAGGGGTTGGGTGACATGGCACTGTTCTCATGTTGTATTTTGCAAGGGGGTAATGCATTTAGCAGCATATGTGTCTTTTGATGATACAGCATTGGTGGTGTTTCTGTAGGTAGGGATGCACACATTGTGACACTTCCAGGTGACCAATCTCAGGCTAGTATGGTTGTGACAGTTGACTGTCCCTTGTATCATCATCGATTTTCAGCTGGTATGTAGCAGAGCTGTGTGCACTCCACAGGGGTGTGATTCTAAGTGAAGTAATTAGCCACCAGCTGCGTTCGGGCTGCCTCACCCCGTGCCCTTTCCCCTCCAATGCGCAGCAGGCGTGCATGTGGTTGGGGATGTGGGGGCACCACCATGTCCACCGGCAGGCCCCGGCGTGTTGCAACGTTGTGCAGGACACATGCTGCCACTAAGATCCTGCACACTACTGGGGGAGCATATAACAGCTGCCCGCCAGAACGGTCAAGGGAGCGAAAGCGTGACTTGAGCACTCCGAATGTGCGCTCCACTATGCCCTGGGTTGCAATATGGGCTGTGTCGTATCTTACCTTGGGTGGCGTGGTAGGGTTCCGAATTGGCGTCATCATGTGGGTGCTCAGAGGGTAGGCACTGTCCCCTGGGGAGGTGGTGATGGGCATCATGAGTAGGGTTGTGACATTACTCAGTATCTGGCATGCATGCATGTGCTGTGGCATTTATACTCACCAAGCAGCCATGTGTCGCCATGCCACCCAGCTTCTAGGTCCCAGTTTAGGGTTGACATTCTGTAAATGAAACTGTCGTGGGTGGACCCTGGATAGTTGGCATATACTCAGGTGATGATTCCCTTGGCATCACATACTACCTGCACGTTGATGGAATGCCGGTGCTTGCGGTTTCTATGGATGTGCTCTGATGCCCTGGGGGGATGTGGAGCCACATGGGTGCAATCAATGGAACCTAGGATTTTGGAGAATTGTGCCACCCCATAGAAATCCTGGATGGCAGCCTGCCTTTCTGCAGGTGTTCTGGGCAGGTATATGTGCCTGCGCACTGATTGGCGTGCAGTCATGATGGATAAAGACCTGGTGTAGGCAGCGTGACTGCATGGCCTGTGACACCCCCCCACTATGGTACTTGACCGCTGAAATGATCCTGTGGCCAAAAAGTGCAGTACATTGAGGTGCCCCTGACTACTGGGGGGTGGGGGTGCTGGGGGACATGAGTGGGGGCCTGCTGGCAGGTGCCCCTCAGTGCTGGGGGGTGGGGGTGCTGGGGACATGAGTGGGTGCCTGCTGGCAGGTGCCCTGCACTGCTGGGGGATGGGGGTGCTGGGGGACAAGAGTGGGGGCCTGCTGGCAGGTGCCGCTCAGTGCTGGGGGGTAGGGGTGCAGGGGACATGAGTGGGACATGAGTGGGGGCCTGCTGGCAGGTGCCCCTCAGTGCTGGGGGTGGGGGTGCTGGGGGACATGAGTGGGGGCCTGCTGGCAGGTGCCCTGCACTGCTGGGGGGTGGGGGTGCTGGGGGACATGAGTGGGACATGAGTGGGGGCCTGCTGGCAGGTACCCCTCAGTGGTGGGGCATGGGGGTCTAAGGGGACATTAGTGGGACATGAGTGGGGGCCTGCTGGCAGGTGCCCTGCACTGCTGGGGGGTGGGGGTGCTGGGGGACAAGAGTGGGGGCCTGCTGGCAGGTGCCGCTCAGTGCTGGGGGGTAGGGGTGCAAGGGGACGTGAGTGGGACATGAGTGGGGGCCTGCTGGCAGGTGCCCTGCACTGCTGGGGGGTGGGGATGCTGGGGGGACATGTGTGGGACATGAGTGGGGGCCTGCTGGCAGGTGCCCTGCACTGCTGGGGGGTGGGGGTGCTGGGGGGACATGTGTGGAACATGAGTGGGGGCCTACTGGCAGGTGCCCCTGACTGCTGGGGGGTGGGGGTGCTGGAGGACATGAGTGGGGGCCTGCTGGCAGGCGCCCTGCACTTCTGGGGGGGTGGGGGTCCTGGGGGACATGAGTGGGGACTGCTGGCAGGTGCCCCTCACTGCTGGGGGGTGAGGGTGCTGGGGGACATGAGTGGGGGCCTGCTGGCAGGTGCCCCTCAGTGCTGGGGGGTGGGGGTGCTGGGGACATGAGTGGGTGCCTGCTGGCAGGTGCCCTGCACTGCTGGGGGGTGGGGGTGCTAGGGGACATGAGTGGGGGCCTGCTGGCAGGTGCCCCTCAGTGCTGGGGGGTGGGGATGCAAGGGGACATGAGTGGGGGCCTGCTGGCAGGTGACCCTCAGTGCTGGGGGTGGGGGTGCTGCGGGACATGAGTGGGGGCCTGCTGGCAGGTGCCCTGCACTGCTGGGGGGTGGGGGTGCTGGGGGACATGAGTGGGACGTGAGTGGGGGCCTGCTGGCAGGTACCCCTCAGTGGTGGGGTGTGGGGGTGCAAGGGGACAGGAGTGGGACATGAGTGGGGGCCTGCTGGCAGGTGCCCTGCACTGCTGGGGGCTGGGGGTGCTGGGGACATGAGTGGGGGCCTGCTGGAAGGTGCCCCTCAGTGCTGGGGGGTGGGGGTGCAAGGGGACATGAGTGGGACATGAGTGGGGGCCTGTTGGCAGGTGCCCTGCACTGCTGGGGGGTGGGGGTGCTGGGGGACATGAGTGCAGGCCTGCTGGCAGGAGCCCCTCAGTGCTGGGGGGTGGGGGTGCTGGGGACATGAGTGGGGGCCTGCTGGCAGGTGCCCCTCAGTGCTGGGGGGAGGGGGTGCTGGGGGACATGAGTGGGGGCCTGCTGGCAGGTGCCCTGCACTGCTGGGGGGTGGGGGTGCTGGGGGACATGAGTGGGGGCCTGCTGGCAGGTGCCCCTCAGTGCCTGGAGGGTGGGGGTGCTGGGGGACATGAGTGGGGGTCTGCTGGCAGGTGTCCTGCACTGCTGGGGGTGGGGGTGCTGGGGGACATAAGTGGGGGCCTGCTGGCAGGTGCCCCTTACTGCTGGGGGGTGTGGGTGCTGGGGGACATGAGTGGGGGCCTGCTGGCAGGTGCCCTGCACTGCTGGGGGGTGGGGGTGCTGGGGGACATGAGTGGGGGCCTGCTGGCAGGTGCCCCTCAGTGCCTGGAGGGTGGGGGTGCTGGGGGACATGAGTGGGGGTCTGCTGGCAGGTGTCCTGCACTGCTGGGGGTGGGGGTGCTGGGGGACATAAGTGGGGGACTGCTGGCAGGTGCCCCTTACTGCTGGGGGGTGTGGGTGCTGGGGGACATGAGTGGGGGCCTGCTGGCAGGTGCCCTGCACTGCTGGGGGGTGGGGGTGCTGGGGGACATGAGTGGGGGCCTGCTGGCAGGTGCCCCTCAGTGCCTGGAGGGTGGGGGTGCTGGGGGACATGAGTGGGGGTCTGCTGGCAGGTGTCCTGCACTGCTGGGGGTGTGGGTGCTGGGGGACATGAGTGGGGGCCTGCTGGCAGGTGCCCCTCACTGCTGGGGGGTATGGGTGCTCGGGGACATGAGTGGGGCCTGCTGGCAGGTGCCCCTCAGTGCATGGGGTGGGGGTGCTGAGGGACATGAGTGGGGGCCTGCTGGCAGGTGCCCTGCACTGCTGGGGGGTGGGGGTGCTGGGGGATATGAGTGGGACATGAGTGGGGGCCTGCTGGCAGGTGCCCTGCACTGCTGGGGGTGGGGGTGCTGGGGGACATGAGTGGGGGCCTGCTGGCAGGTGTCCCTCAGTGCTGAGGGTGGGGGTGCTGGGGGACATGAGTGGGGGCCTGCTGGCAGGTGCCCTGCACTGCTGGGGGGTGGGGGTGCTGGGGGACATGAGTGGGACATGAGTGGGGGCCTGCTGGCAGGTGCCCTGCACTGCTGGGGGTATGGGTGCAAGGGGACATGAGTGGGGGTCTGCTGGCAGGTGCCCTGCACTGCTGGGGGGTGGGGGTGCTGGGGGACATGAGTGGGGGCCTGCTGGCATGTGCCCCTCAGTGCTGGGGGGTGGGGTGGAGGGGGTCATGTGTTGGTGATCAGTAGTGCAAGCTGACATGTAGCTTGCCTGGGGGGCATGCCCATGGTGGATGGGCTGCCTGTGGGACATGACCAGGGGTGCAGGGAAGTCCCCTGTGGTGTGGGCTGCCTGCAGGGGCCGTGGAGGGTGTAGAGCAAACACCTGGGAGGAGCCACACTGCCACTTGACGTGTAGGACTCCACGGCACCCCCGAAATACACGTACCCTGCTGAAATCACGTGTGAGACTTCCAGCGAACCCCAGATTTACACGTACCCAGGCCAATGCGTGTGGACCTTCACGCAAACCCCAGATTTACACGTACCCCGCTCGCCCAAGGCCAATCGCGTGTGGAACTTCCCCGAAATATACCCACACGCTAATTTTGACACAGCGGGTGTCTGCGTTTGTCCCGTACCCCTTTGCACGTCATTTGTCCTAGAGGGCCACAATATGGGACATTCATCAGAGCTGTATATACGTGCTTTTTGTTAGCGCACATTTTGGTGCACATTTTTTTCATGCGCAGGGACGCTACCGCCTGCCTTTGTGTGGCGGACGTGTTTAGGCCTGTGCGCGTCTTTGCCCGTGCGCTGTTTTTCCCTATTCGATTCCATGAATACGTGCTGTAGGCGCGCGTCTGGGCGTTCTGCACACTTGCCTCCTGTACTTCCCCCGTGACGCCCACATTTTCATGAGTTGTTCCCCATTCCGCGTGTCATGCCCCGTGTTACGCCTACTTTTGTTATGTGCACCGTACTATGTGCGCTTTCGCTGTGGCCGTAGCGCACGCCGTTAGAGGACCTGTGCACCGGCGTGCTCCACGCAGATTATCAGTGCACATCCCAGATTTTACTCGCGCACGGACTTCCATGAATCGATGTGTGCGGGTTTCGCTGCGATTTTCGCACTTGCACTGCGATTTTCGCATTTGCACTGCAATTCGCACGTTTTCGCACGCTTGCGTGGGAATTTTCAATGCACATTAATTCCATGAATCGGCCTGTAAGTCTTGAAGCATTCAGAACATGCAAGTGCTGTAACGAGAATAAGGGGAAGAGAAAGGAAGTGGAGAGGTAAAGGCAGGGGGGAACGGATGAAGACAAACAATAACATTCCTACTAGGTCATGAGACAATTCAGAGTGTGCAAGTGCAGTGACAGAAAGAGGGCATGGGGAGGGGATGTGACGTAGGGGTGAGCAGGAAAGAAAATAAACAGTAACGTTCCTACTAGGCTCTGAGATAATTCAGAGCGTGCAAGTGCATTGACAGAAAAGGGGAGAGAGGGGGAGGAGGTGAAGTGAAAAGGGAATGAAAGGGAGAGAGAGAAACAATAACATTCCTACTAGGTTGTGGGGCAATTCAGAATGTGCAAGTCCAGATAACAGAAGTGGGGAGGATACAGGATGGTGAGGAAGGGTAATGCTAGGTGGGAGAGAGAAGGAAAACGTAAAATACAAGTGAAAGGTTCACTTGCACTAATGGGGAGAGGGAGCACAAGGGAATGCTTGAGGAGGAGAGGGAAGGAGCACAGTGGCAAGGAGTGATAACAGAGTCCGTCAAGGCTGAAACAACGTAGGCAATGCTGTCCTTGGAGTTAAGGAGGTGAATGGGGAACACCTGGTGGAGGAGACTCTCACAGAGTGGGCCCCTCAGATACCTCACCAGGTGATGTGGGAGAGAAGAGGCCCAAAGGAGACGTCAGAGCAGGTGAGGGAGAGGCATGAAGCAGGTACAACAAACTAGCAATGCAATCTAGAATCAAGTGTCAAGGATAAAAAGGAAAAGCCTAAGTGTCAACATACAGCAGAAAAAGCAAAACACCTAGATACTAATTTCCTGAAAGGAGGAAAAATACCTAGGTTTCAAACATACAGCAGAAAAAGCAAAACACCTAGATACTAATTTATTGCAATGGGGAAAAAAAGACCTAGGTTTGAAACATACAGCAGAAAAAGCAAAACACCTTGAATTTCTTGGAAGGGGAATGCTTTAGGGGAAAAGACAGGTTGTGAGTGCTTTCCAGAAAGCTGTATAGTCTTGGCTGTGTCGAATGTGGGGAGGCAGTGAGTTCCACAGTGGCGGTGCCAGGGTTGAATAGGCAGACCCTCCAATCCTGGCTGAATTGGAGGTGGGGACCACCAAGAGGAGCACTGTGCTTGACTGTAGGGTGCGAGTTGGGAGATAGAGCCTCATTACAAGATGTGCAGAATGGGTTTAACGGCGCCGGTAATGGTGCAGACGCCATTAAACCCACTCTGCATGATTACGAGGTCCCCTCATGGGACCCGCTCTGGACGTCTGACTTTACCAGACGTCCAGAGCGGGTCCCACGAGGGGTCCAGGGAGCTAACAATGGGCCGTTCGTAATCGTCCCGTTGTTAGCTCCCACACCCATTCCCATTGAGCCCTATGGGGGCTCAAATGGGAATGGGGAAGGTCCGGGCCCGGGTTCCCTGAAGGAGGAATTACCGGGCCCTCCGAACTCAGAATGGCCCGGTAATTCCCCATTCAGGGAACCCGGACCCGATTTTGGAGGCAGCCATGGCGCCAATAGCTCCATGGCTACCTCCAAAGTCATAATGAGGCCCATAAGCTTTTCTTGTAGGTACAAGGGGATGACTTTGTGCACTGCTCAGTGAGTAATGCACAATATTTTGAAGGTGGCCCTCTGTCCAATTGGGAGCCAATGCAGGGTACGGAGAGCAGGTGAGATGTGATCCCTTCATCCCAGTGTAAGAAGCAGTCTGGCAGCCCCATTCTGGACTCTTTGGAGTTTGTTTAGTTGGTATGCTGGTACACCCAGGTAGATGCAGTATGTGTAGTCAAGTCTGGACATAACAATGGACATAATTGCAGCCAGCCTGTTAGGGTACGAGATGTAAGGGAAGGTGTGATTCAGGAGCCTAAGGTGATAGCGACAGGATTTAGATGCATTGTTGATGTGGTGAGACAGGGTTAGGTCCGAAGTCCATTGTGCATCCAATGTTTTTAACAGAGGTGGAAGTAGGAGGAGGAACGCATAGGGAGGGTGGCCATGGGCAGAGTTGTGGGAATGGGGCTGCATTGGCACACACCATGATCTCCGTTTTGCTTGGGTTCAGGAGGAGGGGGTTATTAGTCATCCATAAGTCAATATCCTTGAGAGAGGCAGCTAGGTCAGGTTGAGGATCAGAGCTCGATTTTGGAATTCTCAGGAGGATTTGTGTGTCGTCAGTGTAGTTATAGCAGGTGAGAATGTGAGAGCGGATGATCCATGACAGATGGGTCATGTAAAGGTTGAACAGAAAGGGGCCTGTGTGGTGCTGCTCAGCTAATGGATTGACTCTGGCACCAATGTATTTGTATATTTACATTTGTGAAAGCAAGCTCAGATGTGGGGTATAGGTGGAGCACACAGCGAGCAAAAGGAGGAGCACATTAGAGAAGCTGCTCCTTCCCCCACTCAGCTACTGCACCCACATTTCCATCTAGGAAAGCCCAGATTTAGGGATGAGGACAGGGGAAACGTGGAATTGTGGGGTAGTTCAGGAAAATGCTAGAGATTGCAAACACAGAAAAATAAAGAGAAGGACAAATAAAGAGAATGATCATTCTACAAAATCTATGGTTCTGTGCATTTATTTGGGACAAATATAGCATACACATACCTTCCAATTAATGATGGTTGACCTACCATCAACGCATCCTTAATTAAAGAGCATGATTTCTTAGTATAAGCATGTCACTTTTTTCAAAATTGGCCTAGGAGGTGGAGGAAGTGCTATGAATGGAGTGACAGGAGTATTCATCCGATTAGGATGGGCCAGCCATCTGATTGAATCCATGCTCTATCAAATATGGGCTTTGGGGAGGAGGAGAAGGCAGCACTAGAGTTAGTGTTATGAACAGAATAACAGGAACAATCAGGGTGTGGCAGATGCTGTCATGTAAGAGTGAAGACAAAAACACATTCAGTGCACATGGACTTTAGCCATAAAACCAAAACTGTCAAATGTCAGCCTGCCAGGGAGTGTTGCATCAGGGCCACTCGTGTGAATCTGTATGTATCTAGGGATCGATGTAGGTTATTCTATTAGGCTTTTATACTGCATCAAATCACCACCATAATGCCCTGAGAGTACCTGGCTTCTCTGGAGTGTGGGAATTTGTTCCCCCGGTTAGGGTACCCAGAGCTTAGTCTCTGGAGGTCAATGAGTATGGAGAAGATACACGTATGAAACAGAGGGTGAAACGACACTGGTGCCGGAAAGTGGTGATGAAGAAGGGGATATGTAATGTTTTGTGATAGCTCTGATGCATGTGGATTCATGAAGGTGGACCTTAGATCAGGGTTTCCATAAGCAATGTATATTCTGAATGTGTTTGGAATCAGACTGTGTGGCATAGTTTTGAAGAGCAACAGGTACGTAATAACACAGAGGGCCTCATTACATGGAATGCGGTAAGGGTTTAGCAGTACCGGTAAAGGCACCGGTACCGGTAAACCCTTACCGCCTTACTACGAGGTCCCTTTGCGGGACCCGACCTTAACGGCTGGTCTACACCAGCCGTTAAAGTAGGGACCCGCAAAGGGACCTTGGTGCTAATTACGGTACCACAATTTGCGGTACCGTAATTAGCTCCTTCCCCATTCCCATTGAGCCCTATGGGGGCAAAAATGGGAATGGGGAAGTGCCTTGGTGAATGGGGAATTACCGTCCCCGCTCACCTTGGAGTAGGGCGGTAATTCCGCCATCCACCAAGGTGGACACGGTAAAATACAGGCGGGAATCATGGCGCTAATAGAGCCATGGTTACCGCATACCGTGTAATGAGGCCCATAGTGTGTGGTTGCCCCATTGGTATTTGTATCTGTACTTGCATTTGGCTGATGCACTTCAAATAAAGGTTATTTAAGTGCAACATTGAGCAGATTAGGAATCAGGGGAAAGACTAAAAGGATAACTTGAAGAGGAGGGCCATAACTTTATATTTAAAGAATATAGATCTCTGAGACAGTGGATTCCTTTTGGTAATGTATTATATTGTTTGGCAGCAAGAACAGAGAAAGACCTATCAAATTCCCTGGCCTGGCTGGAGATATTGAATGGCCACTGTCCTCTCAGGGTGTGAGAACAGGAATGTCTTGTAAGGCCATTTTTTCAAATAATGCCTGGCAGAACTTTAAGGAGCTTTGTGCATGTGGGTTAGAACTTAAAATAGATCATAGTCTTGGAGCTGAAGCAGTTTCCCGAGTGCAGGTGGGATGTGACCCTCTCTAAGTGTATTTGTAACTGTTCTAGCTACTGATTTTTTAAAAAAGCTGCAGACAGTGAATATTTTGTTGTGAAATTCTTCCACAAAGAGATTTGCAATGATCAGGTTTTGCTCCTTTAATTGTGCAAATTAAGGTAGTGAAATGTGCTTCAGAAGACACATATCCAAGCTGTCTTGTCAGGATTAGGTCATAGGTTGCCTAGCTAATAATGCTATGTACGTGCATAGCCTTAGGCAAGGCTGAAAAACTGACCACTTCTAGCATGTTTTACTTTGTGTTGTAACGATAAAGGTAAACCCGATCCAATCAAGTCAGTTGTCACACATCCATTTCTCCAGCTGCCTAAAAATAGTGTGTATAAGAAACATGTTGGTATCATAGTTTTCCTCTAAGCAAAATATCTCAGAGTCGTCAGCATGATACTGAAATATGGCAACCTGTAACGGTTTATTAAGAAGCTACCCTCAACAAAGGGAGTTCCTTCCCTCCCCACTCAAGTGGTTATGAAACAAACTGTTTAACAGATTCTTTTTTAGCCCTAGCTCAGACACATATCATGCCCGAGGGATCCCTCTCCCCTGAGATAACAATGATCCAAGAAGCAGGCTGGTGTAGGGGAAATATTTTGGTATTTATTTATAATAAATGTAATAGAAATTAGCATGAAAATTTCACCACTTTATCTGTGGCACAACACAATCACATTCTCTCAGCATAAATAAATCACAAAAGTGAAATTAAGAAGAACACAATCACAATTCTTCACTTTCTTCAAATTTCAATTCACTAAATAATTGCACTATTATCAATCAAGAAGGCATTTTATCATGTAATGTGTGATTTTGATGTTTCTGCAGGCTTAAGATGCTAGCAGTAGGATTTCAAAATTGGTAATGATGATTTCACCCTCAGGTTTGGTTTAAAATAAACACAGGGTGATTTATTGATTTGTTTTTTAAACCCAACCCCCCCCCGGTCCCTTGCTTTGGTCAATGTTGGGAAGTCAGACAGAAAAATGTGAATACTTTGTGGAATTTTGGATTTCAGACCCCCCTTACTGAAAGGCCTGTTTTGGGGAAGCTGGAAAAAAGGTTGGACTGATTTAAGAACAAAGACACAAAATTCACACTGTAGTGTTCTGTCAAATGGGAAATTAATTCATATTTTTGGTTACGTAGGCTAAGGATCTACACAGTAACCCCCCCCGCCTCCCCACTATAAAGGGAAATGATTTAAAGTAAGCAGAATCCACCATCTTTTGGTTTCCCAGGGCTCAGTTCTACTTACATGGCAAGATAGCAGTAGGATTTCAAAATTGATAATGATGATTTCACCCTCAGGTTTGGTTTAAAATAAACACAGGGTGATTTATTGATTTGTTTTTTAAACCCCCCCCCCGGTCCCTTGCTTTGGTCAATGTTGGGAAGTCAGACAGAAAAATGTGAATACTTTGTGGAATTTTGGATTTCAGACCCCCCTTACTGAAAGGCCTGTTTTGGGGCAGCTGGAAAAAAGGTTGGACTGATTTAAGAACAAAGACACAAAATTCACCCTGTAGTGTTCTGTCAAATGGGAAATTATTTCATATTTTTGGTTACGTAGGCTAAGGATCTACACAGTAACCCCCTCCCCCTCCCCACTATAAAGGGAAATGATTTAAAGTAAGCAGAATCCACCATCTTTTGGTTTCCCAGGGCTCAGTTCTACTTACAGGCAAGATTATGTTTAAGGTTCAGGAAAGCCAGCTGCATCTCAGGACACTCTGGAAAGATAGGGCAGGGGTCTGGTCACTCCACTCTCAATGAAGGCCTCCCACTCTCCACCATAAGACCCAGTCAGCTTTGAGGCCTTCCTAGAGATACAAAGCTCCACCCAGATCGACTCTCAGCAAACTCCTCTGGTGTCTCCTTACAGCTGTCAGATGGTAAGTTTCAGCAGCCTTCCTGGTGTTCAGTCTATTGTCTGTCTGTTCCTGTCACTCCTTTTTCAGTGTATCCCCTGTCCTAGTTCAGTCCCCCTTATATAGCTGCAATGACACCACCAATTGTACAATCTTGCAGAAGTACCCTGCAATAACTCCTGCCACTGGGATTGGACAGTTACCCTTCTCTCTCCTCCCAAACCCAGCCTCCAAGTCGGGATTGGTTTACGGGTCTGGAGGAACATATGGCAATTCCCATTTGTAATCACAATTTGTTCTCCTTTCAACTTTTTGGCAAAAACGAGTTATGTATCACGACTTCATAATTGTACTAGCAACTGCCATACTAAACATATTTTCTGATTCATCTAATCATGGAGAATTAGTTAAGCTGACCACCAAATCCGTACCATGTAGCACAGCCATGTGGCACCTTTCTGTTGTTTCCATAAAAACCACAACAGTTATGAATATGTATGTTATTAAGCATATCCCTATTTTGATTCTCCACTCACTCACCAACTCTCACATTTGGAACATGTTCAGATCAGCCAGAAATCTAGTTTAACTGGCCATTACAGTTCCCCGAGTCATAGATAAATTAATTTTATATCCCCAAAATCGCCTGAAAATTACATAACAAATGGTACACAAATGAAATCAATCCACTTCTGGTTGCTGTGAAAAAGGCCTAAATGATAATATTCCTTTTAAATTAATTGTGAATATTCATGTGAGACAAATGGCTTTCCTCCTGCCTTTCCAGCTGTCCGTTTTCACTGGGTTAGCCTGTGAACAGAGTGTTTTTTTTCTGTCTCCTTTGCGTTGGAAGCTTGCTCTTTGAAGTGGGTGCTCCCATTTTCACACATATTAGTCATGCTCCAGTCAACTTTTCTTGAAGGCCATGCTTTCAGAGTCAGCGGGTCTGGAGAACACTGAATTTTGACACCTTTAGCAGGTCATTTTATTGTGGCTGATCATTAGATGGGAAATGTGACATCCAGGCTGGGAGTGGGAGATGTCCTTGTGAAGTTTTGTCCACAGTCAGGTAAGGGGTCTGCCTTAGGCTGACATTTTCCATGAAGACAAAGTGGCTCTTAAAATGTCACTGGAGTTTTGTACGTGAAACATAATATGCACTGCTTTTTTTTCAACCCATGCTCATCATGTTTTGTTTTCCTGAAATTTTCTCTGAGAGCAGTGATATTTTCTTCACTTTTTAAAACTGGTTTAATTTGCACACACATGTGCAGGCCGTTTTTGTTTTCAGTGTTTAAAAATCCTGTTTTCCATGTGACAGGTAACTTTAATTCCTCCTTTTTTTAAATTAAATGCTGCTCATACATTGGTAATGACAGGTAAACCCCTTTCCACATGGCTCTTTAATTTTACTTGAAAAACAAAAAAACAAAGGCCAGGCCAATTTTGTTTCAGTGTTTAAAATATTGCTATTCATGTGAAAGGGACTTTTGTTTGGGGTCTTCAAATGCACTCCACAACCCAGTCAACTGAGGAGATCATGTAAAGTACATACATACAGAAATAAAAAAAGAAAGAATTAAACACCAGAAAAATATGGTTGGTTTAAAAAGGCTTGAACAATCCCTTTCTCGTGAAATGTGAAAGTAGAATAATCCATTTCAGCCAAGCCGCACATGCCACAGCATCCCCTAGTAGCCATCACTGGAAGTGTGCCTCCAGTTCAAAACCACATAATCAAGACATTGCGAGTATTCAAATTAGTCCACATGCAAGAATTATGCTCCTGAAAATTGTCTTGTCTTAAAGAGCCGTGCACATTTATGCATACATTAATAATAACCAAGAAGGGCATTTCTCAAGGCTGCAGAGAATTACATACCTGGTTTGAACCTTATTATGGATAATCAGTGCAATATAGTCTGACGGCCCTGTTGTTTGAAGCATTTGTATGTGAACTTCCCTAACGGACGCTCGAGGTTCAGTTCATTGGGAAGCAAGCAGCCCGATTCAAGGCCCTCCTTGACATTCTTGGCACTTTGCACTCAGTGACTTGTTAAAGCAAAACGGAGTGCTTGAGAATGCCAAGGGCTGTGCATGAATCCAGCCGCATAGTAGGTTCCTCTTTGCACTAATTTAGAATCTGGTCTAAGGTTTTATTTCACATCATCAGGAAGTGAAATGCAGTGTTTCCCTCTGGGTGGAACCTTCACTGCCAGCTGCCAAGCATTTGATGTTCCTCTGTGAGCCTGGAGTTGTTTAGGCACATTGCACATTAGTTATAGGTTGATAGATAGCACATGCATCAGGACCCATACAGGGCCTCTTATTTAGATGTGTGACTCGTGTTTGTGTGAGTGCATGAGATAGAGTAGAGTCTCTAAAAGAGGCATTAATGAGCTTGGTAATAAGTGGACTCAACACGTCTACACCGTCCATAATGACGCCAGATGGACATGGGACACTTTGGCAGATGGTCGTTTTGAGGTTGGTAATGATAGCCATAGTTTCTATGACAGTAACAGATTTATAAACAGACAGGTCAGTGTGCTGCGAATGGCCAAGTGCTGCTTTTGAATCTGACTTATGAATGCCATTATTAAAGTCGAACTGTGTGATATGTCTTGGGTAGGAGAATGCAATACGTGTTTTTATATTTATCATTTTATCTTGAACAAAGATTGAAGATGACTGCACCAGTTTGTGATGCCATTTATTTCCTACTGAGTTCGAATCAACCAATTTTTATTTAATGGGGGCAACTTTATGAATTGTTTTACTGACAGGCGAGCTAAAGCTGCGTACAATTTGATGGACAGTTGCAACATTAACCCTGGATAGTTGATTATTGATGAGAAGTAGATTAAGACAGTGAGCCATGAGAGTCTGTCACGATCAGCTAAAAGTACCTTGTTAGGTGCTCTAGAGCAAGAAATGTAAGATGAAACATCCGAAATAGCATGGGCAGTCCGATTGCTCAGTATGGGTGACAGTCAAAGTAATTACTCAGAGGGGTAAGTAGCCAAGGAATAAAAAACCCAGCAGTTTAAGTGCATTTCCCACAAGAACGACTTAAACTGATGTACAGTGCATGTTCACCCCTAGAAGGGCACCTTGGCGCTATTGACAGATAACACAAGTTTATTGTTACCCAACTTAATGGTGCTCATTTGTTCGACCTTGGAAGGGTGAGTGGACCTGCCAGGACTCAAACCTGTGACCATGAGCTCAAAGGCAGGCCCTGTAGTGGGTGCATTTGTCCACAGACCCACCTTCTGGGAAGAATGATGTATATTAGTCTGTGCGGAAAATTGGAATAGCAAATGGGTGGGCGATAAATGATGAGCACCTAAGTGGAATAATAGTCATGAACAACGGTCCTGGCACTAAGTTAATCACAAGAAGAATTAGCAGCAGCTAAAGGGATTGGGCATGCAACGTGTGCATATTTACACATGACCACTCAATCCCCACCCACATGCTTCCGATTTAGTTTATGCATTGAAAATGTCATAAAGTAAACATGGAAAATATCACCTTTAGGAATAGGGCCTCTAAAATATGGAAAACACTGCCTTCTGCCATATAGATGTTAAGTGATTCTCTGTTTCAGACTCTTGAGGACTTTGCCTTCAGATGTATCCTCATTGCTCTTCCCTTTTGGTTTCAGGCCATTCCTGTCTATAGCACTGAGATACATTAGGGTGGGTGTGAGTGCTTTAAATTAATGGTATATCCCTCAGGAAGGCCAGCTGATATAGAAGTTCCTCCAAACTCTTCAAGCTAGGTTTCAGTTAATATCGAAAATGTTATTATCTCTAATTAAGCTGTTTAACTTCATGGCATGGCAAAGAAAAGAGCAGAGTTTAATTTTGTCCCTTGGCATGTATTATACTTATCCTTGGCTAGGTTGACGATGAGGTTCGTGCTCTGGGCGTTTGGTGTACTTAGTGAAAATGTAGTGGTGTCTTTACTAGGGGCAAAGAGGAACATTGTGCCCTTGCAATCAGAAAGTCTAACGAAATGGTTGACAATGTCTGACAAGGGGGCTCATTACGGGTCCGGCGGTAACCGTGCCTCTGCTACTGACAGGTTGCTGCCAACCAGTAAATATTTACCAGCGTCTGACTTTGCAGTGCCACCGGGAGATTACAACCCTGGCGGTCCGGGTAGTCAGGCGCTGGAAAATTGTACATCCCTATTCCCATAGAGTCTGATAGGACTATATGGGAGTGGGGACCACGGGAGCACCAACACTGTTGCTAATAGTGCCGGTGCTTCCGTGACAGTCTGCCTAACGTGGCCGCGGTGCCCAGCAGACTCAGACATGTCAGGCAGGGCGGCTCTGGCAAGCAGACCTGTAATATGCCGGTCCGAAAACAACCATGCTAGTAAGTTTACCAGCACTGTTGTTTGCAGACCGGCATACTTGTAATGAGCCCCAATATCTGTCTGTGGTAGGGGTTTTTAATGAAATATGGGATAATATGTAATACCTCCCAGAACCACCTGCTGGATAATATTATATACCTAATTTCCTGTAATCCTAGTCCCTGGGAGGGGATAGAAAGAAGTAGGTTTATCCAAAGATATTAATAAGGATGGTTACCAGATGGCTGTTTTGCATGGTATGAGAGGAGGCTTGCAAATTAGACTGAAGGGAAACCATTTGTTGACATAATAATACAAGAGAAATGGAGCACGCTAAAAGGGTGAGTATTATTAACAGGTCCTTGTGAGATAGAGAACGAGTTACCAACTAATGGGGTCAATATGTCCATGTGCAGAGTAACATGCTCTTGTACCCTCGCAGGTAGTCACCTAAGTGGAGTAAAGTAAAAGGTGTAAGTGAATGTGAGAAAGAAATATGCACCTATCAGCCAGAAAACTTGATCCTTGGAATAGCTGCTATTTGCACATGGATGTCATACTAACCGTCACTCTGCCAATCAAACTGTTCAGAGTGCAGTCAATAACTACTAGTATTGACAGAATTCTGAATATTCTGACTTTAAATGGAAACAGGGAGATAACAATACAACTTCCAGGTATGATTTTATTTCGCAAGATTCTCCCTCTCTGGGAGGACCTTTTTTTTCCCACTGCAACACCCAATTTAGCACAACAAAGAGAAAGCTGAAACATGTTTTAGAGAAACTGTTCACACCAAATGCATGCTCATGTTAACACTTTTCCAGTTCAATGAAGTTTGCAATTAAAATGCGTGAATTATAAAGATGCCCTAGATTTTGAAATATTACAAAATAAAAGCACATTTGATTTACTAATAAGGTTTGAGTTTTTTACTTGACTCACTGGGCCTCATTACGACCCTGGCGCTAATGGGTTAACGGTGCCGTAAAAGGCTGCGGCGCCGTTAACCCATTAGCGCCTTACTACAAGGTCCCTTTGCGGGACCCGACCTGAACGGTTGGTCTAGACCAGCCATTAAAGTAGGGACCCACAAAGGGACCTTGGTGCTAAGTACGGTACCGCAATTTGCAGTACCGTACTTAGCGCCTTCCCCAGTCCCATTGAGCTCTATGGGGCAAAAATGGGGAAAGGCCAATGTTCATGGGGAATTACCACCCCGCCAACCTTGGAATGGGGTGGTAATTCCCCATTGAACATTGGCGGACTCGTTACAATACCGGCACCAACCATGGTGCTAATAGCGCCATGGTTTAGCGCCAGTATCATAATGAGGGCCACTGTCAGCCATTGTCTACTTTACAACCACAACTCTGAAACCTATGTTGCTATTATCAGTATGTGCCAATAGTTTTATAGACCTCAGGTGGCCCATTATCGCTTGGGATAATAACCCGCCCACAAGTTATGGTCAAACGATAATGACCCCTCTCTCGGTATATACAAATAATTCAACATACGCACAGATACAAGCAAACATAAACGTGCTGAAATGAAATCACTAAGGCTTGAGCTGTACTGCTGAAGGAGATTAACCTGGATGCTACAATCTAACGCAAGGCTAAGTGTTGGACTCCTGAAGTGTACCATCCGCCCAGATGAATTGTGTTGGAATCTCCACGTTTGGTCTTCAATTTGTTCCATGAGGCAAACGCCGGAATAGCAGGCTGCACATTCCCTGGTCTAGAACAGACTATTTGAACAGAAAATTTAGTTGGAGAACAAAAAAGGAGCACTGGCTCGTATGGTCCTGTTGACATTTTTTTATAGCATTTTCCAATTACTCATAAAAGAGTGGAAATAGTGAGATATTCTGACAATATATGAAGGAGAGTGCCGCCACTACATAGCTCAGGATTTGTGTGTCAAAGGGCTGCATGGTTTACAGGAGCGGTGCCACAGAAGGCTATCACATGCTTGTTGCTTGAGAAGCGCTTTACGCCACAATAATGGCACCTCACAGCACTGTAGAGGGCAAGGAGGACATCTTTCATTCTGCATGTCAACAAAGTAAATACCAGTGCAGAGAACATATCATCAGCATTGAAGGGACGCTCATCCCCGAACAGCCAATTCAATAGTGAATAAGGGGCGACCCTGGTGACAACTCCAGCTAGTACAAGTTGAACATGGATTTTAATCAATGAATAATTGTAGGATATGCTTGTGTACAGTGCAAAACGTAGCTGTTAACAGAAGATGCAGATGAGGATTAGCTGCTCAGAATGCTGCAGGGAGGTTGTTCCATAGTATGTCAGAGAGCAGTCCTTAAGTTTAGTAATTCTGGGTGTTTATAAGTAAACAAAGCAGGACACAGGAAGTGTAATACTTCAGTGGCTTGTAGTGAATTTACAATGTGACATCCAGTGGGGGAGATGCAGAAGTATTCTTACACTTGTCTTTCCATCACTCGTTAAAACTGAAGAGACTTTTATGAATCCAATTGGTACCTTTTCCTAATTTCTCTTCTCAGATTTGAAAAGCAAAAGCTAGGCGAAGTCTGCTACTCTTGCTGTCTAGATATGTAATTTCATTATCATGTCATGGACGTCTATTATTCTAAAATGTTGGATCGGGGTCGCATTTTAACTAAGAACAAGGAAATACCTTTAATTTGTTTGGGCTTTGAAATGCATGACTTCATCTCTGACGTGGAGTACGGTAGAATGTATTACCTAAATCTGAAAATCAAGAAAGGAGGGGTCCATATGGGGCAGGACCCTTGTTTAATGTACAGAAATGTACACTTTGCCCCTTTGGCTATGAGTATGTTGAACATGTAAATACATGCCTCTTTCAAAACCAGATGCTGTGAATATAGCTTCAGTGCTTTAGGGGCTGGGCCCAGATTTGAGATATATTTAGAACTAATGCTATGGCTAAAGAGAGCACCATGTAGAGAAATATCTCCTAAAAAATGGGCATGAATGCGGAATGGTTGGCGAATAAGCAAATGCATTTATTTCACGGAACCGAGAATCACCTGGATTTGAGGGTGAATCAGGCTTTGCTGGATCCCCCAAACTAGCCCTGCCAGGTGAGATCAGGAACCCAGAGGGCAGCTCACTAATTTAGTAAACACTTGCATCAGTTTTAAGCCACTTGGACCATCATAGGGATAAACATAGAAGAAGCACTACCTCCTGCTATGTACTGGCACTGTGGCGGTGATATGTTAAACTATGATGCACTGCTCTCTAAGGGGTTCTGGCCTCCCTCCACTAGGCTCTTTAGAATAAAGGTGGGGTCCTCAGGCACCCCCAAATATTCATTGATTGCCCGAATATTGAGGGTCATACATGCATATATTCACTGAAACTTTCTCAAGAGATTCCTCTAGGTCTAGTGATGAAATATGATCACATTAATGGACATGTTTATACAATTCCCGTTTTAAAACTATACTTTTCCAAAGAACATAGTTTCATATGCTTACATTTCATTTCACTAACACACATGAGGTGTGTTTATATATGCTGCCCAAGGGTCATTTGACTGTGTGCTTTCTGGATCTGTGTGAGCAAGGCATTCAGGATTTCATGTTTCTAATGTAGATACAATGAATGTCTATTGCAATTGGATGATAAAGCATTCAGAACGAATATTGAGAGCCTGGTATTTAATGCATTTGATAAATGCAAACTCACATTTGTTCCTACTCCATGAACATTTGGCTTATGAAAACATCCATTCAAGGTCAAGAAGTTCCCCATCTATGAAAGTAATTACTGCTGCAGTACAAGAACATTCTGCTTACAATAACAGTTTTATCTCACCTGATAGGGGAACCTTTTGAAAAGAGGTTAGTGAGGGTTAGAGGCACGCTCTGAAAAGGAAGAGAAAAAAAGCCCGCTCCTGGCATGTGGAGCACGGCAATTAAGCGGGCGGCGAATGCCTGGGCAGATAGTGTTTTTTTTTGTAGGTATTTCTCTATCGTCTCCCACATGCAATGCCACATGGGTGTTGCAGGATTTGAGATTCTGTGAGGTGCGTCAGATGTTGCGCTTGCCGCTGTCACCTGCTGCTGCTGTTGGAGACCAAGATCTGCCCTTTTCTCACCCTCATAGCCGTAAATGTAGAGATTTCACAGTGAGGTACTTGGAATAGCCTTATGATAGAATTTCTATACGTGAAGTGTTTTAGATAATATCTCTTAGCACTACACACTTAAAACTGCATATACAATCAAAATATGTTTAAACTCTATTTGTAATTGTTTTAGTGTAAATGATAATTCACAGATGTAGTTTAGTGCTATCAGTGTCACGTGACTCGTGCACAGGAAACAACAAAAAGGCCATGTGACCAGAACTGATGAAGTGGAATAGGGAAGGTGAATCAAGCATACAAGGTTTATACATTCATTGGTGTGGATGTGTGTTCATTGTGTGCAAGCGTGACTGGGCCTGTAGCCAGCACCCAACAATGGCGACGACGGAGCTGCTGAATTTACGCGCACTGTCCTCGTCACCTGCTATCTCCCGACGCACGGAATCCTGCTGCAGGGATGGCCGGCGGCCAGGCTGGGGACACTGCATGGGGACACTGCATGGCGGCAAGTGCCACGTGAGGCCCATACCAGCACAGCCCACCCGCAATAAAGAGCCGGCGGCAAGCTCAGTATCTCCCCTTACACAAGGTCGCCTCCAGCGAGGAAGACACCAAAAGAACAAGGTGAGGAGATCGCACAGATTTGGGAATCCATTCCAGCCTGCAGGGAGGTTGCAGATGAGCATAGAATAATACTTGCACATGAGTGCATCAACATGATAGAAGAAGAGTGACTCGGAAAAGAAGAATAGCACTTTCAGGCAGAAAGTGGACCTGAACACAAGCATACACATAAGTTAACCAAGCCCAATGAGCACAGCACAGGGCCTGTTTTCAGGCAACTGGAGCCAACGCATCCACATAGTGATCAGACCCCAAGGAGTGCAAGTAAATATCTGCAGAATGCACTCCTGATCTACTGCTGCACAGCACATATAAGGTAGAAGATGGATCGCTAACCACCTGACCTGCCCCCAGTAGCACTGGCACAATTGAGTATTCCCTCCCCATACCCTCACTGCTCCCATTTGACATGATGAACACCACTAACCTGGGCCCTAGGCGGACCTGACCAATCCATGAATTCAACGTGTACTTGAATTCCCTGGGCACCCAAGATGACACGCGCATAACAGGTCTACTCACACTAACAGCAGGTCCACAAGTGAGAGACATCATTTTGAGTTGCCAGAAGACATTGGGCCTCATTATGAGTATGGAGGTAGCCATGCCGCTTTTAGCGGCATGGCTACCCCCATACAGGGTACATAGTCCGGGTTCCTGGAATGGGGAATTACCGGTTCCATGTCATTTCACCGCAGGATATTTTTTCGTGGAGTTTTTCACCGTGATTTTTTTTCTTGAAAAAACCCGTCACATTTTTTTCTTTTGGGGGGTTCCTCCCACAACCCCCGATTTTCCCAAAGATTCGATGGGTTTTTCTAAAAAGAATTCGCGGTAAAAAACCCCACAAAAATACATCCCTCGACGAAAGGATGTCGTACTGAATCACCATGCCATTCCGACCTTGGAGGGCCCGGTAATTCCCTTTCCCGGGACCCGGACCCGGTATGTCCCCATTCCTATTGAGCCCTCATAGGGCTCAATGGGAATGGGGAGGATGCTAACAAGGGGCCAGTTGATGACAGACCTGTTGTTAGCATCCTGGTCTGCTAGCGGGTCCCGCTAAGGACGCCTGGTTTTACCAGACATCCTTAGTAGGACCCGTGAGCAGACCTCGTAATGAGGCGGTAGAGGGTTTACGGTGCCGGCAGCTCTACCGGCGCCATTAACCCTCTACCGCCTGGGTCGTAATGAGGCCCATTGATTGTACCTACCCAAATCTGAAATGTTAACTCAATGAACATTTTGCCATCCATAAAACTGATAGACTATAAATGTCAAAATTCCAGACCACATGCAACATCCTGGCGAAACCATGGATATGTTTGGATACGTTTGTAACACGCCTAAGAGCCAAGGGAAAGCATTGTGAGTTCAATCTATATACTAAAAAGGAGGCCACAAAATCTCAAGTCATCGCAGGCTGAGAGTCAGTAGCTTTCAAAAAGGGGCTGCTACAGAAGCCTCAAAGCCTAGCTGAAATCCTGCTGTTAGCAAGGACAACTATGGCACTAGAACTTCAGGTCACTACCATAAGCAAACTTCACATCACGCCTGCAGTTACAGTTGAAGAAGAGGCATCACACAAAGTCGTGACTTGATCGATTCCGGTGAAGGATGACAAATCGGAGAAGCGACAATGCTTCTGCTGTGGCTATGAGTTCCTACATGAGGGTACATACCCGGCAGCAGGCCAGTAGTGCTGCGCATCTGGTTGAAAAGACCATTTTACCTCTATGTGTTGCAACCCCAAGGCCTCCCCGCCGAGTCAGACTGAATCCAAAGCCCACAGATACAAGTCACTCCCTCAACAATCTAGAGAGGAGAAACAACCCCAGCCAGAGAGAAGATTTACCACCATGAGAGGCGCAGCATCAGGTCCAAACGCTCACCATCTCTGGAAGCATGTCGAAAAGGGAAAAGAGGCCTGAAATCATCTATGAACAACAAACAGTCCAAGCAAGTCAAAGTCTCAATCAAGCTCAGAGAGAAGAAGGAGAGGGTACCACTACACCTTAGGCAACCCTACAGACACAACTCAGAGTCCTACACGGACACTCACCATGCAAGGGGAACCGATTGACTTCCTCATAGACTCAAGAGTGACAGTGAATGTGATGCCAGAATGCAGAAGCTGACACAAGCCACATGCCAGAAAAATACCCGGGTTGACATATGGCACCAAACAGCCACTACCATGCATGGGGGCGCTCAGCACTGCTTAGAGGCATAACAACAAACAGGGATGCATAACCGTCAATGTCATAGACCCTGAAACCTCCTGTAGTTGCATACTAAGCTTCCAATCAGTAATCCAAATGGGGCTCCTCCACATCCTGTACCACATTATGGCCAACAAATACACCAGTAAGATTGAAGCAGCATTCACGTCCCCGTTTAAAGATATAGGAAATGAAACAGTTGCAAAATACAGCTACACATGGATGCATCAATCAAACCCAACAGCACAGCTGCTCGCTTTAAATGAAAGTGTTCATATACACCGTACGGGTGTATAGGAACACTTTTATTTAAACCAATACAAGCAGCTTCAACGTTGCATTCTACAACGTTGAAGCTGCTGGCTTTAGTGTAAATGAAAGTGTTCATGTACACCACACAGGTGTATACGAACACTTTCCTATACACCAAAGTAAGCAGCTTCAACATCTTGCAATGTTGAAGCTGCTCACTTTGGTGTATAGGAACTGTGTTCTCGGCAGCATTTTTGTAAAATAACGAATATGTCGTTATTTTACAAAAATGCTGCCGAAATTGGATTGCGCCCGTAACACCTTAGAACAGGTGCAATCCGCACAGAGCACTGTCGTGCTCTACGAGGACGTCCAGGCACACTTGAGAATAGGAGTGGAGCCTGGGCGTCCTCTTTTGGTGCAGTGAATCGTGCTATTTGGCACCTTCACTGCGCCAAGTTGAGAATAGGCCTCTCAGTGATGCCAACCTACTCCTGAATAAAGAGAAATGTGCATTGAATATGTTCATGCTGAAGTTTTTCGGCCCCATGTTCTCAGAAAATGCCATCAAACCAGACCCCGACAAGATCCAAGTACTGACTTAATCCACTTGCCCATCAAGCATTTCAAAGGTGCAGTCATTCCTAGGCCTATCGAGATATTGTACATGATACCTACCCGACTTTGCCTACACCAGCGCCCCACTGCAGACATTGACCAAAAAGGACCACAAGCTAACGTGGGAGTCGGCACAGCAGCAAGCCTTCAATAAAATCAGGAGGGACATTGCAGCAGTGGTGTACATGTCGTATTTTGATCCCAACCTATACACTGAGGTGACCATGGAGGCAAGCCGGGTAAGTTTGGTAGCCATGCTGGCACAACACACCGGAAGCGAACATGCCCTGGGGAAAAATGTTTCATATGCCAGAAAGAGCTCAACCAAAGCTGAACAATGGTTCTTGCAAGCTGAAAAGAAGAGCCCTGCTGCCGTGTGGACATGTGAGCACTTCCACCTGTTCCTGTATGGCAAACCTTTTACCATTATCACGGACCATCAGGCCCTTGTCACACTATATGGACAACCAACAGCCCAGATGCCTCCCACATTGCTCAATGGAACCTACGCTTGCAAGAATATAGCTTCAACATCCTACACAAACCAGGTAAAGAAGCAAACACTGCAGTCTTCTTGTCCAGCAACCCCCTTTTGGGACCACAATCATTCAGCGACAGGGCGGAGTGGTATATCAACCTTATCGTTCACCATGCCAAACCTCAGGCTATCTCAATGGAAGAGCTAGTGCGGTACACAGCTGAAAACACAACCCTAGAACTGGCAGAACCTGCATCCAAAAGGGGGATGGAAATCAACTGAAAACACTATACAGCATAACCCGGCAATGGACTTCAAACTCTTCAAAATACTTGCACGCACAAAAGACGAACTGTCGGTCTCTCCTTTCAACCATCTACAGAAGGGAGGTAGAATTGTGCTAACTGCCCTCCTACACCAGATGGTGGCCAACATAGCACATGAAGGCCACCAAGGGATAGTCTCAACCAAAAGGATGCTTAGGAGGAAAGTGGGGTTCCCGGAATGGACAGAACCATTGAGAACAGTCTCTGTGCATGCTGTATCTGTCTCAGCCTACAACCACAATCACAACCTGAGCCCATGCAGAGGATGCCACTCCCAGACCCAATACGGGAGGAGGCATCCACTGATTTCTTTGGCCTGCTCAGATCGGGACAATAAATATTAGTGGCCCTAGACAAGTACTTCAGGTACCCTGATATTGAGATCCTGCAGTCGACTGCAGCCATGGCAGTGATCCCAGCTCTAGATCAAATCTTCATAATTCTTTGATATTCAAAAGGTAGTAAAATCGGACAATGGCCCCCATTCACAAGTCATGACTTTTGGGAGTTTGCATTGTAGATGGGTTTTCACCACAAAAAGGTCCCCCCACTTTGACCCGAGGCAAATGGGATAATCGAACGCTTTATGACCAACATCAAAAGGGCTTTAAGAATATCCAACATAACCATCATCATTAAGCTTTTATCATACTGTTTGTCATTTGCCAAAATAAATGCGTTAACAAAGGACATAAAATGCATATCCTACAAACACCAATTGACACTCATAAAATATAATGAAATGGTGAGATACAACGCCCCATGGCATAAGGTGCAAACCGTGCTAATAGTGCAAATTGTGCAAGCCTATAAACATTAAATCTGTGAAAACTCTAAATTATAACGAACATTCAGAACTACATAATGCATATTTTATGAATGGTATAGTTCATCGTTTGATCCTCTGTCCCTCAACTTTATTGGCCTAGGTTTTTATGGGGCAATCATAGCAGGTACAACATGCTACCAAATGTCAACGGGCGATTAAAACATTAATAATCCAATGTGAAACCAGGGAGACGTCCAAACGTAAAACAGAGACTCGTTTGCATCTGCATATTCATTTAAAAACCCATTCCCAAACCAAAAGTGCAAACTGAGTTAATAGTGCAAAATGTACACAAAGATGTAAACATTCTGTCCTGTGCAAAACTCTGCACTATAGCGGCGTGCAATGCCACACACTATCTGTTCAACTGGCAATAGTGACCAAAGTTCTATATGTTTGCCCCTATCCACAAGCTTTACTAGCCGGGATCTTTGAAGCCGTGATTGGTGGATGTAACTGGCTACACAATATATAATATTGTAGTCATGTGTATGCCTTACCAGTGCTAGGGCTTGGTTTCCATGGCATTCATTGTAAGCATTACTGATCAGTTTAAACAAAACTGGAACGAATAGTCCGATACCCTTTACAGAAAACAAAAAGTGGCATGTTGTTTCTTTTGCTAAGCCACACACTGGGTACAAATCAGTTCTGTCTACAGACCAGGCACTAGTATAGCTCACTGTATGCAATATGTTTAGCCTCATTTTCAAATACAAACAGCGTGCCAATGGGGGATGGACGACGTCTCAATATTTTTCAAATCTTAACTAGTGTTTACCAGTTAAATAAAAGTCACCTTTGTGTAAAATAGAGCAGGTATGAATTAATTTGATTTCTGCTAATGTCCGGGCAATTTTATTAACTACTTCTACACTTCCTTGTGTTATTCTGAGAGAGTCATCCCTCAGCTCACATAGGTTTAGATCATAAAAACACCTTTTGACATGTGCA
Source organism: Ambystoma mexicanum (assembly GCF_040938575.1). Lineage (NCBI taxonomy): Eukaryota > Metazoa > Chordata > Amphibia > Caudata > Ambystomatidae > Ambystoma > Ambystoma mexicanum. The sequence goes on along the minus strand of NC_090929.1, from coordinate 851,676,260 downwards.
GACCATGGGAGCGATGTTCCACCCTCCAGGAGTTAAACATGCTCAAATGCATTACGATAGTTCACAAGCAGCGGAACTCTCCGTACTCTCATTCAGTATAATACCAGGCAGAGGCCCGCGTCTCGATCTATGGACCGCTGGCCTAATTTCCGGTACATTGCTAGAGTCATTCCCAGTAAGCATTTAAGGAAGGCTCTTTCCACCAGGCAGCGGTTATTGGCATTTGCTTGATCCATATTTCTGCTCCATAAAGGGCAGCTGACTTTGCCTTTACGAGGTACATGTTAACATCGGGGGATATGGCGCCTCTTCTGTGGGTATTGAAAAACCTCCATATTGCTCTGTCGTAATTTTCATGTATTGAGCGCTACTTGCGCATCATTAAATCTGACACCCAGATAGTCGTAATAGTAGACTTGGTCCAAAACGAGTCCATTGACCCTCATTATGAACCTTTTTTGTTTTAAGATTTTGGGCAGACGACCAGAGTTTTTTACCCTTCATTAACCTCAAATTGGAGTTCTGTGCATTTTATCCTAAATGCATGCATGGTTATCTCCAAGCCTTTTTCAGATGCCGCTAAAAGCAGAACGTCATCTGAGAAAAGCAATGCAGGGATCTATTCAAACACTGAACCTTTGTTGGTCCAAGCAATTCACTCTCAAATCTCTGATCACTTTGTCAATATAGATGAAGAAGAACAAAGTGATGAGGACACAACCTTTCCTCCCCACTCTGATCACAGTGAAGGAATCAGTAAGTTCGCCCCCTAGTCCCCAGCACACAGAGTCTTTATTATCTGAGTAGAGGAGCACCATCATTTTTAGTAAGTTACCTGGAACCCCTGCCTGGCCAATACTGAATATAACTGATTACATTGGACCCCATCGAAAGTGGGTCTGAGGTCGACAAACACAGTGTAGAGTTTCATCTTCCTCAGAACCGTGTACTTCTGAACAATCAAAGATAGGTGGAATCCCTGATCCACAGTGCTCGTCTCGGCTGGGAACCCACCTGTAGATGGTCTATTATGCCCTTTTACACCATCCATGCCTGAAGATGTTCGTACACTGCCCAGCAAATATTTTCCCAACAATATCTAGCAGGGAAAAGGGCCTGTAGTGCCCTGCATTATCCCACCCAGCTTTCTTATCTTAATCTATGAGAATGTGGTCAGGCTGGGGGCTTTACACCCTTGCTGCAACTTGATGGCATTCTCAACTTCTGAGTAGCTAATTGTATAGATGGAGTGTAACATTCAATGGCATTTAGGATTTTTCCCTGGTCTAATGGGGGACCCCCAAGGGTAGACATATTTCCCCCAGGGCCATATACATTCAAGAAGTGGTTTCTTCAGCTGCTCTGGGTAATACCTGAGACTATTTTGTTTTTCCCAACCTCCTTCCTTTCGCTAACAAGTTCCCATAATGTGTGTGTGTGTCACCAGTAATTGTTGCCTTCTACATGCTCTCCCACTTGGTTTGAGCTAGCGTCTCTTTATCTTGATTAAGGATTTGTACTTACCTTGTTGAATCCTGAGCTTTATTTTATTGACACTCAGGATGCCGTTCAGGCAATTCTAAAGATGGGACTTCGCTAGTTTATACTCTACATCGTACCACTTATCTGTTCTAATAGCACACCTCTTTATGAGGTGGCATGGTTTAGTGATAAATGGTTGGATGTTAGTGACCAGGTTGTTAAATGTCTCATATATATCATTGTCCAAATAATCCATATTCATGAGGCATTGAAGCTTGGGCAACAATACATGGTAGATATTTATTTTGACTATGGGTAAATTGAAACTAGCCAATTTAATTCACTTCCATGATTGCCCTACAAATTGAATTTCAGTGCTAGCGTTACTAGACGTAGGTAATGACTCCCGCTCTGATATAACGTGCCAGCCTATAAAGCAGATGCTGCACCACGTGTCCCACGACCCACACAACTAAGAACCCATTATGAGCAATGGTGAAATAAGGAAGAAGTAAGGAGAGGCGAAAATCTAATTGGAAGATCACACCGACTGCAAGCAAAGAGCACACGTTTCGCTCCTACAGTGAGGCGAAAGAGTCATAGTGAGGCAGACTGCTTCCCACAAAGGAGTACCGCCATCTGACTCTTGACCACTGGTTGCAACCAACAGAAAGGGCTCTATGATCACAGCTGAGAGGGCCGACAAGTGCGTAAAACGCAAGGCCTCTTCTTCAAGAAGATGCTCTAAGAACCATGTGAAGAAGACAGGGAATGGAGTCAGTATGAGGACATGGTGCAGTACAAGTGAATATACACTGAAGATGAAGAGGAGTCAGAAACTGAGAGGAACGGTGATCCAGGAGATGAACAGAGAGACAAGCCCCTCTCTCACAGAATGGATGGACAACCTTGCCGGATCATAAAATGACCGAGAGGGTGGATGGAAGAAATGGGATGGGGCACTCATTTTATGGGGAGGTGTAGTACCAGCCTCTCTGTGTCACGTGGCACAGGTACGGACAATAGCAAGAAGTTCATGTGACTGAAACTGATGAGGTAGAGGACCTGTGTTCATTGTGTGAAAGCCCATATCCAGGACCCGACAATAAATGATAATTATAAACATGTTCTTAACCTGTGGGCCTCTTCCCACCCCATCAAACATCTGGCAACTATGAACACTCCTCAGAGACAGAAAAATCAGGCGCCCGGAAGTTCTAAGCAGTCTTTATTCCCTGTGGTTACGAGACACACTTTGGAAAAAAACACTAAAGCAGTTTGCCTTCAACCTGCTTTTATAGGCTATTTGGATGATGCAACATCCTTATACAAATGACTCCCTTGGTCAGAGTTTGCTTCTTAAAGGTCCTCTTAGTTAGAGAAAAAACATCACTTTAATATTATTGGATGGTTTATCTGGTGTACACCAAGCCCACATTAGCATAGCTGGCATCCACGTTTTTCTCTAATGCACACAACTGAGCTCCTGCCAAGTTAGTTAGTGCCTTATACCGTGGAGAAATGAATACACTCTATTATATGGTGCCAAATAATACAGTTGGTCTGTCAAATTGGTCTAAATTAAGCACATTGTGCCCTCCTCATTAAAAAAATACATAACTATATAAACATTTCCCTTGTTGTATCTGATGTCATCAATAATCTTGTCTGCTTTTCCTGCCAAGTCCATTTTTAACTTGACAAACCCAATTATGTCACTGTGAGAGGCTGCCATAGACTATCTCTAATGTATCAGCCGCTGTTGGTTGTCTCGAAACTCTTGGCATGAGTCATAGTTTTTCACACCTGCCGTAGAACTGGACACCATTTTGTACTTGAGTCGCCCATTTTGAAATGTATCTTTGTCTGACAATGTATTAATTCTACAGAGAGCTCATATTTATTTATTTGAACATCTCTCACTTTGTATCCCTTATTCATGGTATATCTTTAGGCGCTTATGGTATGTGTGCTATTTAAAGCACCCTTCACTTCCTGGGTCATTCTAACCCATATACTTCCAGTGCCATGTGCACAATTTACCTTAAATTAAGGCACTATAATCCTGATTCCTGCAATAATAGAACCATTTGTCTGCCTATCATGTTACCTATATTCAGTTGGGGGAGGGGTTGGCATCCCTATACAGTTCTAAAGAGATTGTGTCAAATGCGTTCTTGTTTAATTTTTATATGCAGTTGTAGCAAAGATGTCTATTTATGAATATAGTGTTTGCAGATTTCTGTCACAGACAAATCTAGTGCCAATAGTTTATTATTTCAGGAAATGGCTAATCTGGCCACAATGTAAAAATAGCAATTGCCATGTCCCTTTCCCAGCATCTGCCCCACCATCTGTCCATCCCACTCCCTCCTTTTTGGATGCTGCCAGAGTAGCATTAGTTCCTTATTTCGACTTCCACCACTAACTGGCAGTAGAATTGCTGTTTTATATGCATTGTTTGTGTTTTAGTGCCCGGAGAATGTTATATCAGCCCCTTAGATTTGTTTATTTTCCCCTGGTTGTGGGTTATGGGTTTGTTGGGATGGATGGGTAGTTCTTGGACCAATGCTGCCCACCCGTGCACGCATATTTCAGCTTGATTAGCAAGGGGAGACTGAAGGGGATTGCAGAGCTGGGATGATAGTAATAGGGTTAAGTGATGCCCCATAATTGTTAAACAGTGGGAAAAGAGGCCTGATTGGAGTGAGGCACACTCTTGCACAAGTAATTTGTATTTTTGACTGGCATACGGCAATAGGTAATGGTTCACATGTGATGTTTAGAATTGTGAATTCATCATTTGGCGTTTGTTGGCATTTGCCATTAAAGCATTTTACAAAAAATATTTTTGGTTGCACTTTTTTCATCTATTCATATGGGATCTGCCTGCTTTGTCTCTAATGTAGTTTGCAGCCATAGCAAGTCAAATGAATTGTGATATAGAAACAACACACTGTGAGATATTTGCTTGGGTGATTATTTAATGGGTGACCCCCAACCCTCTTTGTAATGAGCATACATATTTGCACCATACTTCAGAAAAGCATGGAATAGTTTACTTAGTTTTCCAATGCACTGTACTTTTCCATCCAGCTATCTTACCACAATGGTGACCATGAGGCATTCATGTCTAATTGTTGTAATGTTTATGCCCTGAGAGGTTTTCCAAGGCGAAATGCTAGATACTCCTGGGACAACCGTATTATCCATAAAAGTGAGCCTAAATGTCATATGCAAATATCAGGTTCAAACCCACTTCTGGGCTGTGCAATACTAAAGAGCAGCCCGAAGCATGCAGACACAACTGGTTGCTTCTCTGCCTCTGCCAATGTCATTTTAATATCAGCTGATTTCCTGTGACTCATGCAATTATCAGAGCTTTTGTGAATTGACTCTGGCTGAGGTGTTCACCCACAATAAATATCAGTCCAAACCCTAGATTCCCCTTGCTCTGTGCTAGGAATGCTTGACTCTTTCCCAAAGAAACAGGGCATAACACCAGTGGGTAGGATTGGAGCTTATGCTTCAAAGGGGAATGTGCTAACACAATGGTGAGTCCCAACAAGGGAATAATTGCTGGAATCGTTTTGATTATAGGCAGAGAGAAGAGTGGAGAAGGATAGTGTAGCAGGGAACAGGATCAGAGCCCAGTTGAAGGGACCTACAGTCTTGAAGATGCCTAGGCAAAACTTCCATCATGTAACCCCTTCTAAATGCCTGCAGGCAAGGGACTCCAACAGCTGATCTCAGAAGAAAAAACCCTTGTTGACACAGAAAGGATTGGCCCCTTTCAAAAAGCTTAGATTGAACAAAACCACATTGGGAAATTGACTGTATAAGGGAGTGACACCCCCAACCTATTTGCAAAATCTTTGTACTCATCTTCGAGACACATTCTGAAGAACAAGCTCTAAAGAAGATATGATTGGAAGCTTGTTGGGATAGTGTTTGCCCAAGGTCCCCAGTCATTGGGATGAAGATATAGATCTCAAAGGAGAATGCACACCTTCCCCCTAACTGCATTAGGGGAACAATGGAAGCAACCTGCTGCTTGGAGATCCTGCTGGATGCTGGAAGATTGGCCCTCTGGATGCTTCCTGCTGAAGTGGCAACCCTGTGTGAGTTCCGGGCAAAGTTCCTGGCTGGGAATGGCAGAACAAGAACTTACCCTTACCTCAGATATCCTGGGCATGGTCTCAGAGCACCCCAAGAGCAAAGCAGGCTGTCTTTGCATCTCCATGCACCAACACATTGCTGCAAGGTTATTCAAGCACCCCCAAGACCCTTCCAGCTGCTGAAATATCCCTGCAAAGCTGTTTTGCCCTCCATGGTTCAAACCCCTTTGGGCCCCACTAAACCTGCAAACTTAGCATCACCTGCCTTGTTCCCATCTCTTTTGAGCTTTGAGCTGATTGCTGCCACAGAACCACATTGCGCCATTGGACCGAGTTGAAATCATTTACGGCTGAAGTTAAATCTCCATATTTTAGTAATCACAGCATTGTCAAACCTGCAAACTATATGGATCTTTACATGGTTGCGTGTCCCAAGCTTCTTTGAGCCTTGAGCCAAGGTCACTTATTGACTTGCTTTCATTTTTGTATATCCCGTCGAAACCAGCTTGACTAACTTGGATTGGACTTAACTCACTGGAAAGTGCCCAGAAAACAGGCTCAATGCTATTGAGCCACTGATAGAAGATTAAAGCTATAAAGTAGTGTTCCTGGCTCCTGGCCTCATTATATGGGCAACAGTTACAGTCAAGACTCCACTTTCTATCTTAAAAGACATATTCTTGCATTTGAACTTGCTACAAAGACTATTTTATTGCTTAATAATTTTCTTCATATCCAGATTTCCCTTTTCATCCAAATGTCTGCATTATCTGTGTATTTCCTTTACAGGGTGAGTTGTTAGTGTTTTAATAGTTTGTGTGTCATTTTAGTGTGATCAAAGTCTTATTTTTATGAAACCTTGATTGAACATTACCATAGTACTATTGTTTATTTTGATTCTTCGTTCCTGGATCGCTACCCTCGTGGAGAGTATAGCCTGCCTTTTGCCCATGCTACTTTAAAGAGGCAATGGAGCTGCACCATTCTTGTGCATGTTTTCACTTTATGGCTGACATCACTGCTGGTTAAGTAGTAGAGTGGAGCTGAATAGGTATCTGGAAACCACTACTCATCCCTGCACTGCAGAACAATTATCAATTCATCACACTGGGTTGCTGAGACTCCACAAGCAGTTACTTGTCCCCACGCAAGGGTAAATGCATCAGTTCTCCCCCTTAAATCCCTTGCTCTGACATCAACCACAGCAGCCTCCTACTCCAGCAACCCACCCCGGCCACTCACACTGTGCTTTTCTATGCTCAAACTCCTTTTTATAGGGAATCAGCACCAACGTCCACAACGGGTGCAGTAATACTCCATCCCATTCCTCTCCCTCTCAGGATATTTTCACTTCTCCATATGACTTTACCACATTATTTAATTTACAATTTCATCATTCTTGATTCATTGTGCTCTCTTTTGTTTCGGGATTACTTTAAAACCACCCTGGACTTCCCTCTTATTGAACTAATCATGGACGTTTGGTTCTAGACAGGACATTCTAGCATTGGAACATATTACCTTAACCTCAATGGGGCATAAGCATGATCCACATCCATCTCAATTGTATACATTTTAGTTTTTGGCAAAATGTGTGGAATTCTTTCATTTGTAGAACTTGAACTGAGGAAAGAGAGAGTGGGGAAGTGGGACATGGTATGTAAGATATACTCATCCCTATTGGACTTTCTTTCTGCAGGACTAGACTGTTCACTTGGTCTCTTGCTGTAGGGCCATGGTTCTGCCCCATCATGACCACACACACCATCCTGCAGACACACAAAGTCTGCATCATCCTCACCCTCATTGAGCATTGGCATGTTTCAATTGATGGAAATGTTGTGCAACTTGCAGATGCAAATTGCAGAACCTGACCATGGATTGGTAGCCATTCTCTGGTGGGTGCATGCATTGACCACCAGTTGTGTGCATACACCTGAAGTGGCTCTTGCGAACTCCAAATGCATGCTAAATAAGGCAGCTGGTGCAGATGTGGCACCATTATAGCAGTGCTGTCTGAGGCTCACAGGATCCTGCAATGGTGTCATCAGGCATCGCTTCATGGGGTACCCAGCATCATCGAGGGCATAGGGTATAGTAGTCATGATCACTGCAATGTTTTGGCGGGCTCAATTGCTGTAAAACATCTCTACATTAATATGTATGTAACATGCATTTCAATATCTGTGGCCTTGCAATGTGGCTGTGCACATTTTTCTTATGTATGTGTCAGGGGGAGGGCAATATATTTATGTGAAGGCCAGTATGTGAAGGCCACAGAAACGCGTATTGTGATAGTTTGGGGTATAGTTAGGCATGCTATGTATCACAACATGATTTCATGAATCTGAGGTCTCCCGTGATATAGCTGAAAGGGACACAAGGTCATCTGTTTGCCTAAGGTTCTACAACTTGCAAAACTGACTGTGTGATGGGTAAGAGGGTTTACAAGTCACAGAGTGCAAGGAATGGAACCTGACCTGTAGGCCTACTCAAAGATGGCCTTGAGATACATGAGAGCCCCATCACATGTGGAGAAACAAGCCTGAATTGGCCACATTATATGAACAGGATTTGTCAGTTGGACTGACCCAGGGATCCATTATTATGACTTTTTCCATTCTGCCTGATTTTCAAGTGAAAGGTCCACATAATATACCAACACTCTCCCTTTGTGTTCGTGAAGGCAGATGCTGATGTAAAATACACTTTGCACATCTTTTGTTCTCTTGTTCCTGCCTGGCATTAGTCAGGTATGCAACAGTCTCTGCCCCAGCCCAACTGACCATTCAGATGCACCAGCCTTTTGGCGATATTCTTATGATCACAATGATCACAATTGCCCTGAGTTTGTGCTTCAATGCGCATGTCCCTCCATGTGCAATATCCTCAGACAGCAATTAGCCCAGCGTGTGGCTCTAATCCTGCATGACCAAGCTGCATAAAGTGCCCTTCAGACCATCATTGACCTCACCCTCCGTGACACCAAACAGATGTCCACCCAACCCTGTACAGGTTTCTGAGAACCCTGGTGTCCAAGAGACAGGTACCATGACCAAAGTGTACATGTCTTCAAAACTCCTGCCATTTGTCTCAGGAGAGTCTGTAATTTGGATACGCCCTCCTGTATTTGCTACTTGCCTGGGTAACAGACATTGGAAGGGGAAAAGTAGCGGGAATCTGGGGAAACCTGAAGTGGGCCACTGCCCTGCTGTCTGTTTATGAGAATATACGCCGGTGGAACTGCCAATGGAAGTGGTTTCGAGAGTATGGAAAATGGATGGTCTGACATGGAAAAAGAGTTAAATGCTAAGTAGCATCCTAATGAGTAATGAGTGTTTGCTGGCCCTTCTGGGTGGGGGTCAAGTCACCTTGCCAGATTGTTGCTAGGCAGCCAACTGTGGATTACCGTGGATGCTAGATTGATCTGTTGGCAGAGAAGATAAGTTGATCAGACACTAGCAAAGATGTCAATGAAGTCATATGCTGTCTCCTCATCCTGCTTATCTATTACTAATTGAAGATACACCAGAGAAGGTGCCAGGCATGTCTACTGTTTCTCTTAATTTATATTTTTAGACTCTAAGTGGAGCCTTTTAATCCTCTTAATTTGGAGGCATGTTTTCTGCTTGATTCTTCTTCATAGCAATCCGAGTTGGTTCCCAGGTGCCTTGGGCAGATTTAGTGCTCTTTAGCTTTAAATGAGTGTTTCAAATGTAACATTAATTTGATATCAAAAGTATCTTTTGGCAGGAATGTTTATGTCAATTTTCCATGTTAAGGCATGCCATTCCTGCAAGTACATGTACTTTCTGCGTTAATATTTCATGTGCATGTAATGTGCTGCAGTTGCGTTGGGTGGTGTTAGCATTATTCAATTCCCATTGTTTTGACCAGACATACTAACCTCTGAGCTAACCGCTGCTGTTCCTAAACTGTCTCTGAGAGCAATTGCTGTTCAACTTCTCCATCCACACAAATACATACAAAGACACAAAGCTAAAGGCCTCTTTTATGTGGATCTGAGTGGGGAATATGTGGGATAAGAGAAGAGGGGAAACTCTGCCAAGTAGCCCTAAGGAAGAAAGAAACATTTACACCTGGACGGATCCACAGAGGCTGAAGGGATTTAAAGAAAGCTGCTCTTTGTGACTTTTCCCCCCGACCTCCTCTTGCTTTTGAGATCCACAGTCAGGATGTGTCCCTGATGTGGGAGCTCATACCTCCTGCCTTCTGGATATCGGAAGCTGCAACTACTCTGACTGTTGTGAAACCTGGGACTTAATAACTGGCTATCCCATTTGACTGAATTATGGCATGCATTTAACTGACTGCCTGACTGGCAATGTTGTGTAATGTGTTCTGATACTGTGCACATATGGGTTTGGTTGCAACACTAGATCGTGATCAAAGGAGTTGTCTTACAATGGTGCTAGCTGCCATCTGAAACAAGAGAGAAGCTTAAAGATGGTCCTTAATATTGGCTTACCCGTTAGTAGGTACCACAAGGTACATTTTGTGTTATGTGTTGACACATAACAATCAACTGATTATTGGAAAGTGATGTTTGCTCCATAGGATTGGCCACCAGAAATGTACATTTGTGTTTACAGCAGTATATTAACATCAACTGCAGACAATGTAAAAAGGTATATTTGTTACCATGGCAAGTAATTGACGTGACAGTGTTTCCATAACACAATCAGTTTGTTTGTTTGTTTTATTATTTGTAATGCGTGCCAGACCCCGGGGTATCAGGGCGCAGCAGTTACAAGAATATGCAAAGCTTAGTTACAATGTTACAGAGAATGAAATACAATTATGTAGAGTGACATACTATACATGCATGATCGATGAGGTCTAGAAGATCTAGGGCAGGTTACAAATATGACACATAATGCATGAATTTGCATTTTACAGTGGATCAGGAGTAGTGCTGAATTAGTTACATCTTAGCTGTAGAGGCATAGTGTTATAGGGTGGAAATTACACCAACAGGTTTACAGGTCGGAGGATTTGAGCCATGTCATAGTGTTTGATCTGAAATTCAGGTAAGATTGGTCTTCTATGAGTGATGGGGGCAAGGAGTTCCAGAGTTGGGCCGCTTTTACAGGGAAGCTACAACCTCCGACCTTGGATAGTTTGATTCTGGGAACGGACAAACAGTTCAGGTTGACTAGTCTGGAAGGTCTTGCAGATTTCCGTCTGTGGAATATTTTCTGAGAGGTACGTCGGAGCGGCATTGTTTAGTGATTTGTGGGTGAGTGATGGCTTTTTTAGGAGTATCTTTTCATTGGTTGAAAGCCATTTGTTTCATCTCCTACTCTCAGAGATGTGATCTCTTCTGGCAATGCCTAGGGCCGGTCTTAAGGCATTATTTTGGACAGTTTCAATTCTCCTGATGATAGTTTTGTTTGAACCTATGAATGGGGCATTGCAATAATCTAAGCGGGACAGAATAAGGGCTCTGGCCAAGATGATGCAACTATTGTTAGAGAGAAAGGGTTTACCGGTTTAGAGAAGGACAAGGTGGAGTTGAGAATCCTAGTGTCTTTACCTCCTTGGCCACCTTGATAAGGTTATCATCAGTTATAAAGGAAGAGTCTTCAGTGCCTAGTTTTGTTTTAGGTTGGTGGGAGTGCTCAAGATGATGAGGTCAGTTTTATCATCATTCAGGCATAGACCATGTGTAGCCATCCATGCATGGATGATGGGGTACACTTTATTTACCAAGGCCAAATCCTTATCATAATCCCCTGAAAGTGGGAGGAGAATCTGAGTATCATCTGCATAATTAGTGTAGGTGATACCCAGAAGGTCCAGATCATCAAAAAGGGGTTTGGTGAAAATGTTGTACAAAGTGGGCAAGACACAGGATCCCTGAGGCACCCCACAACTGATGGGTATCGGGTCTGCCGCCGCTGATGGCGAGAAAACCCTCATGGTTCTATTGCTGAAGAATGAACTAATCCATGTTATAGCCTTGTTGGAGAAAGGTGCTGCTGATTCGAGATGGTTACATAATACTTTATGATCCACCAAATCAAAAGCAGTTAAGAGGTCTAGGAGAAGAAGTAAGGCTGATTTCCCGCTGTCTCTGAGTTCATCAACCTGGGCCTTTAGATCGATAAGGGCGGTGTCCGTGCCATGTTGAGGACAGAAACCTGAATGTCTTGCCCATAAAAGGTGGTGCAGTTCCAGGTATTTTTGAATTTGTGTGTATGCCACGTTGTCTAATATTTTTAGAAGAAAGGGAACAGTTGTGATTGGCCTGTGATTGGTTGGTGTTTGAGGGTCTAGCGTAGGTTTTTTTAGTAATGGAAGCACCCGGGATTCTTTGAGGTTCGTGGGAATAGTACTGGTGGCAAAGGAAGCATTTATAAGTTTAGAGATGAAGGGTGATAGGTCGCACGCTGCATCCTTAATGAGTTGTGCTGGGCAAAGGTCGCACTGGCAGTTGGTAGGTTTAAGAGACAGGATGATTTTTTCTACCTCGATAATGGATGTTTTAATGAAATTGAGGCGGCCAGGTTGGATTTCGGATGTATTAGGGGGGTATTAGGTGATGGACGGCATTTAGAGATGCTTTTTTTTGGGCTATTTTATTTTGTAGAGTCAATACTTTATTGGCGAGTGCATGTTGGGTATCTGAGCACCAGTTTTTTTTCTATAGTACAAGTGTCAGGTATAGCAGTGGGAGTCTCCAATTCTTTAAGTATGGTGAATAATTCTTTCATATTGGAATTAGCTTGGGAAATACAGTTGTCGTAGGATTCCCGTTTAGCAAGGCACATTTCTTTTTTAAAGAGAGATGAGATGTTAGTAAACTTTAGTTTATTAGCTTCAGAGGGATGTAGTCTCCATGAAGCCTCACAGTTTCTCTTTTGTTGTCTTAGGTTTTTTAGGAAAGATGTGAACAACTTGTTCAAATGTTTATTAGGCTTACTTGGTCTCAGTTTAAGAGGGGCGATCTGATCTAGGGAGGAGGCCATCATTTTGTTGTATTCCTCATCCAATGTTTCAGGGTTGGTACTCTCAGGGAGTGAGTTGAGGGTGAAGAGAATAGTGGGGATGATTTTTTCCCCTGTACATTTTTTTTGTTCCTGGTTAGTGTAGGTGGGGTAATGGGGGCAAGTATGGGTGGGGATCTGTTGGTGGTGAGCGTAAATGAAAGGAGAAAGTGATTGTCCAGGCTAGAGGGGAGATGGAACGGATGTTGGCCTGGCAGTTGTAATCTGCTATCCAATCGAGTATTCTCCCTTTGTTGCGAGTGGGAGATTTAATTCTTTGGGTGAGGCCAAGTCCTGTTATGACATTAGCCGTTGTCAAGACGGGTTTATCTGAGAGGTCATTAAAGCCTAGGTTAAGGTCACCTAGAAGTAATACTTGAGATTACCTTTTAAGGTTGTTGGATAGTATAGTATAGATAGCCTCCTCAAAGGTCCCAATTGGACCTGTGGGACGGTAGTAACACTAATAGGGATAGTGATGCCATTACCACCTGGCGCGCATCGTTACCATAACTTTGTGACAGCACAAACCAAATTGGCGCAAAACATTAGTTTGAGTAAAAACTGCAGGGCAAAGTTATTTGCAATCTTGCAAATTCCATTTGGGCATGTATTAAATGCATTTGTGCTGCTGCACATGTATGGACATGAAGTGAAAATTGAAGTTTACTGGTATGTGTTCTGGCATAAGGAGCTAACTCGCTAGGTTCTTCTGCCATCACTACCATTGCTTTTCTTTTCTTTTCCACGTTACCATCTTTGTTGTGCTGGTATGTATCTCCTTTCATACTTCCTTAAATCATTCAATGGAATTGGGGAAACAATGGCACCTTAGTTGGGGTATTTTTGAAGAGAGATTACGAAATGGGTTTGAGTTTAAGTGGCCGACATTATACAGATCACTGAACGGCTGTTTGAGTTTTCTACTGGTAGTGCTTTCTGCCTGTAATTATACAAAGAGTTAAGTCACACACAAAATGTACCCTAACAGCTAACATTTGGGGTGTCACTGTACAAATGATCACTCGAGGATGAAACATCTTAAAATATATCATATTGGCAGCCTGCACAAAGCCTGGGTTCTGAGCAAGTTCTGCACTGCTGCTGCACTTGCAGGTGAACACCAGCCTCCCTTCTGCCCAACCCAGCTTGCCATAACACTCCAGCCACAACACTACTCCCCACCCCACCAATTCTCTAGCCCCACTTACTGTGCTTGCTGGATCCCTCCTAGCCTCTTCAATGGGGGCCCAACTGTGCACAGAGGCTAGCCATGGAAACAAAGCCCCTTTTCCATTGCAATGGTGGCCATCTTTAGACAGGTCAATGCTAGCCTTGTGAAACAGGACGTGGTCTAAGTGAGAGAATTTGGTGATTAGAGGGTAACATTGAATGTAGTTGAAGAGAAGGATGAGAAACAACTGATTGCATCTTGAGTTGCTGTAATCGAGTCAGTATTGGTAAGTAGAAGAGCTGAAAGCAGGTAAGGATGGATAACGTTGTGCAGTTGGAAGCAGCAAGCACCCATATATGATGGTTGCAGGATGAGGGTTGGGTGCCATGTTCAGCATGACCAAGAATGTGCCAGCTTGCCAGGTGCAGAGTAGCTGCGAACAATATTTAGTATAGTGGGGGACTGGATACGAACTGTGGGGTACTCACATTCGTTGGGGTCAATGGGTGAAACCTATGGGTGAGAGGATTTAGAAATATACTTTTATTTCTTTTTCTTACTTGAATGTTGATGCTTTGAAAAATAAGTAGAACAGTCAGTGTATACTTGCATCCTAGGGTGCTTCATGTTGGTCGTGAAAGTCAAAAAAGCCTGTGGAGATCAGTGTGCTGTAGAAATGTGCATATGTATTTCTTGGGATCTAAACGGTAATCCTTGTGTTTATTTACAGACTTAGGCAGAAGCCATGGGATCAGCCAGGGACAATTGGGCTGATGCTTGTAGCTGCCACAAACCCTGCACCATGTTCGTCCGAATCATCCGGTCTCACCGTCTACCTGTGAATTCTTACACTGGTAACGTCACTTAAACTCCATCCCCATCAGCTGTGCAAGCAAAGATGGAAGTCTGCATGCAAACCTTAAATGTCATCCGGGAGAAAACAGTCCATTGGCCTTCTAATAGGTGGAGGGAAGGCAATTAATCTACATTAAAATCATATTAGCATAATATTAAAACAATGGAAAGGAGACAGTGAAAATGAACAGTCCATAATGTCCTCATTAGCCAGACTCGCTACAGGCGAGCTCCTGGCCAGGTGACATGAACTGCCTTGTCTCACTCCATTAGCCTCAGAGTTAATTATGACGGAGGAAATCAGGTGAACCTAAGACTCCTTGTCGGTTCCCTTACCGGGGAGCGGGCTTCCTTCTGCAAGGGTGGGGGTGCAATCCTACCTTGGCATCTACTGATTTCTAAAGCACACTTGTGTGCAAGGGCAAAGCAGGGTCTATTGGTCGAGTCCACAAGCCGTGGTGGTGCATCCCTGATCATAGTTAATGGAACGCCTAGAGGCACTTGTATGCTTTGTCACATTACCCGCAGCAATTTGTATAGAGTTATGCTGCTCGCGGGACATAGACCGCTGCCCTAATGACAAGCATCATTTTTATTTTTATTAGCAAGGACTTTGCATCTGCGAATATCTGACCATTTTGGCTGCCAATGATTAAGTTCAGTTATACTTGCACCTTCTTGGGGAGGAGGCGGTGCAGTGTGCTGGAGTTAAAAGCCACTCAGCTAAGGGACTAACTCTTCTGGTGTAATGGTAGAAACGTTTTTTTGTATTTTGTCACAGGTCTGAGTTTAGAAAAGAGACACATTTGTGGATAAAGCATTTTAGAGTACTCAAGTAAGAGAGCATTTTCACAAAAGATACAAAAGTTATGATGCATAAGTGCATGACGTGAAGTCGTGATACAAAAACCTTTATTTTATTTTAACTGAAACCTGTCATGATCTCAACAGTTGAGTGAAAAACCTGCTTTTTTTACACGAACACTTTTCTCAAAGTTTTTTGACGCGCTTGCTGTCTTTACATATGAATTCGTGGGACCTCTCTATATGTAATTCCCCATCACTTCAATCCAATAGATAAGCTTTGGTCTAAAGAGCTTTTCGCACAGTCAAAGCTGCAATTGGGCACAGTAGGAATGTGCATCAGTGAAAGCCGCAGAAGCATTTATACTGTTTTGGAATTGTGTTATGGCCTTCCACTAAGTAGGTATGCTTTTAACGTTAAAAAAAATAGCATTTTAAAGTCCGTAAATAAAAGTCATGTCCTTTAGTTTCTCCATTTTCTTAATGAAAGTTCTGATGCTTGCTCAATCAGTCGAAGGTATCCAATGAAAAGTAGATGTTTTAAATTAGTTGCAACAGACAGCACAGTCACTGAATGTGTGTGAGGGATAGAAATGAGAGGTCAGAACATCACGTTATCGGGTGATTCAGCACTTTCCAAAAGCAGCTGTCTGTCAGAAAATCTTAAACATTCACCAGTATTATATGGTAGTAGTCATGTATATAGCCCCTTTTCCCATTTGGATGGCCTCAAAGTTCTCTGTGGTAGGAACGCCCTTGGGGACCCAAGTTCATGTATGGGAACGTTCTAAGAGGAGGCACAAGATGTGTATGTGCATTTGGCCAAGATTAGGATATTCCGAGAGCTGGCTAGGCTCCAGTAAGCAGCCCAAGAGCCCAGGCAAGTGGGTGGGTGCTAAGGAGCTCACGACAGGGCGCTTGTGCAGGAGACTCGATATGTACCCAGCTAGACGAAAATGTGTCGTAGGTTGTCGCTGTATTATAATGGCAGAGAAGATGAGGTAAGTCTGGTGTTTCAGCGCAATGTGGTTACGTGACCAGCTGTGAAAACAAAGAAATTGATATGAGGCCGGGAAGCCCAAAGGAAACACACCAACACAGGTTACAAAGAACATACAAAGTGCTTTATTCAAAAGCTACAACAATTACCAAAAAGTCAATTGACAAACGGATAGCTATTCGGCTCTCAGAGTAACAGAACAAACTTTCAACGATAGTTCACTGCGTTAGTGTGAGAGACCGTACATTGGGATACTCATGCTTTTATACTTTTTTATCCAGCTCTGGCCAACCCCCTCGCAGGTTAACCATTCTTAGGACCAGGCCTAGGGTTCGTTGCCAGGTCGATCCCATAATGTATGCATTTCGATCAGTTTCGCTGATACAGTTGTTCATTTACACATAGGTCAGGGATAGGACAAGGACTCAGTCCGCGACCCCAACAAGTGGCCTGCAGGCATATTATTCATTCATGTATGCGGAGGTCACAACGGCCAGAATCCCACTCGAAATGTCATTCGGCCTCCATTTTGGTGTTTAGGGTGACTTCCACATTGCAAGAGAACCTAAAATGGCGGCTAAATCCAAGATGGCGATTTACACAGTACATTAAGGTCAAGACCTTGCCGCGGAATCTATTTACATGATGTTTTTAGACAACTTGGCGTAGGCCAACACACATTCAAACAAAGCGATAGGAGGTATAATATTATTTCGATTCCGACAGACCCTCCTTTTGGCCTATGCCAAGTGCTAAACATCTTTCCTAATACTTTTGAAAATAGCTCCATGTGTTATCATCCATAGATTCTGCATCATTGTCTGTAATGTCTATAGCCATAAGGTCGTTCATAAAAACCTCTTGTAACATGAATTCTTTAGATGCTGTATCTGGGGCATATATTTTATGCCCTATTGCGCTCACTGCTTGGGCACAACATCCCCCTAACATTCCACATATACTTGGGAGGCATTGAAAACAGAAACAAAGGAATAACAGGATCCCCAAAATAACCAGAATAATGGAAAGCACCTTCCAACCCCAAGATCGTAAAGAATCCCAGAACCAAGTACTAAGGTTCCAGTCTCCTACAGGGATATGTACTTCAGAACTGAGAGTATGCAAGTTCTGTATTGCTTTAAAAATTGTTGGCGAGGAGTCTGGTACGAAAACACAACAAGCGGACCCCACTAATTTGCATACTCCACCTCGTTCTGCCAAAATGACATCTAATGCCATCCGATTTTGAAGTGCTACCAATATTATTGCTTTTTGCTCTAAGGTCATATTGTAGAGTATGTCCGTGGTCCGGTCGATCGTTCTCTCCAGTACCCTTGCTAATCCCCTAATGTTCTCTGAGTTTGTTATTTGTCCCCAAAAGGGCACAACTGATTTCGCTATGTCTCCCAATACTTTCTCAGGGGTATCTCCGTTGTCGTCTCGCCGCGGGCGAGCCTTAGAAATCTCTAATGTACTTACTACAAATACCCCGGGTAACAATATTCCTAAATAACAGGTTCCCTGCCAATCCTTGGGTAACCAGGGAAATGCTAAACTACCACAAACAAAATAAACAGGCCCCCCTACATACAGAGGCCTGTTTTCCCCAGTCACATTTACAACGTTTTTACAAGCTTCAAAATCTCCCATTGGCCTAGTGCCATTTCTCTGTACACAGAAGGGAACCGAGTCAGGACTATTATTTATAGAATAAGAAGGAGGTACAGCGTCCTTATTGCCTATCGGAGCCATTTTAAAGGAAATCAGAGTTTGAAAAGGAAGAGATAGTTTGTCAGACGGCCTAATAGAAGCGACGTTAGGTTTACTTCTATTTGCGAAAAGAGAGCATCCCAGGGGAGTCAATTCACGTTTCTCGAAATCATTCAAATTAGTTCCATCAAAGTTCCCTGAGATGCTATCATTCCATCGGCCAAAGAATAGTGCTCTAAGAGAGGCATAGCAAGCAGTCGTTAAAGGTAGAGGATGTATATACCATCCCAGTCCCTTGTTCCCATGTTGCGGTAAATGAGTACAAATCCAACAATTACTCTTATTAAAAATGGCATGAGTAGCATTCATTACTATCATCAGAGTGTTATTATGATACTTTTGTCTATGTTGGGAGTCTCTAGGGGACAGAGTGTGAAGGTGTACAGAGGGAGTCAAAACAGTTGGTACAATCTCGGTCGGTAATAAATGTTTCAGAGGATAGATTTCTTCAAAATACCAAAGTCCTACAGCAGCAGTTGCAAAAATAACAATTATCATTATCAACACACAGCAGTATGTTTTCGGGGCCCAGGCACATTGTTCATTGTCCAATTTGGTCACCCCCTTATTCACAAGTCCAATACGGGGGGCAGCAGCGGAGGTGGCAGGCATCGTAGATCCTCAATCGACGACCCCAATGTTCGTTGCTGGCGACGCCACGGTCGCGCGATTTCTTAGTCCTTCCCAACCCTAGCCAGCAGAATCCCTTTTGTTCAACAAAACTTTCTCCTAACAAGAGGATTTCCAATTACTTCCTTTTTCCGAATGCACGCAAAACTCGTGCCGTAGTTCTATTTCCTTCGTCGAAGGTTGTACCTGGTGGTACCCAAAATTGTCTGGTCCGGAAGTAAAGTGTCATCACTTCCTGAGGGAAGCGACGTGTCGGAGGCGAAGGAAGTCGCAGAGCTCGAAACAGTGTTTTCCGCAAGTGATTTTTCAAGAGAGTGCGGAGACGAAATGGACTGTTCCCCAAGCTCCTCAGGCTCAGAGAACTTCTCTGACGCACTCACAGCGCTGTTTGCTACTCCAAGATCAGAGACTGTAGCGTCAGCGCGGGGTTCTGCTTCTTCTGTAACGTGTGGCGTCGGGTGAGGAAGTTTCTTGACGTGCGTCGCATGAATCCAGGTCTTCTTTCCAGCCACCCGCACTGCTGTCCTGGTGACCAATAACACCTGATGGGGTCCCCACCAGCGAGGCGCGAGACAGGAAGACCTCTCGTAGGCCTTCACTAGGACCCAACTTCCAGGCTGTATATCGTGTCCTGGGCCCGTGAACCGTACAGGTAAAGCAGAGTGCACCTGGTGATAAATGAAATACAGGTTTTTAGTTAACTGGTTACAGTAGTCTACAAGCGATACATTTTCCACCTCTCTCAGGGCTTTAGGTTTCGGGAGACCCCAAATGTTAGCAGGTCTCCCCATCACTACTTCAAATGGAGAAAGCCCAGTTCTAGTCTGAGGTGTGGTACGCATAGCTAATAACACAATAGGTAAGGCATCTGGCCATTTTAGTTTGGTATCAGCACATGTTTTTGCAAGTTTATTCTTTAAAATACTGTTGTGTCTTTCCACCAACCCAGCGCTTTGAGGATGTCAAGCTGAGTGAAATCGTTTCTCAATACATAGGGCTGTACATATCTGTAAAATTACTGCTGCAATAAAGTGAGGGCCATTATCCGACCAGATTATCCTCGGGAGCCCAAATCGAGGAAAGAATTCTTTTACCATAATCTTTGCAGTGGTCATGGCGGTAGCATCTTTGACGGGGAAAGCCTCGACCCATTTGCTGAAGGCACAAATAATTACAAGAACATATTTTAGTTTATTACATCGTTCCATCTCAATAAAATCAAAGTGAATGACCTAGAAGGGATCAGAAGGGGGCCTAAAGCTTCCCCTTGGAGTCACTGTCCCCTTCCCCACATTGTGCTGTAAGCAGATCATACAGTTCTGGACGTGCCTCTTTGCAGTCTCCAGAATCTTGTAATTTACCCAAACTTGTTCTAGCATTTTCGTGATCTGCTGGGCACACACATGCGAAGGACCGTGTGCCATCGTAACCATTGCCAATACATATGAATCAGGGAGCAACCATTTCCCTTCGGATGTATCCACCCAACACCCTTCATCATCCAGTTTCCCCATTCCTTCAGCCCACCTTTTAGATTCCTCTATCGTGTCATCAGCTTGAATATCTCGCACAGACCCAATACCTTCATCCATTATGCAAGCATCTCTCATTTCCCTCGAGGCATACATGTCCATGCTAAGGTCTGTGGCCGTTTGTCTGGCTATCAAATCCGCAAAAGCGTTCCCTTTGCCCACATCATCTATGACCTTCCGATGTGCTGCACATTTCATGATCGCTAACTGTTTAGGGAGTGAGAGCGCCGAGAGTAATTGCACTATCAAGGGGCCATGCTGGATCTTGGTCCCATGTGAGGTCAGGAACCCTCTTTCCGACCAGAGCCTTCCAAAGTTGTGTTCCACCCCAAATGCGTACTGACTATCAGTATATATATTTACTCTAGGCCCTTGGGAAAGTTCACAAGCTCGCGTCAACGCTATAATCTCTGCGGCCCGCACGGAGTTATGCGAAATTCTCTTAGTTTCGACAACTTTGCTCAATGTAGTAACTGCATAAGCAGCTGTAGATGTACCATCCGAAAGTTTGAAGCAGGAGCCATCACAAAACAGCTCCCCTTCTGCATTATCCAAAGGAGTATCTATGAGATCTATCCTGCACTTCGTTTCTTGTTCAGTGGTATACAGGCAGTCATGTAATTCTTCGTCACCGCAAACAGTGTTTTGCGGGAAAGGTAAGAGTTCAGCCGGATTAAGAACACAACACCTCTTAATTTGTATATGAGGGGCAAACAGAATTAGTTCATACCTTGTTAACCGCGCAGAGGTGAGGTGTTGCGTTTGGGTTTTGTTCAATAGAATATCAACAGAGTGAGGTACCATCAAAATCAAATCATGGCCTAGGACCATTCCCTCACTCTGTTTTACAGACGCGGCAGCAGCAGCGACAGCGCGCAAACATCTTGGCAAAGCGCATGTGACAGGATCAAGGGCGGAGGAGTAGTAGCCGCACGGCCTATTCTTCCCTCCGTGTTCCTGTGATAACACAGCCAAAGCACATCCATCATATTCATGCACAAACAACCCAAAGGCCTTGTCATAATTTGGAGTACCCAGAACCGGTGCCGAACATAGCGCGGTTTTGAGAAGCTCAAATGATCGTTGATGTTCCGATTCCCATGGCAGTGGCAGAGACATGCCCTTCTTCGTCAGAGCCAACATCGGTTTTATCACTAGTGAGAAGTTCGGGATCCACAACCTACAGTAAGAAGCCATACCTATCAGGGCTCTGACTTCCTTCTGCGTATTTGGAACAGACATGCCAGAAATGTGTTTTATTCTTACAGGTGTCAATCTTCTCCCCTCCTTTGACAGGAGGTAGCCTAAATAGGCGACCTCCTGACAACAATATTGACATTTTTTAAGCAAAGCTTTGTGACCATTTTTAGCTAGATGAACAAGCAACAGTACAGTGCCTTTTTTACAGGCACTCTCAGAGTCTGCAGCCAAAAGCAAATCGTCAACATATTGAAGCAGCGTGCAAGTAGGTGACAATTCAAGGGTATCGAGCTGCTCTTTCAAAGCTCTACTATAAATGCTGGGACTTTCAGTATACCCTTGAGGTGCCCTTGTAAATGTAAATGAGCGTCCCCCCAAGGTGAACGCAAACAGATATCTGCTTTCTTTATGTACAGGAATACTAAAGAAAGTGTTTTTTAGATCCACAACGCTGAAGTGCGTAGCCGTAGCAGGGATCATTGTCAATATCGTCGTCACATCGGGCACAATAGGAAATTGTGGGGCGACCACTCTGTTAATAGCACGAAGATCAATTATGAACCAGTATGGAATTGCATTGTCGCCTTTCTTATATACAGGCAAGATCGGACTGTTACACAAACTACCTGTAATCTCCTCGATCACCCCACGATGCACAAAATCGGAGACAATGCATTTCAAAGCACGTTCGCCTTCGACTGATATTTTATACTGCGGAATGCATGGCAGTTTCACTCCATGTTTCAGAACTATTTTAACGGGCTCAATCTGTAACACTCCGACATCATTGTCGTCCACCGCCCACAAACATTCCGGGACAATGCTAATCTCGGGAGGTAAAGGTCGAATCAAGAACTGAGAATTAGGAAGTTGCTGTGGTGAAACCGTCAGCCTTACTCCATCCGAAGAACAATGAATTACTGCGTTCAATTTCTTTAACAAATTCAACCCCAGCATATTAACTCCACAGTTCGAAGTGAGAAGAAAAGGACAATGGTCCGTAAAGGGACCCAAAGAAACGGATACCGGTGCAGAAACCGGACAGACAGTTGGTATACCAGAAAACCCTATGGAAACATTTGTTTGCCCTGACAGTGGGATGTTTGGAACCCGAGAATGATCAATGGAGCATTTCTGTGCTCCAGTGTCAATCAAAAACTGGTGTTTCCTATTCCCTACTAATAATTCAACGTAGGGGCCTTTCTGATTAACGGAAATAGGTGAAGGTTCCAAACCCTGCTTCGGGCAATCCTAATGAAATAGAGCCTCGTCAGAAGGAAGCTCTTCAGAAAGGTAGGCAGCAGAAGGGTGATCAAATATGTTTCTCGAGTCCATACTCGAGGTCTGATTTTCCCGTGAAAAAGGTTGCTGAGGATCTTGTAAAAGCTGGCCTCTATCAGGACCCTCTGCTCCAGGGCGGCCCATGGTCGTCTACCCATACCCCCAAACGCACTGTTCGACCTCTGGCGAAGGACAGGGCACTGTGCTCGCCAATGACCTTCCTGGCGGCAATAAGCACATTGATTAATATTCACAGGACCCAAAGGAGCATTTCCTTTTGGGACGTACTGACCTCTAGTCTGTGTCGTGCCTCCTCTGGGGTCTTAACAATTTGCTGTAATAATACTTTGGTTTTCAAATCTCCCTTTCTCTTTTCAATTTTTTCCTTCTCATTATTAACACAGTTCTCATAATACTGAGCCATGTGCAAAACCTCAGATTGAGATTTTGCCTGCCAAGCGCTCTCAGAGGACATAATCTGTGACTGGATGTCAGGTAACAATCCACATACAAATTTGTCCACGAACAACCTTTTCCCCGACTCTGTACCTAAATCCTGTCCACTGAAGTCAGAAAATACCTGCTTGAATCTATTAAAAAATTCGGTGGGGCCTTCAGTTTTCCCTTGGATACAGGCCGTAAGCTTGTCCCAAATAATCCTTTTCTCTGGAATTATAGTTTTTAGTTTAGCGACAATTCTATCAGTTAAAGTAAGTATTACCTGTGGTGGTTTCTCACCAGCTGGTCTTTCCCCATCAATTCTAATCATATTAGCCCACGTATCTCCCAACCCCGGCAAATCGTCTATTGTCCGAACCTGTTTCCATACATCTACGGGTAGGAGTACAGGGAATAACAAGTCAATGTAACTCAAGGTGAACACAGAGGACTGTAAAACGGACTCTATTTCTTTGTAAAACCCCGTCGGGTTTTTCCTAATATCGGGAACTGATTGTCTAATTGTGTTCACTTCCTGTCGTGAAAACGGGACGTGAACAAATTGCGATACATAATGTGCAGGGATATCCACAGCGGGGGCACCAGTCCCAGCGTTGGCGGGGATCTCAACTTTTGGGACAAAGGTCGGAGGAACCTCTCTCATAGGCAACTGAGATATAGGTACCTCCGGCCGCTTACTAGGCAACAGGGCCAGGTTGAGCGCTAAGGCAGCTGTAGAAGTATCGGGCGAGAAAACCCTTTAACAAATCCCCAATAATTCTATGGGGAAACTAACCCTCTTCCTTACACATTCCTCTTGCAGGTGCTGTACCATCACCTGAATTACCTTTCTTTGCATTTCTACTGTATACTGACTATACGTGTCATATACTTCATCTGGCGGTATCGATGAATCTGAGATCCATCGAACTGCATCTTTAGTACAAATTCGTACTTCCTTAGGTGCCGATCTACGGCATGGAAGGAACCGGCTCTGTACATATATTCTATCATCTTCGTCGTCCTCATCTCGCGAATTTTCAAAGTCTTTCCTAAACTCAAACAATTTTTCAACATGCCCATAAACTTTCTGCTCTGTGTCCCTCGAAAGTGCCAAAGCATTCAGATCTCTCACCCCTTGTGGAAGATCTGAATTTTGTTATCTACCCCACATCACACACAAATGAGTCCCCAAACCTTCAATAAAAACATTTTTCTCGGGAAAACTATTCAAATTAGATAATGTGGAAAAAACATTAACTTGATCACCTTTCTCCATGCAATGCTTAGCCCATGCAAACAATTCCTGTTTCTTATCTGCAGAAACAGTACTACGATTCACAATCTTTGATCCTGCACCTGGATCGACTTCAGTCAATACGGGGCCACTCGGGAGCGGAGGTATAGGTAAATTTAATAAAGGTGCAACTATCGGTGCAGAGGGAAGGGGCGGTGCGATAGGTGGAGGAACAACAACCAAAGGACTAGGAACAATAGGTTGTACAGGGGGAACAGGAATAACAACAGGAGCAACAACAGGAATGGGCAGAGCGCCCAAAATAGGATCATACGGAGGTGGCGCTGAGGCATCAGGCCTGCGTTCATTTAATAACTTCTCGATAAATTCCTCAGAAACATGGAAATCTTTAGAGGGGTAAATTTTCTGGATCCCGAGTGAAAAAGCTCTATCCATATTTTTAACTGATTCTGAACGCTTTTCTTTATCATATAATAATGCTTTTTCGGCGTTTGTTTTATGACGACGTGCATGTTTATCCCTACTTTTAAGCTGCTGTAATGCTTCTTTCTTCCAATTCTGTAACACATCAAAGGCTGCTGGTTTGGCCTTTTTCTTTAACAAGATCGATTCTAAGTATTCAATACAGGGGATCTCAAAACTACCGTTGATTGGCCACTGAAATTCGGAGGCATGTCTGGTCTGTCTGTGCCAAATATCATTAAATACTAAACTTCCAATGCCATACTTACATTACATAGTACACGCAGGCGACCCCTCCTGTGGTGCTGGGCGGCTAAATTCCAAGGATTGTCGATCGCTCCGGAACAGAGCCCTAAAGCAGCTAGACTATTTCCCAGGCATTTCACAAAAAATTGGTGTTACCTGGTCAATAATTGTGTCTGCAGATACAATACGCCAAATTCAAATTGTCAGGGTTAAATTAAGAGCCGGGTCACGACTGCACCTGACCAAACCTAAGGAGGACCGTACGGTTTATCAAAGAACTTACCTAATGAATTTTACCTTGTGTTTGGTGGTTTTGGCAAATCTGCCCGCCTCAAAAATTGGACCCTCGTCAAGATGCCGTGTCAGACCACACGACTATTGTCCAAGGATCGGATCGTGCAGCGCTGCCGAGGTATCGCGTCTCGATCGGTCGGGCCCGCAGAATCACACCGTCCGATCCCGGTTCGATAGTCTGCATCAACCTTCAATGATCCGGCATCAATCTTGAGGGTCCCTGTTCGGGCGCCAACTGTGAAAACAAAGAAATTGATATGAGGCCGGGAAGCCCAAAGGAAACACACCAACACAGGTTACAAAGAACATACAAAGTGCTTTATTCAAAAGCTACAACAATTACCAAAAAGTCAATTGACAAACGGATAGCTATTCGGCTCTCAGAGTAACAGAACAAACTTTCAACGATAGTTCACTGCGTTAGTGTGAGAGACCGTACATTGGGATACTCATGCTTTTATACTTTTTTATCCAGCTCAGGCCAACCCCCTCGCGGGTTAACCATTCTTAGGACCAGGCCTAGGGTTCGTTGCCAGGTCGATCCCATAATGTATGCATTTCGATCAGTTTCGCTGATACAGTTGTTCATTTACACATAGGTCAGGGATAGGACAAGGTCTCAGTCCGCGACCCCAACAAGTGGCCTGCAGGCATATTATTCATTCATGTATGCGGAGGTCACAACGGCCAGAATCCCACTCGAAATGTCATTCGGCCTCCATTTTGGTGTTCAGGGTGACTTCCACATTGCAAGAGAACCTAAAATGGCGACTAAATCCAAGATGGCGATTTACACAGTACATTAAGGTCAAGACCTTGCCGCGGAATCTATTTACACAATGTTTTTAGACAACTTGGCGTAGGCCAACACACATTCAAACAATGCGATAGGAGGTATAATATTATTTTGATTCCGACACAGCTAGGCCGAATTTGTCATAGTCATAACTGCATTCTAGAGTGCATGGATGGATAGTCGTGCCTGCGGCAGATGTCCTCTGAAGTGCTGCATTTATACATACCTGAAGCTCAGATGGAGCTTATCTTTGATGTCACTGTGTCATCCGGTCTTCTGTGGGGAATAAAAAGTCAGATACCTTGGTAGACTTATCTAGGCAATAAGGACAGACTACCCTTAAATCTACCAAATGCAAACTATTTGTCCTAGAACATCTTTTAGGTGAGATAGACAGGCTACCATAGAAACTAGGCTATGGGGATTTTCTGAGTTCAATAGACAGGTTAACTTTCTAGTATTACTAATTATTTTCCCCGTTCTACAAATGCTAAACAACTCAGTCAAATAAGTGCAATATTAAGGATACCTACAACGGCTAATTTAAACAGTTATAAGTGTAATGGTGGGTTACCAACATATATCTGTGAGCATCATGGGCGGGCAAAACATTGTAGACATAAATGCTCTAAGTGTATTACTTGTGTTAACCTGCAGGTGCTTTCTTCTAGTTGCAATGCCAGCCTACCCGCAAATCTAAGTACAATCCCATGGCTGTCCTTACATTTATTATAAACAGACTAATATTAAACTGTCAGGTCCCATACCAAGGCCCAGGACCAGCGGCAAGCTATACAGATGGATTTTTAAGCACACAAGAAGGCAATCCTAATACCTCTTCTTGGTACAATTAACAGTCTGTCCTCAAAGAGCTTTATGCGCATTCAGACGGTTATCCCTATGATCTTCAGCATGCTGGGGACAAGACATCCTAAACATCTACGTGAATGGACATGCTAACGAATGAGTGGAGCAGTTTTCTTATCCTGCGCCCCCCTGAAAATCCATCTAGGTGCAACACACTTCGGACCCCCAACAATCCATTCAAGAGCTACTCATTTCATAAGCCCACATCCATCTAAGTGAAACTTATTTCCTACCCCCAAAATCCATCTAAGCGCAACTCCTCTGCCACCCCAAAAATCCATCTAAGTACAACTCATTTCCTA
Organism: Ambystoma mexicanum; assembly: GCF_040938575.1. Classification (NCBI taxonomy): domain Eukaryota; kingdom Metazoa; phylum Chordata; class Amphibia; order Caudata; family Ambystomatidae; genus Ambystoma; species Ambystoma mexicanum. The sequence goes on along the minus strand of NC_090929.1, from coordinate 851,648,741 downwards.
CCCCAAAAGCGATCTAAGTGCAACTCATCCCCCACCACCAAAATCCATCTAGGTGCAACACCCTTCCCACCCCAACAATCCATTCAAGTGAAACCTATTTCCTACCACCAAATACATCTACATCAAACTAATTTCCTAACCCAAAATCCGTCTAAGTGCAACTCATCTACCACACCCAGAATCCATCTAAGTACAACACATTTCCCACACTCAAAATCCATCTAAGTGCAACTCATATCCTACTCCCAAAATCCATCTAAGTGCAGTACACATATTACTCCCAACACATCTCACTGGGGGCCCGATTCTCAAGTCGGTGTTAATTACCAAAAATGTTGTAAAATGTGTTAACAACATTTTTGGTAATTAACACCTATTCTGAATGTGGTGCATTTTTCCGAAGAGAGACTGAATGCGCCACTTTTGGAATATGAGTGCCGGTTGCTAGGAAGGGCTGAAAACCGACCTACCAATCGGCACTTTCGTTATTTCTCTGTTTGCATGGTTATTCTTGTGGCTCCAATTTCGTAAGCGCGTGGAATTGGCGCTAAGTTATGGTATGAAATTGGTGTCATACAAGAGGAGTGCCACAAGAAGCAGTTGTTTGGTTGTGACAGGTTGGTCCTTGCACTACATTTCTTACTTTTTATGCCATCCATGGTTTACATTTTTATTGTCCGTGGTAAGGCGTGAAGGCTCAAATGGCTGCATTTCATCTAATCTGCCTGATGGATTGTGTAGTGTATATCCATAGTAGGTGAAGCAGATGGGAATCCCAAATGTGCACCTGAGTGTCTTGAGCGCATTATAATATGGGGCATTAATTTTGTTGACTGAATAGATGGGGCATAAACCTCTGTGAACGCCTTTGTACATAAGTGGGGCAATCCATCTTGATCCATTCGTGTCCACTGGTGGGATTGTAGAGGTGGAGCCAAGTACCCCCACCCAAAGCTCCTCCCCCATGTTGCCTATATGTTGGGGGCCAGAGTGTGAGACACATGCAATGCCAGTGAGAATACCTATACCAAAGAGAATCCTGGAAGTAAGATTCCCATTGAGGAAGCCATACATGCATACGTGACAATAAGATGGCCAATTGCATGAAATCCCGGAGGAAGTGGGAAAAGCAAGCGAGAAAGCAGACTGGTGATGTCATACAGAGCAGAGATGACACACACATAAGAAGAGATTGAAGAGTGTAAGCATTCTATAAGAACAAAGGAGAAGATGCCATGCATGAGCAACATTTCAGGCTCGAGATGAAGATGCTCAGGCAACAGAAATAGTGAAAAAGTTATCAAGTCATTTAATAAATGTCCAGATGCAGCAACGCAATAGACTAAGTATTTGTAAAGGCTTCATATGTAGTGAATAGATTGCAGCGATTCTCCAAGGTATATGTATAGGAAACATATGGACTTTTGTTGATTCCACAAAACACTTTAGCAGAGCTAAATCCAGTGAAAGGAAAGGTTTTTGAGTGTGTCGCAGTTAGAAATCGGGAAGCTGAATCATGGAAGTGAATCAAAGAAGGGGTTTTGCTGGCTCAACACCAAGACATCAAGGCCACCTTGGGCCTGAATGTGCGCACAATGGTTACAGAATGTGTGAAAGAACAGATATCCTGTCTTAAGTGAAGACTGAGAACATTGAAGGCATCAGAGGTTCATCATGTAATTGCATTTTAAATGCAGCAAGTCTCGAAAACATGGTCTGCAGTCACATGGTTGAATGAGAATAGATATTAAAACGCGCCGTATTGAAACCGAGAAGACAGAGTATGCTTTACTCCCTCATATTCTTCAGTACAGAGAACATTTTGAAGGCTGAGTTCAAAGCCTTAATTGACTGACAGACTGTAGATGACAGGGCTAATTGGTGGGAAGCTATGGTTATGACCAGTCCACTAGCACCTGGATGATAGCCTCTGTGCTACTAGTGTAGGTGGAATATTACCGAGGGGTACAAGGGTGCCAACCAGTTATAAAGGGCCATTTAATAGAGAGCCCTATAGTTTGTATAACCAATGGGACGTGGTGTATTTGATGACATTCGTAGAAACCAGAACTAAGGGAGGGCTTAATTGCCCCACCTGATATTAGAGACCCAATCACCTTCCCTGACCAGTATGTAACGTATACCTAAATATTTCTTGTAAGCCTATCACATTTCCAAATAGGTTTTTGTAGGTTGCAATGTAGGTAGATGTCTATGATGATGAATTTCCATTAAAAAAGTGGGTTTTTTATGTGTTGCATTGTGTGTGAAGATCGTGCGAGCGAGCAGATTGATGTTTGTTGTAACTCCCCATTTTAGATCATTGATATTAAAACAGTTGCACTTTGCCAACTTCCTGAATCAGTTTGATTATTGATGTTTGAGTATACTCTGATCTCCATCCGTCTCTAAGTATTGCTATCTCGTCTTAAAGGGATGGGTTGGATACCTCAGTTCACATGGCAACAGAGCTGATGGTTAAAAATCCATCGATCTAGTAAACTTTGGGGTTCTGGAAATATCAGACGTCCTCTGCCATTTAACCGAAAGTATGTGATGCTCCCTGTAGAAGCTGAGCGGACCGAAGGTTGAAGCGGCTGGTTAAAGGAGGAGACGATCCCTAGGGTCAGAAGTCGAACACACGAATGGTGAGTAGGCCGAGTGAGGTGGTAAACTGAATGAGAATTGAGTGGGAAAGATTGATAACGGGGATGGAGTAACAGAGGGTTGGTTGATTGGGGTATTTTATTTTTTGGGTTAAGATGAGGAGAGTCATATTGTGAGACGATGAACATCATAGATTAAGATATATAGATGAAGAGCGATCTATATAGTAAGCCCAGAGACCTACGTCAAGGACGTCTAGAAGGAGCTTGTCCTAACGTCCTAGTGGACTTATATAGGGTATGAACGATCAAGGCATTGTTAAAGAGGACAGCTCATACTCCATCTGAATCATTTTAGGGGCAGAAATAGTCATGAGGAGCGTGGACTAAAGTATATGTGGGCCGGCCAGTCTGTCAATTTTTTGTCTGTCTATATGTTGTCTGAGATGTATGTGGTAAAGAAATTGAATATTCAGAAATAAGGAAGAAATAAACTGCGATGGAAAAATTGAGATTTGAAAAAAAAAGATTATTTATTTATATAGTCAACCAATGGTATTTATTGAATAAATAGATTGAAGTAAAAGTGAAATAAGAGGCTTGGAGCTGTGACGATTGGTGCATGCTCATATTGTCTTATTTTTCTGGAAAGCATTTTTTTGTGTGAAAAAAGATAAAAAAGTGACAGTTGATTGTGACCCAAGTTATGATGGAGGACATTACTCCGCTTATACATTTGTGCAGACAGCTGGCAAAACACGTACCCAAACTTAAGCAGTACAGTGCAGAAAGGGTTAAGGGTACGGCAGATGAAATGTTCATGCATGTCCACAAGGGGGATCGCTGTCTAAAGAAGTTTTGCAACATATGACGACATATTTGCACGCGCCATACAAGGGAAAAAAGTTAGAAAAAAGGTAAACAAGCTTAGAGCTCTGGAAATTGTACCTAGAGGAAAGTAAAGATCCGCCTCCTGAGGACTGGATGCTTAACCAGTGCAAAGAGGGCAGCCAAGAGCCTTCTGCTCCCCCTACCACACCTGAAGTAAATGGCGATAGTACAAAAGATGACAGACTATATACGTTAAGAGAACTTAGAGCAGAGACGGGGTTTAGTAACCTGACATATAAGTTGCCTGCATGTAGCAGCAACGAGAGTCCCGAAAAGACTCCAGAAAGAAATGTGATTCCTAAAGTCCCATGGGACAAGGAAAGAGGTGACCGACTGAGTATGTCTCTAGATATAGAGAAAGAAATAAAAAGATGGAAAGGAGAGAAAGATCAGCTGATGATGTAGCGATTGTACAGAACAAATGGATGGGCGGTCAGATATTGCTCAAATATGATGGAAAGAAAATTGAAAAGGTAAGGCAAGAGGAAGATCAGGATGAACAAGATTAAAAAGACAGGGAACGAGAGACACGATTGAAGGAGGATGAGGCTAAAAGAAAGAGAAGACAAAGACGGGAACAACTGTATCAAGATGAACAGTTGAACAAATAGGAAAGAGCAGAAGAGCAAAGGAAGTATGATAACAGGCAAAGAGCAATTGAACAACAAGACAAGAGAGAGGAAGAGGAAGAACAGAAATAAAGGGATACAAGAATACAAAGACGCTAAGATGATGAAGTGCATAGAGCAAATGGGAGAAGAGAGGAGAGAAGATAGGAAGAACAAAGGGTTAGGGAGGAAGCAAGGAAAAAAGAGAGCTTGAAGAGGAAAGAGAACTCAAGAGAAGGCAGAAGGCATGCAACATTGATCGTATAGAAAAATAGTTAATGGAACCTAATCTAGTAGTAGCATGGGAGGACATAGAAGAGTTCTTCCTGACACATGAACCAATGCCAGGTCCATCTACAGTAGATCTAGAGGATAATGCTGATATAAGAAGTATTGGAGAAAAAATTGATAAGGTTTATCATGACATGTGGACCAAAAAAGAATCAAAGGGTAAGGGAAAGAATGATTGATTTGAAGGTGCACAGCTGCAAGGAATAGAGGGAGGTTTGTTTAGCATCGAGCATAGATTTTTGTCTTTGGACAAGCTGACTCTGAACAGAGATGAGAAAGAGGGAAGCCATACTAGTTAAGGACGGGATATGTCAGACGAACATAGAGAAACCTTCTGTGGGGAGGCGGGAACTAATGCATATGGTTCTGAAGGGTGTTCTCTGATAGACAGAGAAGTAAAATGGTCAGATCTAGACCTACCTAAACCAAGGATGCCAGAACCACTGACGCAGCTAGATTGACCTAAAGGGTGATCCCATAGTGTGAGGGGGGATTCGCCACCTTATGTGAGCAGACTAAGGTAACTACCGGGAAGAAGACGGTGTGGAACCATTGTCCCTGCTCTGAACAGACAGACGATTGGGGGACAAATGCGATTTTCGGCAAGGGCTGCCAAACAAAGTACAGAGACAGCTAAAAAAACGGGTTGTTATGGAGGCAAAATCTTTGCCAGAAATACAGTTGACAATAGCGTATCATTATCATTTGTTGCAAGAGAAAAGTCAAAAGAAAGAGGAAGACAGGAAGCTTGAAGAGGCTAAATTGGTACAGAAAAAGCTATCGAAGTAGAATGGGCAATGTTAACTAATGGAGAAGGGCAGAGAACGCAGCAATCAATGGGTATGCTGTAGGTGAATAACCAACGGCAGTTCTATCAAGGAGAGAATGGATTTGTACCATGAAGTAGAGGAAACTTCTGTAGAAGACGAGATTTTCAGAACAATCAAGGGAACTTCCAGAGTAACCAAGGTGGGTTTCAGCCTATGCAGAATGATAATCAATGCATGCAGGGAGAGCAAATTAGAAGGCTCCCTCCTGTATGTTGGACATGTGGAATGACAGGGCATATAGCACAAACATGTAGAAGCAAAGGATACATACAGATTGGGCATTTCTCAAGAGGGGGGACTGCTCTTCTGCTGCATACAGCTCACGAAATAGGGATGGTTTTGCCCAAGATCAAACAGTGTATCAAGCACCATCACCAGGAATGCAACAGGCTTTGCAACCACAGCAAATACCATTGAATCCGCCACAAGGGCAGTCACAGCACGCACCCATGCAAACACAGCCAAACACAAACATGGGACAGTTTTTGACTCCTGGGATAGAGGGTGTCACCATCGAGGGAGGGAATCCTTTCATGGGCACAGGGATAAGCATGTACCCACAATAGGACAGCTCACTGGGTGACTTGATGTTTTCAGTACTATCAGTAATGCCAAATCCTCTAGAGGAACCCAGGGTTGACATAACAATAGGAGGAAAATCCTTTTCTTTTTTAGTAGACACAGGTGCAACTCGCTCATGTATGAGAGAGGGAACATTTTGACTGTCAGGTAATGCCATGAATGCTCAAAGTTTCACAGGAGCTACATGTAGAGTTCCTTTTACAGAAAAATTGCCAGTCTCTATATGAGAGTGTGATATGCCTGTTCCCTTGTATTTAAAACAGACACTAGTTAATATACTAAGTCGAGATTTAATGACACAGTTGAATATGACGATTTCTTTTACAGGTGAAGGTATAGTGTGTTCAACACCAGGAATACATTATTTAAATGTGAGTGAATTCATTATGGCATCTACAGGACAAATAGCCATATGAGGAGTACCATTAGAACCAGAGGTGTTTCATTATGGGGTACACATTTTGTTAACATGGCTGCCTGATTTAGTAGGTAAGATTATGAGAATACCTCATGAGGTTCCCTTTAGACCAGAGATTCCCATGGGCAAAGAGGGGGGACAGATTTTTCCCTTAGAGTTGCAAGCATCAGTACTAGGAGGGGATTTGGCTATGTTCATAGTATTTGATGATAAAGATAGATTGTGGATCACAGTAATTGCTATTGGAGAAGGTTACAGACTAACTAACGTCACTGATGAGGACATGTTTAAAGATGACCCATCTGATGACGAAGTAGTGTTCGAGATGAGCATTACATATTGGATTAGGGCAGAAAGATGCGAGGTCCCGCAGAGAATGAGAGATAGTGAGACAGCGTCTTGCATTCCTTGATGAAGATATGACCAAAGTGCCAGCTTCTTTATGGACTACAGGTCCTTATGATGTAGGCCTATTAAAGGGGGTTGGAGAAGTCAAGATTAAACTGAAGCCAGGAGCAATTTTACCTCGAGTACAACAGTATCCCATGTCTTAAGAGGCAGACAAGGGTATTTTTAAGACAATATCTGCCATGATGGATCAAGACATTTTAGTGACGTCAGTCACCATGACAAACGCCAGTGTATCCTGTTAAAAAAGTTTGTGGCATTTAATTCTGAAAATGCACCCGATTAACCAGATTGTAGAGGCTGAGTTTCCTTAGTTCATAATCCAGTGACAATCGTATGTATTATCTCTGTTGAGGCATGATATTTTACTGCGATTGATTTGAAAAATGTGTTTTTCTCAATCCCGCTGCATAAAGTTTGTCACAATCCGATGTCATTTAGGTTCAGACAGACTACATTAAAAAGCACAATATTACCCCAGGAGTATTGTGAGAGTCCATCGATTTACAATAGGATCCTGCAGATGGAATTAAGCAATATTTATTTGCCAAGTGTTTTTGATCTGCAGCACATCAGAAGAAGAGTGCAGATGTGACTCGGTTCAGCTAATGATTATTTTAGCCGAGAAAGGATACAAGGTGGACAAAGAAAAATTGCAGTATTGCCAAGAAGAGGTGTTATACATAGGCCAGTCAATTTTGCATGAAGGAAAGAAAGTTACATCTGAAAGGGCTAAGGCAATTTTGAAAATGGCAAAACTGCACACAATAAAGCACCTGCAGCAATTTTTGGGATTATGTAATTATGTGAGGGCATGGGTATTTGATTATAGCTCTTACACAAGGGCATTGTTGCAGGCCCTGATAAAGGCTCAAGTAAGTCAGGAAAAGATAGTATGAACTGAGGAAATGGAGGAAGGGTTTGATGAGTTGAAAAAGGCTTATTGCGTGGCTCCAGTTTTGGGGATTCCTAATTATTCTGAGGAATTCTTTTTATTTTCGCACACAAATGGAACAGTCATGAAGGCAGTACTCATGCAGAGAACTATGTTGGGGTACAAGCCCTTAGCATATTACAATGGAATTTTTGACCCAGTAACGAGGTGTCACTTCCCCTGTGAACAAACTTTGGCAGCCACGGCGTTTGCTATTGAGAAGTCTGCCAGCATAGTGATGGGGTGTTCCATGACGTTATTTGTTGAGCGCACACTATTTGCAGTTTTGGAGAAACCTAAAGGTACACTGAAATCTCAAAGAGCTTCTGCTTATGAGGTGGTTATATCGAATTCCACAATCAAAATAGTTAGATGAAGACTGTGAATCCTGCCATGTTTGTAGTTGAACCACTGGCAAAAGACGATCATGCACATGATTGCTCGACTAATGAAGAATTCTATGATGGGATCCCGAAGGTGAAGGAAAATGCCCTAGCAGCTGGGGAAATTCTCTTTATTGATGGGTCTTCAAAAATTGATCAAACTGATGGGCAAAGATATTCAGGTGCTGCTGTGTTAAGGCACATGGCTAATGGGAAATTTGAAGTAATGGCAAGTGCATGACTACCGTCCCACTTTTCAGAACAGGCTGCAGAAGTAATAGCACTAATTGTTGTGCTCGAGAGTCTCACAGATCAGGAAGTAACCGTGTACAGTGAATCTGCCTATGTTACCTTGACAGTACACGCAGGGCTAGTATATTTGAAAAGGAGGTGCTACGTCTGAGCTGATGGCACTCCAGTGCAACACGCCGCCTTATTGGATAGACTTATTAAAGCACTAGAGCTTCCAGTAGCCATTGCGAACATTAAATGTGCAGCGCACACTAAAAGAGCAGATTTTATCTCACTCAGAAATCAAGCCGCAGACAAAGAAATAAAATGAGTTGCATATTCATAAGATATTATGAACTTTGATACGCCTGATGTGAATGAGAGAATGGTGGTGATGGTGATAATAAATGAAAACTTCAATGACTTGTCGAAGACACAACTAATGGAAGTCCAAGGTGAAGCACCATAGGATGAGAAAGATCTGTGGATACGGAGGGGATGTTCTTTATCCGCTTCCGAGGCATTGTAGTGACAGGAAAACACTGGTAAACTGGTGGTGCCTGTAGCCTTATTAAGGGTGGCATTGGAACAGCTAGACTACCCTGCGCATGTCACTATGGAAAGCCTTGCATCAACTATTGCAGAGGACTGGTTCATACCAAATCTGTTAGAACATGTTGCATTTTATGTAGTAAATTGATTGTATGTCAAAATGTTACTGCTGGGCACACGCTGCAGTTAGAGATGTTATCCCTCGAACGAATGAACCATTTCTGCATTTACATATTGACTATATTAATATGCTGCAGGTCTATAATGGATATAGATATATGATAGTGGTGTTGTGCCCCTTTTCTAGGTGGATCGAAGGTGGTCCATGCAAACATTCAGATGCCACTTGCACTGTGAAGTTCCTAGTTCGAGAAGTATTTTCTAGATGGGGAGTATGTGAGGTATTGAGATCAGATAATGGCCCACATTTTGTGAATTAATTGTTTCAGCAATTTAGCTTATTTCTCAGTACGTTTTCCTCAGCTTATCACCCACAAGTGAACGGAATCTGTGAAAGGCTCAACGGTCTGCTCCAAGAGAGAATAGCCAAGCTTAAAGTTGACATTGCAAAAAGGATGGCTGCGGTGCCTGCCTCTCGCATTATATGCATTGAGGAATCAACCAGGCTCTGGCCATCGTTTTACGTCCCATTAACTAGTAACGGGGAGGTAAATGAGAACACCTCTCACTTCCCCATCAAGTACTAGAAGTGATGCCCAGACAACAGCAGAATTATTAGGAAATGAGCTATGTGCCTACTTACCATGTGTCACTAAAAGTATCTACGTAATTTCAAGTGGACGGGGTGTCGGTCCCAGAACACAGATGAAGACCATACAGAAACCGGATCAATTGAACTTTTATTGACAAGATTGTTTCCCGGAGACTGAATTCTGATTAGTAACTTTGTCCACAAATGGCATAAACCTAGGTTCATCATGGAGGATGTTACTCCATCAGCAGTGAAGGTGCAAGGAAGATGCGCTTGGATGTTTCTCGGAGATGTGATGATCTACATGGCGAGACCACCACACCACCACCCCATTCAGAAACAAGTCAAGGAGAAGTAGTTCAGCATGTGCAGACTAGATCAATGATGAGGAAGAAGGAAGCAAAGACTGTCCACTAGACAGATAAAGAGTTAATTGGACTGTGGTTCGTTCAAGACACTCTTTGTAGCTACTAAGCAAGGACTAAAGATGCTATTTTCCTTGAGCCAAAGGAGTTTGCTAAACAATGGACTGAGACATATTGATGTCTTGAAAGAAAAAAGGGAAATAAATGCCAGAACTAGGGTTTATCTGTGACGATTGGAAAATGGAGCAGTTCCCCGACTCCTTTCTTAAAGAGTTTCTCTTTGAAGGTGCCCATGGGGTGCCTAATGGCAACGTTCATCAGATTTTTCTTGCTATTTTCCTCTTCATTGTTTGTGCATATCCATCATTGATTGGGAGAACTACTGATGTTCACTTGTTTTTGCAAGATACTAAAAATGGTCCAGTCGTAAGGAGGCTGCTCACAGCTATAATTGGGCAAATCATCCAGCTACCTGAGTACTGTATGGACAACACAAATGCCTCTGTTTGATGACGATGCTCATAAACTATTTGGAATGGTCTTTTATTTCTTGATTGAAGAAGACCCACACCTTGTTGGATGACAAACCGACACTCGTGCATACCTGATCCTAGGAATCAATCAGCAATCAACCAATTACTGCGTGATATACGTTTTTGGTATAAGGTGCAAGTTCGTCTACTGTCCTCGACAACACAGTGAGCATCCTGATGGTACTGACGTGTCATGACATTCACAATCTACAGACCATGATATTTTGCTATTTGCTGGAAGTTCATCCTCATTTTGTTTGGTGACAGGACAACACATTTATCTTTATCCAGAATCCAGTTGATCATCCTGCAATCAGCCAGCAGCGTGTGGAGCTTGTGGACAAGATTTGACAGTTGCCGGAATATGGTATGAGATCGCCCGATGAAAGTTTGGTTTTTCCTTCCTTAAAAGTAATCATTAGCATCATGTACAATATTGATAGCAATAACAATGTAGCAACCAACGAGAGACTACCACAACGTGCAAGAGCCTATTGTTGCATACGTTGGACCTATTGGTATATATTATATACCTGTATAATGTTCATTATCATTCTACTTTCTCTTACAGTATGTACTGTCTATTATGTACAACCAAATAAGGCAGTTGTTCCTGTGTATCTCCCTATGCAGCAGGAGGGTACAGGTGTGGCAACTGTAAGTCTACCAAGGCCTTATGTGATTGTTCCTGCTCCAGGGGTGCATATGAAGGTGCCTAGTCCTGTGACAGGTAGGTCTAAGCTTCCTTTTGGGGTGAGGTCAGCATTGCAAGTTATTCATGATTATTTGTTACCTTCTTATTATGCCAATAGAAAGAGACCTTATGCAACTGTTACTACACCAGTAGCACATGTAAAAACACTGATTTCACTGACAAATGTCTCTATGATTCCCCCAGTAAGAAGAAACTATGCAGACATACTTCATGAGATGATTATAAAAGATCATGAGGCAAGAAGGAGACCTAAGAGAAGTACAAGGGAAGGTGATCATGACTTGAATGATTATCTAGATAGCACAGCACATTTGGGAAACACCATATGGTATTAACACATGAAAGCGGTTAGAAGAAGAACCTCAGAGGAGAAATGCTATATGTGTGCACTCCTGCCTTAAAGTATGGGAAAGTCTAAGATATGCATAGCTATTGAAATAGATGTTCAGACAGCACACTGCCGAACAAGAGATCAATTTATGGGCCAAACAGCCTATCTAGCATGGGCAACTGAATGGACAGATCCAGACGAAGATGATTATGTTCAAGACACAAAGGCAAGAGCAAGAGTCCATACTAAAAATCATGTGATAAGATATGAACAGCCTGGAGTGAAAGAGGCTGTATTCAGATGAGAAGTAAACAGAAAACTTGAGAGTCCAGGAAAATCCGCAGAAGACATTGGAAAATGGAAAAACAGAGGTCAAATGCAGATTTGGGGATCAGTGCTTTCTCTTCAAGACAAGCTAAAACCCTACCACTCTCCACATACTCTAAGATCTAGCTCAGCCGGCCTCCTAGTCATACCTAAAACAAACTCAGTCAGGTTAGGCGGACCATCATTCTCAGCCTTGGCCCCCACGCTATGGAACTTACTCCAGCCCCACATCCACCTAACTGAGGAGCTAATGTCTTTCCGCAAATTACTGAAAACTTGGCTCTTCCCCTAAAACCAACCCTGTACTCAAACTGAATAACAGCATCACAATGACACCAACTCAACAAACTACTAGATCTTTGAATAACAATTAGACAAATAACGATACAACATCAAGATCCATGCGAGAAATCCACACCTAATAACCGCTAATGTAAACTAAAATGACAAACAGAATAGAATGAGGAAAGTAGATCAAAGCAACGAAAGGGAGAACAAAACAAAAAATCTTATGAAAACAGCAATTGCGGTTTAAATTAATAAAATGGATGTAGTGATTGCAATGGACAAACAAACAAAATGAACAAAATGTATAAATAGATGACGATGGAAAGATGAATACGGGAGACTGATGAGCACACAGACAGATGACATGGAATGTATTGAGTACATGGCATAAATGGAAATTACAGAATAGACGATTCAAGTACATGGGATGGGTGTAGTGCATGAATGCATGATGAATGAACGAAGTGTGTAGAGCAGATGAAATTGAATCGTTAGAATGGTTGAAGCTCGTGGAACGGAAGAGTGCGCTGAGCGGATGATATGCAGAGCGGATGAGTATGTAGAGTGGATGGGTAGTGGAAGGATGCTTTGAGCAGATGAATGCATAGAGCAGATGACTATACAGAGCGGATGAGCGTGTAGAGCGGATGAGCGTGTACAGCGGATGAGTGCGTAAGAACGGACAAGTGTATAGACCAGGAGGAGTGCATAGAACAGATCAACGTGTGGAGCGGATGGGTGCATAGAGCGGATGGGGCACAGAGCAGATGACTGTATAGAGCGGATGAGCATGTAGAGCGGATGAGCGTGTAGAACCGATGAGCGTGTAGAATGGATGAGCGTGCACAGTGGATGAGTGCGTAAGAGCGGATGAGTGTATAGACCTGGAGGAGCGCATAGAACAGATAAACGTGTGGAGCGGATGGGTGCATAGAGCAGATGAGTGTATAGAGTGGATGAGTGTATAGAACGGATGAGTGTATAGAGCGGATGAGTGCATAAGAGCAAAGAACTGTGTAGAGCAGATGAGTGCATATAGCAGATGAATGCGCAGAAAGGACGAGTGCGTTGAGCGGGTGAGTGCGTCGAGCGGATGGGTGCGTCGAGCGGATGGGTGCGTCGAGCGAAGGTGTGAGTAGAGCAGACGAGTATGCTTAGAGTGGATGAGTATGCTTAGAGCGGAGGAGTGTGTAGAGCAGATGAGTGTGTAGAACGGATGAGTGTGTAGAGCAGATGAGTGTGTAGAGCGGATGCGTGTGCAGAGCGGATGAGTGTGTAGAGCGGGCGAGTGCGTAGAGTGGATGAGTGCGTAAGAGCAGACGAGTGCGTAAGAGTGGAGGACTGCATAAGAGCAGAGGAGTGCGTAAGAGCGGAGGAGTGCGTAAGAGCAGAGGAGTGTGTAAGAGCAGAGGAGTGTGTAAGAGCGGAGGAGTGCATATGAGCGGACAAGTGCATATGAGCGGACGAGTGCGTAAGAGTGCATAGAGCGGGTGAGTGCGTAGAGCGGGTGAGTGCATCGAGTGGGTGAGTGCGCAGAGCGGGTGAGTGAGTAGAGCGGTGAGTGAGTATAGCAGGTGAGTGAATAGAGCAGGTGAGTGAATAGAGCAGGTGAATGCGTAGAAAGAACAAATGCTTGGAGCTGATGAATGCGTCCAGCGGATGAGTGCCTAGAGCAGACGAGTGCGTAGAGCGGGTGAGTGCATAGAGCGGGTGAGTACGTAGAGTGGGTGAGTGCATAGAGCAGGTGGGTGAATTGAGCAGGTGAGTGCATAGAGCGGGTGATTGCGTAGAAAGAACAAATGCTTGGACCGGATGAATGCGTCAAGTGGAGGAGCGTCTAGAGCGAACGAGTGCCTAGAGCGGACGAGTGCATAGAGCGGACAAGTGCATAGAGTGGGTGAGTACAAAGAGCGCGTGAGTGCGTAGAGTGGGTGAGTGCGTAAGAACGGAAAAGTGTATAGACCAGGAGGAGTGCATAGAACAGATGAACATGTGGAGCGGATGGGTGCATAGAGCGGAGGGGGGCACAGAGCAGATGACTGTATAGAGCGGATGAGCATGTAGAGCGGATGAGCGTGTAGAGCGGATGAGCGTGTAGAATGGATGAGCGTGCACAGTGGATGAGTGCATAAGAGCGGACAAGTGTATAGACCTGGAGGAGCGCATAGAACAGATGAACATGGGGAGCGGATGGGTGCATAAATCGGATGAGTGTATAGAGTGGATGAGTGTATAGAGTGGATGAGTGTATAGAATGGATGAGTGTATAGAGCGGATGAGTGCATAAGAGCAAAGAACTGTGTAGAGCAGATGAGTGCATATAGCAGATGAATGCGCAGAAAGGACGAGTGTGTTGAGCGGATGAGTGCGTCGAACGGATGGGTGCATCGAGCGGATGGGTGCGTCGAGCGAAGGTGTGAGTAGAGCAGACGAGTATGCTTAGAGCCGATGAGTATGCTTAGAGCGGAGGAGTGTGTAGAGCGGATGAGTGTGTTGATCGGATGAGTGTGTAGAGCAGATGAGTGTGTAGAGCGGATGCGTGTGCAGAGCGGATGAGTGTGTAGAGTGGATGAGTGCGTAGAGCGGACGAGTGCGTAAGAGCAGAGGAGTGTGTAAGAGCAGAGGAGTGTGTAAGAGTGGAGGAGTGCGTATGAGCGGAAAAGTGGATATGAGCAGACGAGTGCGTAAGAGTGCGTAGAGCGGGTGAGTGCGTAGAGCGGGTGAGTGCGCAGAGCGGGTGAGTGTGTAGAGCGGTGAGTGAGTATAGCAGGTGAGTGAATACAGCAGGTGAATGAATAGAGCTGGTGACTGTGTAGAAAGAAAAAAATGCTTGGAGCGGATGAATGCATCGAGCGGATGAGTGCCTAGAGCAGATGAGTGCATAGAGCGGGTGAGTGCATAGTGTGGGTAATTACGTAGAGTGGGTGAGTGCCTAGAGCAGGTGAGTGAATTGAGCAAGTGAGTGCGTAGAGCGGGTGATTGCATAGAAAGAACAAATGCTTGGAGCGGATGAAAGCGTCAAGTGGAGGAGCGTCTAGAGCGGACGAGTGCCTAGAGCGGATGAGTGCATAGAGCGGGTGAGTACAAAGAGCGGGTGAGTACATAGAGTGGGTGAGTGCGTAGAGCAGGTGAATGAATAGAGTAGGCCAGTGCATAGAGCGGGTGTTTGCGTAGAAAGAACAAATGCTTGGAGCAGATGAATGCGTCGAGCGGATGAGCGCCTAGAGCAGACGAGCACCTAGAGAGGACAAGCGCCTAGAGCGGACAAGTGCCTAAATCGGACGAGTGCATAGAGCGGACAAGTGCATAGATTGGATGAATGCGTGAATGATGGCACGGAGGAAGTATGTGGATGGAATGGGCGATGTATTTGGATGGGACGGGTGACGTATGTGCATGGAACGGGTGTAGTGTGTGATAGGTACAGGTGAATTATGGATTGGAGTGCATAAATCAACTTAGAATACACGGAACAGATCGGAGTGCATGGAACTGATTAGAGTGCACAGAATGAATTTGAGACCATGGAACAGGTTGGTGTGCGTGGAACGGACCGAGTGCGTGGAACGGACTGAAGTGCGTGGAACAGACTGGAGTGCATGGAGCAGACTGGAGTGCGTGAAGCGGACTGGATTCATGGAATGGGTTGGAGTGCAAGGAACAGATTGGAGCGCATAGAATTACGCAACATACATGGAATGGTTTGAGTACATAGAACGTTTGAAAGAGCATATAAACCATCATATCACATCACTAGGCTTACTCTCTTCTTTACACCACCATTCAACTAGAACACAGAGCTAGTAGGACACCATTCGGTATAACTGTTCTCATACCAACATCCGCCTCATACTCCCCATCACTAAACACTGCTGGTTACACACCCTCCAGCCAGGTGTTCTCCTCAGGCCTAATGCAGCCAGAATCGGTCTGGATAAAACCTGCAAGAACGAACACATACTCTTGATCTCTCAACCACCACACTTAACGCTAAGAAGCAGCTATTACACGAATGCCACACCATCTACATACATACGGTGCTCACACGCACCTTTGACTCTCCCTACCCTCTCTACTGACTTGAACTTCGGTTCCCGAGGGCGTTCTCCCTACCAACACCTTGAAACTATACCAATAGTACATAAGGCGCTATATAAATGCAAAGTAACATAATATAACAGATGGATGGGAAGAACGAGTGGTCATTTGCAGAGCATGAGTAGTGATGCAACGCTACAAGGCAACTATTGACATTGTGGTGAATCGATGCAAACCTGTCACGCTCACCTAATTCCTACGGAGGCGCAGGTCTGGCTTCGAGTGCTGATGCTTCTTCAATGGTGAAGCGCAGGACTCTGATGATGGACAGGAAGGGCCCCTCTACTCTGGCTTTTCTGGCTCGCAGGACTATTCCCCTTAGGGTTTGGAAGGATGAGCTCTCCATCCTGCTTCTGATGCAGGGGCGCGTTGAAACCTAGTTACTTCACTGGATTGAGGTTTGATGGGAGTTCAATATAAGCTTGACTATTCAGGTGAGGCGCTGTAAGAGTTCTGTTGCAAGTTCAAAAGTTCAAGCTTAATAATAATGTTCATTGTCTTGTTGCAGCAAGCGCTAATGCTTATGTCTTTTTCCCCTTAGGGGCCGGGGTTCGGAATGCCGGAGATATGGCGCCGACCCGAAGTGTAAGTTCTGGATGAGCGTTCAGGTAATGTCTTTGCATTCGCTCATTCAATGTCTTTGTCTTTTTTCCCCATTGGGACCGGGGTCCGGAATGCCTGGAAGCGGCAGGACCCGAAATGAAATGGGAATGACCCAACAGGTAAGTCTTAGAAGGAAACTGAGCTTTTCCTTTTTCCCTTCCTTCTCTCACCTTGTTTTCTTGTCTTTTCTCTCTAGGCTCTGGGAAGTGGGTGCGGATCCGGATGATCGCTGCTGAAGATGGAGGCGCCCAGGAAAGGTGAGTGAAATGCAGCGCTGCAGCGGTCGAAACGAAATGCTTTTAAATGATGTCTTCCCTTTCAGGATCGTCGGTGTGATGTCCCTGTGATGCAGCTTTAGCAGGTAAGGTCTTCTTTCTCTCCAATTCCTTCTTATCTCCTTTTGCAGGCGACCCAGGATGCTGACAGGCGTGGCTGAAGTCCAGATCCGGGAGCTGACACGGTGAGCGTCCAGCTGCGAGGAGCAGAACAACGCGAAGCGTGAGTTGCTGATCGGGCGTGGTTTAAATAGCTTTGGAAGAAGTTCCAGGCATGTACCCTTCCACCGATCAGGTATGTATCCTTCCCCGACCACACCCAGGTGGAAAGTGGTCCCACAGGTAAAGTAGTTCCACTCAGGCCTCAAGAGGGCCTGGATGTAGCAGCATGGTCTGCATCAGGTAAGTGCACATTAAAACACTTGAACACATGTCTAGCTTTATGAGCCTGGCACCTAAGGTGCCAGGACAGGGGTCCAACATGAGCCTGGCGCCTAAGGCGCCAGGACTGTGTCCAAAGGGCCCCAGCTTGGGCCCCCTGGCACTTCCCTGGGGGGAATGATGCCTGCCTCTGGGGTTGCTGGGTCGGACCTGGCCCTTGGAGGTAGGCATCATGACAAAACCTCTATGGCCGTAACTTGCTAAACTACTGATATGGGTCGAAGATAAGGGAGGGCCCTTGCAGATAGTGCCTCTGGAAAGTGCAAAGTTGTGTTTCAGAAATAATAGCGCAAGAAAACTTGGGGAAAACCAGAACTGTGGTGGAATCTTTGATTTGCCAGGAATGAGCATTGGAATAGCAGTGATACTGTATCATAACTCGGCATGTGGATCCAGAGCTTATATGAAACTACCCAAGGATTGGGGAGGACTATGCTCTATAGTGAATATTCATGTTCCAGCATTGGTGATTCCTAAAGGTGACGTGGATATTGGTGAATTTCCCAAAGCAGATGCTCATCTGAGGAAGAAGAGATCTGCTGAGCTTGTGAATTGAATGAAAAGATAAAACTGTTTCTCGGACAAATCAATAGAAGCCTTTGATTCTATCGCATATGAGCACAGATTTTTCAGTAAGACTTCATTGATATTGACGATAATCTTCATGCCCAGGATCAAGACATATGCAAATAGTAAGTGGTTACAAATAACCAGATGGGAACTGTACAGACAATCAACACAACCATAAAGGGATTCAATGGTATCAAGGAAGAGCTGATAGAGATACAACTGATGACTCTTCAGAATAGGTACTTCCTGGACATGATCACAGCTATGGATGGAGGTGTTTGTGGCAAAATTGGAGAATCATGTTTTACATTTATACTTTCTTATGGTGACAAGAATGGCACCTTGACGGAGGCCATGTCGATGCTGACAAAGTTACACGGCTAGATGACAGATGAAGTGGAAGACATTGCTGATGACAGTTGGTTTGGATCACTTGTTTCGTGGGTTCCCCAATGGATGGCAGACATATTCAAGTTCCTTGGAGCCCTGATAGTTATGTTATTGCTTGGATTCTGTGTGATCAGGATAAAAATCTCTCAATGCAAGAAGACAGCAAAGAAAGCTGTGGGAATGAAAATCATGATTGATGTTGAATCAGGATGGAAGACTAAAGAGCTGAGAAATGAAGATACTAGAGATTACGTGAAGGCCAGCATTCATGCACATGAGGGAACAAAGTTCCTGTACCCGAAGAACCACAAGAAGTATATGGGGAAGTGGATTTACTGCAGTCCACGTGGACAATGCATGCTCATGTCCTGGAATGAAGATGAGCATGTGAAAGCCACAGGATGCCTGAAAGGAGTCACAAAGATATGGGTCCCAAAGAAGCATTTCTTCAGACGAGGATGTATTGATGTAAAGACTGATGGGAAAGTGGTCGATGAATCGCCCAGAAGGGGGAGTGTAGAGGTGAAGCCAAGTACCCCCACCCAAAGCTCCTCCCCCATGTTGACGATATGTCAGGAGCCAGAGTGTGAGACACGTGCAATGCCTGTGAGAATAACTATACCAACGAAAATCGTGGAAGTAAGATTCCCATTGAGGAAGCCATACATTCATACACAACAATATGCTGGCCATTTGAATGAAATCCTGGAGGAAGTGGGAAAAGCAAGCGAGAAAGCAGACTGGTGAAGTCATACAGAGCAGAGATGACACACACATAAGAAGAGATTGAAGAGTATAAGCATTCTATAAGAACAAAGGGGAAGATGCCATGCATGAGCAACATTTCAGGGTCGAGATGAAGATGCTCAGGCAACAGAAATAATGAAAAAGTTATCAAGTCATTTTATTATTGTACAGACGCAGCAACGCAAGTAGACAAAGTATTCATAAAGGCTAGCTATATAGTGAACAGATTGCGGTGATGCGCCAACATATATGTATAGGAAACACATGGACTTTGGATGATTCCACAATGCACTTTAGCAGAGCTAGATCTAGTGAAGGAAAGGTTTTTCAGTGTGTCACAGTTAGAAATTGGGAAGCTGAACCACGGAAGTGAATCAAAGAAAGGGCTTGGCTGACTCAACACCAAGACTCCAAGGCCACCTTGGGCCTGAATGTGCGCACAATGGTTACAGAACGTGTGAAAGAACAGAACTCCTGTCTTAAGTGAGGAGCAAGAACATTGAAGCCCTCTGAGGTTCCTCATTTAATAGTATTTTAAATGCAGCAAGACTAAAAAACATGGTCTGCATTCACGTGGTTGAATGAGAATAGATATTAAGACAAGCTGTATCGAAACCGAGAAGACAGATTATGCTATACTCCCTCATATTCTTCAGTACAGAGAACATTTTCAAGGCTGAGCTCAAAACCTTAATTAACTGCCAGATGGTAGGGGTGATGATAGATGACAGGAAAAATTGGTGGGAAGCTATGGTTATGACCAGCCCACTAGCACCTGGATGATAGCCTGTGTGCTGCTTGCGTAGGTGGAATATTACGAGGGGTACAAGGGTGCCAACCAATTATAGAGGGCCACGTATTAGAGAGCCCTACAGTTTGTATAACCAATGGGAAGTCGTGTATTTGATAACATCCATAGAAACCTGCACAAAGGGAGGGCTTAGTTGCCCCACCTGATGTTAGAGACTCAATCACCTTCCCTGACCAGTATGGAACGTATACCTAAAAGTTCCTTGTAAGCCTATCACTATTCCAAATAGGTTTTTGTAGGTTTCAATGTAGGCAGACGTCAATGATGATGAGTTTTCATTATAAAAGTGGGTTTTGTATGTGTTGCATTGAGTGTGAAGATCGAGCGAACGCATTGATGTTCATTGCAATTCTCTGTTTTAGATAATTGATATTAAAACAGTCACACTTTGCCAACTTCCTGGGTCAGTTTGATTGTTGATTTTTGAGTATATTCTGCATCTCCATCCGTCTCTAAGTATTGCTATCTCATCTTAAAGGGCTGGGTTGGATAGCCCAGTTCAGCATCGATAGTAATGTTCATTCAGGGAGTATGGTTGCATCTGCACTGGGTCAAGTCCCATTTGGGGGAGCATTTAAGAAGCACAAAATGAATATTTTTTTATGCTTGTTTGTATCTGCGTTTGCATTTTGCTGGCATACCTTTTGAGGCTACAGCATTGCTCAAAGGAATTGCACAATTGCACACAACACATTGAATGTGTGCTTCAGTGCTAGTTGCTAGTTTTGCTGCATCTGTTGCAGTTTTAACAACCCGGTACAACTTCATCTTCACATATGTTTCCGTGTTATGTGTTGTGTGTAGGAACAAAGAGAATATCGGCTGCAAGTGTGAAGAAGTACGCAGAGGGCAACATTCCAGTGATTGCAGTGCAGTTGGTGGTGCGGACCGATGGCAGGTGCAGTGGCAGTGTATTTTTCAGTTCGCCGTAGGAATACCAATGACGAAGGCCACCAAGCAGTACATCCAGTTGTAGACATCATTCCACCGAAAGTGCAGCGGAGCCGTCCAAGGAAAGCGACGGCGAATTAAAGAATGTATATATCGAACACGATTGAATTTGTTTCACATGTCACTCGAACAAATTATCAGCCTGTACAGGCTGGCACTGGAGCAATTTTATACTTGGTGGAGTTGATAAAGTGCGATTTGGAAGCTACCTCTAAAAAGACTACTGCCATTCCACCTCTAGTGAAAGTGCCTTCAGTTCGGCATTTTTGTGCAACTGGGTCATACCAGGGTACTAAAGCCATGGCAGCAGGGCTGTCGCAGCCAGCTAATGTGGTGCTACAATCACTTCTGCCTTACATGTCACAATTCATTCAGTTTCCACAAACAGCAGCAGAGTTGGCCTCTGTTAAATGTGCATTTTTTTGCAATTTCTGGATTTCCTAACGTTGCCATGGCAATTGATTGCACACACATCTTTACAGTACCTTCACTTGCAGGGGAGCAAATGTTCAGAAACAGGAAAATGCACTACTCTGTAAATATTCCGATGACCTGCAGTGCTGACTTGCAATTCACACATTGCTACGCCAATATCCCTCTGTCTGCACATGATGCATACATTTTACACAGGAGCAACCTCCCTGCGGTGATTTCTAGTATTTCTCCAGGCAAAAGCTGGCTTCTGTGTGATGGAGCATAATGTCTAAAGCCATAGCTCATGACCCCAATTTTGAATCCACGCAATGCAGCAGAACAGAAATACAATGCAGTGCATATCAAAACAAGGAACACAATAGAACGTACCTTTGGACTTCTGAAAAGTTGTTTTAGGTGCTTACATGTGTCGGGAAGGGACTTTATGTATGCACCTAAGAAAGTATGCAACTTTATTGTGTTGTGCTCCATGATACACAATTTAGCAATTTGCTGCAGATTATCAGAACCAGCAGATGGGATATTGGAGGAGGAAGTGGAGGACCCCATACCCAATGAGGAGTGTGTGATGGAAGGTGGAGATGTACGTTGTAATGTTATTGCACATTTCTTCTCGTAAAAAACAATATCTAAAAGCATGTAAGTGTAAATGTTCTTGTCCACAGTTGTGTGAAATTTTCATATCAAGTCAAACATGCATACAAGTTTTACAATAAAATGATGACATATATATCTTTCTATTTGCAATGGCAAAGGATTGTTATTGACCCACATGCGGAAAGGAAAACATTTTCAAACCACGCCTTTGCATGCAAAGCCATATCCAGAACTATTTAACAATGCACATTTGGTTCACATGTACGCCAAAAGAATGAGTACAACTGCAATAAACAAGTGGATGTGAGATACATTCACAACATGTGTGTGTGCGAAGCACTCCACTTCACCATATTAAAAAAAAACAGATAGACATTACCCAAGTACACATGAACTGCCATGGGAAACCAGTATTTGTAAACTTTGACAACCTACCACAATGTACTAACAATCAAACAGGAGGCATCTGACTTCTGACAATGTACGTCTACCAACAGTCACTTTTTATTGTATTTCCTCTTACGCTGTCACTGAGGTCTGCTAGGCATCACAACTTCCTCCTTCGCATCTTTCGAGGTAGTGGGTGCTTAACATGATACTCCTACAGCATTCTCCTCTTCAGATACAGGGACAGAGATTCTTGCTGTTAGTAGTTTGTACTCCTTTGCCTGCACCTACAATAAGTTAGTCAGTTTTTGAAGGCACAATGCATTTACCTTTGCAGCAGTTGAGCACATGTTTACCGCCTCCTTTTACGCAATCATAATTTGTGCATTTTCCTTCATCAATTCACACTGCATTTCTGCACTCCTGCCCACTACACTGGCCACACGATCAACAGATGTACACACTTAACCCATATCACCCTGCATGTCCATCAAGGACCCGCCAGAGCCATCATGTTGACATGAGCTACCAAATTGCCTTTCCTAATTGCAACCACTTCACTCTTCAAGTGGGCACGAATTTGCTCCAAAGCCGAAGTCTGCTTTTCTGAGAAGTGAAGTAAACGGGCATCATCCTGTACACCTTCACCTCTTCTTGCACCAGTGTACTCCTCTGCTTGTGTTTAGGTGGGAAGGATGTCAATGGGCATTGATTGCTGCATGGGTGCTTCTTCTACATAATGCACTACATACTGAGCATTGCTGTCATCTTCATAGTACTCATACAGCAGTATCTCTGTATCCTCTTGTTAATCTTCTGTCACCCGACACATGTTTGTTTGCATGAGTTATTGTTTTTGCTGCCTCTGCAACTGACTGTACTCTCACATCACCTCCTACACAAAGCAAGACAAGAATGCAGACTTTAGACTGTGGCCTGATTGCATCAATCTCACCCAGAAAAGGGCCACTGCTAATGATTGCTAACTGTGAACAAAAGTTTCTATGCAGGCAGTGCTCTCAAGAAAAGAAAGTCCTTTGACAACACAGTTGTATATTTACACCATGGCATACCCAAAATACTTTAACAGACCCCCTTTACTGGGGTTTGTATATACAAACTTAAAACTATTGCCCTCAAACCAAGAGCTCTGTCTACAAACAAATTAATATAGCACCTCCCGGGGTCCATTCCTGCAAGCACCTTCAGTTCAACAGATGTGTAATTTGGCTCGTACGGAGAACCACCACAGGTGCCCTTGCAGTGCTCTTTGCTTTCAAGATATGTTTCACAAACCCTGTGGCAAACATAATACCAGCCCTTTTTCATTTCCTCTACAGTGTGTAAGGTGTTTGATACTGAGTTAACTTTCACAGCAATGCTATCCCACATGTGGTTTTTCTTTGACAAAGGGGTTCTGTGGGCCATTGCACCAAATTACAGCACTTTGTGCGCTAGTAGCTCGTCCACGAGGATGCCCAGCGCCACTTCACTGAACTTCGCCTTTCTTTTGCACCCTGCACTTTGAGCATCAGCATCTTTTCCATATGTCATGGTAGCCTGCTGTCTGTAATGTTTGGGCAAATCACAAAAAGCTTTTCAGATTGCACAAAAGCTTTTTAAAATTGCGCAAAAACCGACACCTTTATTGTTTGCACTACTGTGCAATTGTGTCATTAGCTCTCACAATGTCCAATGCCCAAATTCTCTAAAGATGCCCAAAAAGCTTTTAAAATTACCCAAAAAAGCGCCACATTTACAGTTTGCACTCCTGTGCACTGCTGTCGATGTCCAATTGCAGCCCAAATGCCCCAATGATGCACAAAAAGCTTATTAAATACCGCAAAAAATTGCCGTAAACCTTAAGTATGCCACCATCTTCCCTCCAACTTGCCGGCCTGCAGTCAGCACGTGCTTTGGTATTGATCTCGGAAGCATTGTGCTGCCAAGATTCTGCAATCCGCCTGTTTCCACTAGAAACAGGCAGATTACAGCGAAAGCACTGTCATGCTTTATGAAGATGCCCATGCCCACATAAGAATAGCAGTGGTGCCTGGGCATCAAGAAATGCTATTTTGCACTCTCGCTGTGCCATGATGAGAATCTGGCCCTGACTGTCCTATGGAATGCAATGAAAGAACTACCCAGATTCAACTTTGGCAGAAAACCAGTTAAACAAATAGGCTAGATGCCAGTAGGAATTAGATTTTAGGCAATACAAGAGTGGTGTGGTTTTACTGGAGTACAGTAATGGCTGTATTCCGCCCCCACACCACAATTACATTATCAGTCGCTGTACAGTAACGAGACAGGGGTGATTTTCATATCATTTAGAATGTTTCCGACCTGAGGTACCAATTTGTACTTTCTTCAAGATTGCTCATTTTAATAGTATGCTGTGGAAGTGGGAGTTGGTTGGGGCTGGTGGTTGAAGGTGGTTTCTGCAAGTAATTCAAAGTTTTCCAACATTATATAATAATGTGGGCTTTTTTCTGTACTGTCACAGAATCTGTGCTATAGAGGTACAGGCATTGAAAACATGTTTACTTCACATACCAATGGCAGTTGTTTAAGTACAACTCAATGTCCATGAAATGGCAAATGTGTCAGACCTAGATCAAACTTTCTTACACTGATCTTCCAACTTTGATGATAGAAAAACTCTGGACAGTGCAGCTGATGGATTGGTATGGTTTAGCCACCAGTGTGTACATGATAGGTTTTTATAGAGCACGTTGGAACTCATTACAAGTTTGGTGATAATTCAGAGACATTACCACCAAACTGAAATGCAATTACCGTCACTCAGTCTGGTGGTTTTACTGCCAGATTACGAGCAATGGTATGGCTTCAGCACAGGCAGTAATTCTGGCTGCACTAAATCCTGTGATTTTTGGAGGCAAAGTGAAGATGCTGTCTCCAGGTATCTGTTGGTGGTAACTTTGACACTTCACCTCCAATCCCAGAATTTGGTGGGGCCGCTATATGCATGGTGGTAAATCCATTATTGTCAATATTGTAGTACTGAAATTCCTGCAATTATTTTCTCTCACACTGCCAAACCTATATTGAGGTCCATTATTTGCTGTGTGTATGTCTTCTTAGCTTTGAGATACTATTCAGGCTTATGGTATAAGAGCAGCTGACACACTAACAGAATCATGAGATTTATTAGGCATTGAATGCCTTCCAGAAGGTTTGTGCTTGGTGGCTTAAGTGTAAGGTAGTGTTGTGCTCCAGAGGTGCACATCTGAGATGGAAGAGGCTTGTCCTCCCATCCGTGACTGAGGATAATGGGGTAATTGTAGGAGTTGGATGTATGATACGCAAGTTTGGAAAAGATTTGTACATCTATCATTTCTGAACCAGAAATGGAGAGCCTCTGTCTTAGAAGGATGTATGTGGTAGGCATAGCAATATGCACTTCAGAGGTATGCATAGCAACAATTTACGGAGACTTCTCAGAACTGAGAACATATTATCCCAGCTCCAGAGCCTCAATAGAAAATTGGTGATTGAGTTCTCTAAGATGGGTTCGATGCCAGCAGTTCCTAGTAAAAGTTTGAAAAGACCACCAGTTTAGATGCCTCTGTGAATTGGAGAACTCCCCTCTCATCCCTAATATCCTTGAAATGATTTCTGGTATTTTGCTGTTTCAGCTTGTAGGCCAATAACCTGTTGGCTTTTTTACAATATGTGCAATACAGTGGCTTTGTCCGCAACAGTGAATTAGCCATTTCTGAAGACATTAGTGCTTCTAGGCTAGACGTAGTTAGTTTCAATTCTCTGAGGGCCTTATTATTTTTCATTTTATTTATTTATAACGTGCCGAACGACAAAGACATCAGGGTGCACATAGACACAGTATAGACAACGATATCACAGGATAAGATACCGAATCAACAGGAGAAAGTGGGCCGGGACATTACTCAAAGAGGAGGGTTTTAAGAGATCTCATGAAAGCTGTGATATTGGTTTCTAGCCATAAGGGGAGAGGCAGAGCGTTCCAGGATTTTGCTCAGTATACGGCAAAGGATTTGGCCAAGCCTTTGGACAGTTTGAAGGTTGGGCAGGTTATCTGCATCAAGTTGGATGAGGGCAGTGATCTGGTTGGCTCATAGTGAATGAAAAGGGATTTCATGTAGGCTGCATCCCATGAAAGCATTTATGCACAATGGTGGCTACTTTGAACTGTACTCTAGCCTTTGCAGGAAGCCAGTGCAATGCCAGTCTGTGAAGTGAAATATGGTTTCTTCTTGGGACATTTTTAATGATACGGACAGCATCATTTTGAACAGTCTGTATTTCCTGCACACTCTGTTTGTCAGCACCCACAAGGAGAGTGTTACAATAGTCAATTCTGGATAATACAACAGATTGAGCTTTGATGGTACAGTTATTTTCAGTAAGATAAGGGTGAATATTTTTTAGCCGTTTTAAGTAATAAGTACCGTTTTTTACAACGTGATTGGTATGTGTTTCTGCACTCAACGAGGTGTCAAGATGTATGCCGAGATTTTTTGCCTTATCTAGAACAGGGATGCTACAGTCAAGGATGGGGAACGAGCAGCAGTTGGAGTTCAATTTGGCTCTTGCCTGGGGCGATTCAAAAATTAAGAGCTCTATTTTTGTTTGTTTGTTTGTTTTATTATGTATAACGCGCACCAGACCCGAGGGTATCAGGGTGCAAGAAGAGACAAGAAAATGTTTAGCTTATAGAATTTGGCTCTTGCCTGGGATGATCCAAAAATTAAGAGCTCTGTTTTTCCTCTGACGAGGCACATTAAATATTCACTCATCCAAGATTCAATTGGTTTGTACGTTTGTTCTAGTGCATCTGTGTTATAATCTCCAGGACCAGGTGAGTATCATCTGAGTAGTTGGTCAAAAAGACCACTGACTCTCCCAGCAGGTTACAGAGAGGTCTAGCCTATAGGTTGAAAAGTACCGGGGACATACAGGCCCCCTGAGATACACCACATATTATAGGGGCAGTGGCAGCAGAAGAATCTCCCCAGCAGTCTTTAGAAGCCGTCCGGTCAAAGAAGAATGGACCCATTTGGAGTCTTATCGGAACAATGGTCAATATCTCTCGGGATATGGAGTAGACACTCGTGGTCCAGGAGGTCAAAGGCTGCCGAAACATCCATTAGGACTAGTAGGCTGGCCTTTCCTCTGTCCAACCTTACCCGAAATTCTGACTCAACTACATGAACTGGCTCAAGTCCTCTGATCTTTAGCCCATCCATGCAAGCACCTTGCATGGTAACAATGTTTTCTCCTATTGTTTATATTTGACTTTTCTGCCCTGTAATTATTCCCACTGTGTAACAACTTATATATTTGATTTGTCTATGTCCTGTAATATCATTTATTGTGTAATTATTGAACTTTGCATATCCTGTAACTGCTGCACCCTGATACCCTTAGGTCTGGGTGCATTAGAAATGAATAAACAAACAAACAAACATGATTCCCAACATGTGCGTCAGCAGACTAACTAGCACAGTCTCCGTGCAATGATGGGTCGGAAGCCTGACTGTGTAGGATGCAGGGCACCAATGGCCTCAATGACGGTACGGAGTTGTAATGTGGCCACCTTGTCCATGATTTTCAGTAAGAAATGACAGTTAGTTATTGGCCTCAAGTTACTTGTGTCATTGGGGTCCACCCCGAATTTTTTTAAGAGTGGGGTCACAGTAAAATTTGAATATGTTCTGGGACCACACAAGTATGAAAGGAGGCCTTAATAAGTCTGGCCAAGAAAGAGGCGAATATGTCTTTATTGCCAAGAATCATTTTAGGTGGTAGTACAATTCCCGGGCAAGCTGACAGATGCATCATGCCCAAGATACACAATATATTAGAGATGAACACTGGATGGAAATTAAATACGTGAGTATCTAAGTCTGGTGCAGGAGCTCGGGAGTCAGGTTGCTTGTACTTTGGGTTGCCTGATCTTTTTTTATTTTGTTGTTGGCATTAGAGACTTTAGCATCGAACGCAAGCTGTGCCTTTGCACAGTCCAAGTTCAAATGTGCACATGCCACTGATTGTGCTTTCAGATTGTCCCAGAGTTTTAAAATGTCAAATAACTTCTGAGCTTTATTGTCTGCTTCATCTTTTTGTTAATTAAAGAAGTTCCTTTTCGCTTTGGCGATTGCAGATTTATATGATCCGTCTAAGGTTTTCCATGCAGCTTTACTTTCCGGGGAGGGGCATTTTTGCCATCGCCTCTGCTTTTCTTTACCTGATTTCAGAGATGTAAGCTCTTAGGAAACCATTTTTGGTGTCCTGGATTGTCGCATACTCATTTTGTTTTAAGTGGTGCTAGTTTGTCCAGTAAGCATCCAACCTCAGTGTTGAAAGATCCGCAAGTAGCTCAGGAGGGTCTAATGTGCAGTTTGTGGTCATAAACTTAGTAATACATCTCTGACGGTCAGATGCATGTATGTTTCTATAATTCTGATTTGTAACTTATTTCGATGTGTTGTTTTTCATAGGAAGAGGTGCCTTAAGAGGAATAAGAAAGTCTAACGTATAATGATCTGACCATATACAAGGTGAGCTGCTCGACAATAAGGTTCATTGCCATAATCCAGTCTAGGATACTTCCTTAGGCTGTTGTTGTGTCTTTATTGGCTACATGATGCTCAATATTATTGAGAGCTGTTTCCAGGGCAATGGTTTCTTTATCGGTGGCATTCCTGTCCCATCGATTTAGATTGCCTAGAAAAAGCCAGGCACTGTTGGGCCCACTGTAATCAGTCATAAGCTGTACAATGTCTCTGTTAAAAGTTGCCATCTCCACAGGAGGTCTGTGTAGCAGGATAAGGTTAACACAATTACATGGCATAGGTGTAAACATTAGAAGCAAGATGTCACAACTAGTACAGTGGCTTGGAATTTTAAAGAGATTGATGAAGTTTTTTGCAATAACTGCCACACCTCCTCCAAGTCCCTGCTCTCTGTTTTGGCAAAAGATGGAATAGCCTTCGGAGTGGCTATTGTGATGATGGGACCACTAGACTCGGTGATCCAGGCTTCAGTCAAAAACAGCATATCAATTTCATGCTCAACAATGTATTCCTGGATATCAATACCATTCTTATTGAGGGACCTAGTATTTAGCAAGGCTAGTTTAATCGTTTTCATTGTCTGGGTAATAGTTAATTTGTCCTTGTTGGTTTCTTTATGGGGTTCCAAGCTTAGAAGTTGCGGGGTGTACTTTTTGCTAATTTCATCACTGTTAGGTTGTATATCCTGAGGTATGGGACATTGGGGTCTTTTGCTGGTGCACAAGTTATGTGTCTCGGAAGAAGGAACATGGCATTTATTA
This sequence comes from Ambystoma mexicanum, assembly GCF_040938575.1. Classification (NCBI taxonomy): domain Eukaryota; kingdom Metazoa; phylum Chordata; class Amphibia; order Caudata; family Ambystomatidae; genus Ambystoma; species Ambystoma mexicanum. Next base: position 851,619,092 of record NC_090929.1, on the reverse strand, counting down.
GAGGGTAAAAGAGCCTATGCATTCTCTTGAGTAGGGTAACTTTTGCTTCATAGCACTGTGGTATCTGTGTGGGTGTTCACACATTTCTCGAGTAGCAGGGTGCCCCCTCATTAGGACACTCAGCTGTAATTTGTTCAATTAGGGGGTTAGCAAACTGAAGGTTGAAGAAGCTCACTTGTGGTGTGGGTAAATGGACTCCACTGTCTAGTCCTACCTCCAAGTACCAGGCTACTATGGCCATACTGGTTACTCTCTGATTGGCCAGGAGTACATTTAAGTCAGCCGGATATCCCAATATGTTATTATTACCCTGAATGACATTGCAAAGCTCCACTATCAAAGCTATTACAAGTTGGAGTACTGAATTTGTATACTTCAATGCTGGTATCAGAAGTGTCAGAGCTTGATCACCGGGACTTACTTGATAGGTGGGACGCTAGGCTTCTAACGTCCAATTGCCGAGTTCCAGCGAGGACCAGCGAAGACTGGGCTTGACTCTGGTGCACCACTGCTGGTGCACCTAATCACCTTATTTGTATAAACTAGGGCTGCTGGGAAATGTAGTTTCTTTCCCCACCCAGCGTTTCAGACTACTACAAGCAGTCTTCTCAATTTCAAATCTAAGTGCTGTTTTAAAGCAAGTCTAAACTTGCCTACAGTGTTGTCTCATTCTCATGCACACAATGAGTCTGCAAAGCGTAAATCAGGCATGAAAATGTTGTTTGCATACAGTAATTCCAAAATTGTCTGAACAAGGAAAGTTCTAAATTCCACTTGCAACTTCAAAAATACATGCATGCACAAACAAGTAACCCTAATAAAATAATATACAATCACTTACGCCTCATCGCAGTTAATGTGCCTAGGCCTTTAGGAGAGTGTATGTGTGTGCATGGGCCATTTCACAGTCCTGACCTGGGTTTCGAGGTGATCCCTATTCTGTTTCCTAGATTTAAAGTAAGCAGCTGACCATATATTACATTCCCTCCTCAAGACCACTTTGATTGTGTGCCATAGGGTCCCTGGCAAGATCTCAGAACTGTCATTATCCCAGAAATAGTTGTAAATAACCTTGCTATTCCATCTCGGAGAACAGCATCTTGAAGCAATGGACCATAGAGCGTCCATAAGCATTTTGTTGACAGGCTTAATCTACAATCTGTTTCTGCATGGAAAATGGCAAGTGGTCTGAAACCATTCTGGGACCAATATCCAGCCTCGATATATAAGGAAAAAGGTGGATGAAGTCAAGAGGAAGTACATCCGGGGAAAACACTTTATGTACATTCAAGTATAACAAGTATTCCCTTTCATTCCCATGAATATTTCTCCAGGCATTTGCCAAGCACAGCTCCTGCAGGACTTTCAACAAGGCTAGGGTGTTTATGTAGTACCTTGCAGAGGGAAGGAGAGTTTTATCCGACAGAGTGTTCAGGATCAGGTTAAAGTCACCCCTGATTATTAAATCACCCTACATAAATACAGTCAAAGTATGGAGTAAAGTTCCAAAGAACTCATGTTTATTTCTGTTATGAAAATACAAAAATCTCATGGCCTCTGGGCTCCCAAGTAGAGTCCTCTTCAGGAGAACAAACCGTCTGTCAGCGTCACCCAGGGCATCTCTTTTGACAGAGTATTTTCCCCCATCATAATAACCACACCCCTTTTATTGACCACAGCTATTGCACAATATTGCCTTGGGTAATCTTTATATCTCATTCTATGTTCCTCCCTTGGATCAGGGTGATTTCTTGAAGCATAGCTAAGTGGACACTGGATTTCTGTAGTCTGTTCAACATTGACCTCCTCTTAAAAGGGGAATTCAGGCCCTGCACATTAAGAGTCACAAAAGTAAGCATTTCTGCCACAGCCGTTCATGCTCAACGTGTCCAGAGAGAGAACCATAGGTCTGTTCCTATAAGACAAAACCACCACCCAACAGCTGGAAGAAGCAAAGTGCAATCAAATGCAAAAAATAATTTCAGAAATGCAAAAGTTCTGAAAACAACCGCCCCAGCATCAAAATGTACAAAAAGAAAACATCAAACCAAAGACAAAAATACCCATCATCCACTCCCCCAAACCCAACCGAGAAGGCTGGACACTCTCCATATATCAATCGGGGTAATGTGGTAGTTCAGCTAGGCCCACCATCGAGCTCCATATTTGAAAAACAATCAACTTGGGGAACATAATAACTTTGAGTTTGAGCAAGTAAAATATAAAGGACGTCCACAATACCCCTACTGCTCCAATACCGCCGTCTGGCCGCTTGCGGAAATAACAGCTGCAGATGATCAAGATTGTTTGTTCAACCAACAGCCTCCGCGATCCGGTAATCAGGGAACTAGCATGCAGTGAGCTCAGCTTGGGAAGAAGTTCTGGGAGCTATAAACTTTGATGACCCTTTGATCTGGCAACTTTAATCCAGGCGGCAAAATGAGATGGATGTGTCTTGCAGATATCCCGCTGGGGTTGAGGAGATGAAGGGCGAGGAGGAGCGGGAGGAAGGGTTCATGATAGTCATTGCTTCCCGCATCATCATGATCACCTTTGCAAAGGTGCAGATGACTGCACAGGGGAAGTCCTAGTGAAATGTCAGGCCTTTACCTAGGAGCCACATTGTGAAGTCACAGAGGGCCCTTTTCTTAGCCCAGGTGGTCGGGCAATGTCTTTCAACGGTGTGATATTTAAGCCCCTAGAACTCAAGTCGGGGTGGCTCTGGAGGCAGTCATGATATCATCATTGACTCTGAAATATGCACTCTTGTTAGGGCATATGGTACCCATTTATTGCGGATCTGGATGGAGGAATACACTCTATGGGTGCAGTCAAGCTCCAACTCTCAGTTTTCAGGCCACTGCATGATCTGTCTGAATAAGTCTAGAATGTAGACTTTCAATTCTGAGTGCTGTACCTGAGCCGGGACGCCTCTCAGATGAATATTATTCCTTCTCGACCTATTCTCTAAGTCCTCCGGGTAGAACTGTAGTAGGGAATTTAACCCACTTGGTCAATTGCGAGAATTCGTAGGTCTCACATGCTCCATTCTCCAGGTCTGCAATGTGGGCTTTGGTTGAGTCGATTCTCATATCTTTTACAATCAGTTTCTGAGCTAGTTCACCTAGCGAGCCCTAAATATTTCTTCTCATGTCAGCTAGATTTTGATGTAGATCAGTTCTGGTAACCAGTTGAGACAGCTCTTGTTCCCCTACAGTCTCCACAGGTGGAGCGAGCAGGCTTCTTGGACTTCCCTTGACTGTGCATCAACGCCAGCATGTCTCTACCTTTTCCAACCATAGACGCTTTCAGGAATGACATTGCACCCAGCCGTATGGGGTGCAGTTATTATTATTATTATTATTATTATTATTATTATTAACCTAGCTTTGAGAAGCAACAGAACGCTTCACAGTGGTATACAAAAGAACAGATGCATAACAGAGCTTTTTTCAAAGGTAACAACAGAACTGATATACAGTTGGGTGTAGGATACAGAGGGACACAAAGGAGGGGTAGATCTGTACAGGGTGGCATGGAGGAGAAGGTTGGATGGTGTCTTGCAAGTCAGGTGGGGGAGCAACATGATAGCCTAGGTATTGAGGAGAGACTCCTTGAAGAGGTGGGTCTTGAGTTCTTTTCTGAATTTTAGGAGTGCAGTGGCAAGTCTGATGTCGACAGGGAGGAGTTGCCTTAATTTTGGGGTCGCAGTCAGAGAAGGCTTGTTTGCTGGTCCATTCGTTTTTGCAGTGGCAGATTTCAAGTCTGCCCGTATACTGACTTCTGGTGATACGCTGGTGATGCGCTGTCTGCTGGAGATACTGAGTTTCCAGCGAGATAGCTGGGCAACTTGAGGGGGACTGCTTTATAGATGATGCATCAAGACTTGAAGGTGATTCGAGCTTACAGTGGAAGCCAGTGAAGGTCGATGAGGGCAGAGGTGATGTGGTCATATCTGCGTATACCCTTGATGATGCATGCATCTGCATGCATGACACTTCTCAGGGGCACAAGGGAGGAAGATGGGAGACCTTCGAGGAGGGCTTTGCCCCGATTAAGGTGGGATAGGACCAGTGCTTCAACCGTGGAGCCAAAGCTGTCCAGAGGGAGGAAGTGCTTGTCTTTCCACAGGAGAGAGAGCTGATACCAAGCTGTCTGAGTTTTCTTACCTATATGTGTCTTAAAGGAGAGGTGTTTGTCAATGTGAAACCTGAGGGACTTGGTGCAGGAGGTGAGCTTGAGTGTGAAGCCCTTAAGGTTCATGGTTGATAGCCAGGTCTGTATGTCTGGGTGTTCGTGGTTGTTGGTGAGGAGTAGTAATTCGGTCTTGAAGGGGTTTAGCTTAAAGTATGCACTGGACACCCAAGACTGGATCAGCGAGAGGCAGGTTTTGAGCCTGTGGATGTCCTTGATGGAGTCGATCTTAAGGTATAGCTTTGTGTCATCTGTGTATTGGTGGATATGGATGTTGTGTGTGGCTAAGAGGGCTCCCAGTGGCTACATTTATAGACTGAAGATCACTGGGGAGAGGATTGAACCCTGCCTGACTCCACAGGTGACGGGTAGCATTGGCTATCTAGAGGAGTTGATCTGGAACAAACTGCTGGTGATTGGCAAGGTATGACTTGAACCAGCATAGGATGAGGTCACTGATCCCCATGTGCCGATGTAGGTTGTGCGTGAGCACCTACTGGTCTACTGTGTAATAGCAGTTGAAGGGTATAGATGCCTCAGCGTGCACCCCTGCAGAACCAAATCACAGCACCGCCGCAAAGTGGGTCACTCAGAGCAATATGGGGCCAGGTTGAGTGGTATTAAATGGCTGCATAACCCCAGCTGCTTGGGGCCACTAGCAAGAGCTTTGCTCATGGGACTGCAGAGGCTCACCTTATCCCTTTCCAAGCTAGGAACCTCTGTAAAGAAGAGGCAGTAGATAAAAGAGGGTCCAGTGTCCTTATAAATCTATCCACCCTCTCAAATGCTGCATCCAGCAATGATTGTCTTCTTATCTAGAGACCGAGGGCCGCTTACTAATGAGAAAGGAGAGGGGTCAGGAACAGAGGGCCCATGAACTGCAACAATCTCAGCCTTGGCATCTGCAATCAGCGGCCCCACAGTCAGCAGCTGAATCCCCAGCAAGAAAAGGCCTAAGACTCTGAGGCTGGCATCAACTGGTGTCTGCATCCGAGGCAGTGACACATTGATGTTTGCCTCCAACCAGCATGGGAGGTGGAGGGTGACGATCCAAGAGAGGAGAGATAGTAGGGGCAGGCACTCACAGTCTCGCAGGGCTCAACGGCAGGATACTCAGGCTTACTGCAGCTCAGAACACCAGTGGGAGGGCATTTTTTGGATTCAGCACACTGAGAGGAGAAGCCACTCATAACAGGAGGACTGCATCTCAGAGCCACGATCAGGAGGTCGCAGCTGCAGCAGGACATTGTCGGCTATCAGACCAGAGAATTAGAAGACAGGGAGAGCAGTGAACCCATTGATCCTGTTCCGCTCAAGGAGCACCCATTTTGCAGGCCTGGCATGCAAAACATTTTTTAAAGGCTTACAGGATTTGTGTAATGCTACAGGGATATTGCCACTTAAACAGAATGGTTTCATGAAGAAAAGAAAATGGATGATTGCTTATTGTTTAGCACTGAAACTTATTTTGGAGAAGTGGTGTAAAAATCAACGTAGAACATTGTAGTTTTGTTCATAGATTTCTAAACAGCATTTGATTTATTTGTAGATTTCGACTGTGGAACAAGCTAAAAGCTGGGGAATCATGTCAGATTTAATACATATCATAACAGAAATGCATGGAGTACCTATGGAGAGGGTGCCACTGGATTAATCTGGTCACTTATCAAGGAAAATGTATATTATTAAAGGCTTAAGACAGGGCTCTATCTTTGAACTGTAACTCTGTTCCCTTTATTAAGATGATTTGCCTCTGATACTTAAGACGTTGCATGCTTGTCCCTGCTAAACTAACTACTAAGCATTCAAAGATTTGTAATATTATTAAGGATCAGACTCCCATTCGACTACATAGGTCTATTAAGTCTTTGAGGAATACTGCAGTTTAAATGAATTGATAGCACATCTGGAAGAAAAAAAAACAATATATAAGATAATGATATTTTCAAAACTGGTTTCCATTGTACCGAAAAGGGCAAACATGATAGTAAATGTAATAAGGCATTTAATGCATTCCCAGTGTTTTAGAGATTTCAAATCAATTCAAGCTATGGGTAATGCATACATATGCCCTATTCTGTCATACTGTGACTTACAGAAAATAGAAATTAGAGCACTGGAAATAATTATTTCACTTTATCAATCCACCACTTTTGAAGAAATTAGACCGGGGTATTAGGACAGTTAAGTAGTTTTCCAGTTATGGCCTCAGTTTTAAGACTATGAGGGTCATTATAAGTTTCCCGGGAACCCACTGTAATTCCGGTGAAATACTAGGAAACTGACCTACCATTACTGGTCCCTGATATCCCGATAATACCAGGATATTCTCGGTGCCAGCAACAGTGGTAAATCCCCATTCCATAGAGTCCCATGGAGGGGATTGCCGGTATTTCTGGCACCCGTCATACCAGTGCCGAAAATACTTGCAGTTTTTTGCCAGTGGGGGCCTGATATAAATCGGTAAATCAGTAACCCCCTACCAGCAAGCTTGTACTTTTGCTGTGCCAGAAAAGTGGCACTGACTGAATTACTGTAACTTTTACCAGCACTTTTCCCTCAAAGCAAGACTTATATTGACCCCCGAAATGGCAATGAATGGACTCAGATGAACCAGTCAATCTGCAACACCTAATCTATCTCGATGTGAATAGGCACAAGGAAGGTATAAATGACCTTGTGACAGCTCGAAACTGGGCTGTAGAAAAGCATAACTCACCCCCTAGGTAATGTCACAGAAAGAGGCAGTACATGATAATTTGTCCTGAAGAAATCACAAGAAGTGAACTCACATGACAGCTGATTCTGAGGACATCCTACAAGTAACAACATGGGAATGGATAAGAACAATCCTAAAACAAAAGGTAAAATAAATACACATATCTCGACAGTCACTGAACTATAAATAGGTAAACTACGATTAAAAAGAGCAGTTGTCAGAATGGTTAGTCAGAGAGTTTCTAGAATGCATTCCTTGAAAGAATTTTGCCACAATATACTTTACTTCATGTCAAAGAATTCCCAGTGATTTCAACTACAAGTTCCCTGCGTGTTCTTAACCACACAACAAACACTCTGCCTACACACCCGTGTTCATATATTTGTACATCCATATGTAAAACCCTGTTATGGATGCTGAAACCCCTACCTCTGCTTTCTACTCTAGCTGCAACATTCCTGTTTCCACCTCTGCAACCTTTCCTTTGGACATCACGTTCATGGTCGACATGCCATAAATTTGGTGGTGATCGCTGTTGTGTCGCTGGTGAGGACTGCTCCTCACCTGCCCACCACTTTGCCACCGTTTAATTCTTGCTTCACCAGCATGGCTGCAACATTCTCTAGCCTACACTGGATGGAGTGTTTCTGTAAGAATGAATGTGTGTTACCGGACAACAATGTCTTGTGAGTGGTTAATGCAAAACCCAGTAGCTACCTGAAAATTCTCCCCTTCCTCCACCTTCCCTGCTTGTCTTTTCTTTCCTGTTATTTTTGTAATCCAGTCCACTTTCTTTGTCTATCTTTCACGCTCAATTTTAGAGTCTTTCTTCTTTTCTATCCAGTCTTCTTTCTGTCGCTTGAAAACAACACACACACGCAAGTAAACAATCAGGGTGACGAAAGCAGACACATATACAGAAAAAATCAGACACGAATAACCATATTGAGATTTTCATAACCATATTTATGGAAGGGTACAAACAAATATGCAGTTTCACCCAGACAAACATGCACACGGATATTGACACTATGAGCCCGATTCATGGAAATATTGATGGATCAAAGTGAATTTGCACTGCCGACACAAACCCTGATTAATGGAACTGTGCAAAGTGATGTTTTGCCAGGCGAAGACTGCGCAAAGTCAGTGCATAATCATTTTTGCAGCACAAAATGACATTTGCCCGGACTTTGCATGGCATGAATGCACTTTGCACAGTTCCATGAATCAGGGTTTGAATCGGCCCCAAAGGGTCTAATTCATGGAACGTTTAACACGGTGCAAAGTGAATTTGCACTGCCAAAAAACATTTTGAACTGGGCCTAATTCACAGAGTTGTGCAAATTGTAATTTTGCAGCGCAAAGTCAATTTGCACTACAAAAGTACTCTTTGCACCTCCCTAAATGGGCCTAATTCATTGGGCTCATTTAGCGCAGTGCAAAGAGTACTTTTGTAGTGCAAAATTGCTTTGATCTGCAAAAATACACTTTGCACTGCTCTTTGATTTAGGCTGGTTCAACGTGTTTTTGGCAGTGCAAAGTCACTTTTTACTGCTCTAAACGTTCCATGAATTAGGCCCAAAGAAACAAGCGCTTATAAAAGAGCAAACGACAGCAAAGACAGCAACACAGCTGAGACTCACCAACACGGGCATATACGAAAAATAACTTAATTGAACACAATCAGGCACAGACATGCACATACATTTTGGCATTTACTCTCAAAGACCCAGAAGCACACGTGCATAGATACATGGGATATTCATGCACAGAATAAACCTTAGCATAAATGCACAAACATATGGAATCACAGACACAAACCATAGTCGTGTTTGCTTTTCCTCAGGTCAGTTCCCTTGCTCTGTTTCCATAAATAAAACGATTACCTTCGCTACCCTTCGGTTCAGGAAAGGAAACTGGATCTGTCCCATTTAAAATGTACTTTGTTCGCTTACCTCCCAGCTTGTTATCCTCTGTACACATTGCAATTTCCAGGCTGATCCCTGGGGGGTTGAGAGTAGTAGCAAGTGTGCTGTACTTCACGCAAATACATTAGTACATTTTATGGTAGGTCAAGAGGCAGTATTGCCTTGGATGACAAGATTTATGCCCAAACACAATCTCAGCAGCCTATTATTTTATAATTTATCGAGAAGCATTTTTCGCGAATTTCCTGGGAAATAATTTCACAATTTAAGTACATATCTCATTACACTCACACGTGCGCCTTTGTCAATGTTTCCTGTTTAAGACCCTCAAATTGGGCGCCATCCTTTTCTGGGCTCACAGTGCTAGGATTGATTACTGCATCCTGACTGGGTTTTTTTTGGGTTGAAAAACGCAGGCATAGTCGCTTTCGTGTTTTACATGTTGTTTTCCTTTTTCCCGGACGTAATCTTATATCCTAACTGCCCAACTTCTTCCGTCATGGTCACTGCTTCAAGTAGGGGTCCTGAGCCCTGCTTATGACCGCACGTTTTCGCATGGGGTTTGAGATTGCGAAGGTTATATTTCTTCGAGTTTGTGGTAGCTTTACTAGGCATAGTCGTCGGATAAAATCCGAGTATACTTTTCACGGACACGCTGTAGGTCAATTAATTACAATGGGCGCACTTTGGTAAAACCGTTGCGCTTGCCTTTTACAGGGGGCTAAGGCGCCCTAGTCAGCAGGGTGCACCCTCTTCGCAGACTGCTCCGGGACCACTACAGGACCACTTTCACTACACATTTTGCTCCGCGTTCCGTGGCTATTTAGGCTTTTAAAGTCTGCTGCTGCTGGAAGCAGACTCAACCTCTGGAGTATAGAAACCAAATAAATCCTTGCAGCGTAACACCCACACAGCAAGACCACTAGAGGACCACTTTCACTCCACTTTCTGCTCTGCGTTCCTTTGGTATTTAGGCTTTTAAAGTCCACTGCTGCTGGAAGCAGACTCAAGCCACACCTCCGGAGTAGAGAAACAAAAGAAATCCTTGCAGCGTGACACAAAGTCCAATTCAGGACAACTTTCACTCCACTTTCTGCTTATTATTTAAGGGTTCTTTCTGATTGAGCCGAATGTCCTGTTGAACAAGTTCCACCAGCGCATTATGTGCTTCGCAAAAATGTTTCTGATGAACTTCCTCAAGGTAACATGGTTTACAGTCCGCGAGATTGAGTTCCTTCTTCCTAGATCTTTGTTTAAATGTACATATTTTAGTTGGGTAGTAGCACAAGAATTGACCACACTGCAGCACGAACACCATGGGATTGTGAGATTTCTCAATGTTGCAGCATTTTCAGCATTTATTTTCTGGAGGTCACATAAAGCTCCTTTGACATAAGTCATCTGTAAACATTTTTTAAGGAGTCCAAAACTTAATTGTTTTACCCATAGTTGTGTGGTCCTCCCATAAAGTCCCTCATTAGTTGCCTGTGTATCCCAGAATGACTTTGAACATCTTCTATTCGAATGAGAACACCAAGGAGTCTAAGAAGGGAATGCTGAGCAAATATATGAGGTGGGCCTGACATTATTCTCCTACTCATTCCTTGCCATGGCCTGGCTTGTCAGGATGCCATGGTTGCAATACCATAGCACACCAGGAGCTTGAATGTAACTAGATGGTTCTCACAACCTCTCTTATGTGCCATACCATTTAGGTTTAATAAGGTCTGAAGGTGCTCCCTACAATTTTGTAATTCTAATATGCCCCTAACTTCATACTCTGAATGATTCCCTCTAATGCCTTGAGGGGGTAGATTGAAAAGACTCCAAACCTTCCTCCCAACTCATGATTTGGATAGCCCTAAAATATACAGCGGTAATATCGTTACCGCTGCATCTAAGGGCTGAAGCCAGACTTGTGATATGAGGCTCTAAGTCTCAAGATTGCCCATCTAGAAGTGCATTTGAACCTCCTTTGAACTTGCTTGGCAATCAGCTTGAACTTTTTCTAAGTTTTATCTTAGAGTAGTGCTCTCACAGCTTTTTAGCTATTTTTTGCAACAGACCATATAGTCTACATTCTCTTTAAAGCCACTGGCCCTCATTACAAGTCAGGCGGTAAGGGGTCAACGTGCCGGTAAAGGTGCCGCTGCCGTCACCCTCGTACCGCCTGATTATGAGGTCCCCTTGCGGGACCCGGTCTGCACGTCTGGTTTCACCAGACGTGCATAGCGGGTCACGCGAGGAGAAGCGGGAGCAAACAACAGGCCGCTCGTAATCAGCACGTTGTTTGCTCCCTCTCCCATTGCCATTCAGCCCTGCGGGTGCTGAAATGGGAATGGGGAAGGCCCGGGTCCGGGTTCCCAGAGGGAGGAATTACCGGGCCCTCCAAACTCGGAATGGCCGGTAATTCCTCATTCTGGGAACCCGGACCCGATTTCGGCGGCAGCCATGCCTCTACTGATAACATCTGCTTGCAAGCTATGGTTAAAATTCTCTTGACAGTTCATACGAAAAAACTCTGGGCAAACTTCAGAACACTGTCTGGGAAAAATAATCAAGACTTAGCCTACTGTATAGACAGCAAAACTTGGGTTCAACATCTTGAGGAGAAATTTAAGGGTGAATTTTCCGTGTTGGTAAAAAAAACCTATTAAAAACCTTCTGCTGAAACGTGATGATGTTATTGACATAATTAAGAAATTAAAATCATCTCGAGTCCCTGGACCGGATGGTCTATGCAATATCATCATCAAGCAGAATCCTGACAGCTGGGCTGATACCTTGCTTATTATCTTTCGTAAAATACTTGATACTGGTGTTCTACCTACATCCTGGAATACATCCATTACAATTCCTATCTTTAAGAGTGGAAACCGTAATGCGCCTGCAAACTACCGATTACTTGCACTTACGGATGTACCCAGCAAAATATTTTGTACATTAGTTCTTCATTAAATAAATCTATGGATAGCAAATAATAACATCCTTGATAAGGCCCAAACTGGGTTCCGCAAGGGCTATTCTATGATTGATAATATTTTGCTGGTAAATACATTAGTAGAGCAGGCTCATATTAAATCGGAATTACCTCTTTATATTCTGTATGTTGATTTCTCCTCAGCCTTTGATATGGTAATAAGAAGCCGGCTACGGGAGAAACTAGAGGCGATGGGTATGCCGGCCCATCTTTTATACATATGCAAACTGATGTATGAAAATAATACCACCAGAGTAAGTCTGAACATTAGCACCCGGCACGCGCGGTGCAACGGGAATACTGCGTGGTGATTGGCTCATTTGCAAGCCATACCACATGGTATTCCCTTTTACGCCATGCGTGCCGGCACCTCTGTTCCCGGCGAGGGGCGTGCAGCCCCTCAGCCAATGAGGAGGCTTGAAACGGGGCAATCCCTGCTCTGACCCTCCCCATGGCTGGAGGCTTCCTTCGTCCCCCGCCGGGGACTCAGGTAAGAATGTTTACTTTTTTCCCTCCCTCCTATCACCCCCCACCCCACCCGACTTACCTTCTATCCTGCGATCTCCGGCGGGGGACGATGGAAACCTCCAGCCGTGTGGAGACTCGGAGTGGGGCCATCCCCGCTCCAAGCCTCCACATGGCTGGAGGCTTGCATTTTCCCCTGCCGGAGACCGCAGTACTTTTTTATTTTAATTTTTTTTTCCTTCCCCGTCCCCCTCCCATCCGCCCTCCCAACCCCACTTACCTTCTTTTTTCTTCTGGTCTTGGGAGCGAACGCGCTGGGAACACTTTTGTTCCCAGCGCGTCCGCTCCCGATGGCCACCATGGAAAGGGAAAACGGACTACGTTTTCCCTTTCCAGGCTGCCATTTTTTTCCATTTTTTTTTTCTGTTTCGAAACAAATGAAACAGAAAAAAAAATGCCATTAGCACCCCGGTCTAACGGGCCTGGGTGCTAATGGCAATAAGACCCTCGGCGGCGGGCCAATACTGCCCACGGTAATGCCCCCGTGTAACTACGGCCCCGGGGGCATTACCTGGGGCGGTATTGGCCCGCCGCCACGGGTCTTATTGCCACAATATGGGACTAATGTCTGACTTAATCTCTATTAAGCGGGGTTTTCGACAAGGATTTGCATTGGCGCCAATATTCTTCAATCTATTCATGGCTGATTTCTGCAGGATATTCATGGAAAGAAATTAATGCTTTCCCTAGGATTGGAAACACCAAATTGGGCTGGTTCTGCTATGCAGATGACATTGTTATCTTTGACAACACTTATGTCGGAATCTGCAATAGTGCTAGGCCTGTCTGCTGTTATGCGGATAAGAATGGTCTTAAAATTAACATTACCAAAACCCAATTTATGGCCATTGGGACTGGGCGAAGTAATAGAACGACTATTTCTTGTAATATCGGGCTCATTAAAAGAGTTAATGCCTATAAATATCTGGGCTATGAGGTAGTGTTTGGAAAAAAGTGGGATGAATCACAATGTTTAGGAAAACAAGAGGGCTAAGGTTCTTTCTACTCTAGGAGCAGTACTGGCATTCTCAACAAAAAAACTGTGGGATACAGCCTATGTGGAATCCGTACTATCTATAGACAGAAATTGGTGTCTGCCTTTCTCTATGGTCTTGAGGCTTCATACTGCGATTGATCTAAGTGGGCAGAAAAAAATTGAAGGGCTGATATGGCGCAAAATGATGGGGCTAAGCAATTACACTCCTATTGAGGCAATTAGGCTAGAGATGGGTCTTACTTCCCTCTCTACCCTGATTAACCTGAATAGAGCAAAGCTCTATATTAAGATTATATTTTCTTTGCCAGACTCTTTCCTTACGATCCTTCGTTCCCCGTTGGAGACTAGCACCAATGTGGTAATGACTAAATTCAAAACAATGAATGAATGAGAACTTCTTTAGGAAGCTATGTTGGCAAGACGGTGAAGGTGCAATGCTTAAATCCTTCAAAAATGCGGCTGAGAAGCAAGACTGGGTAAACAGCCACGAAAAAGTTGCTAGTATGAAATCTCTAAGCTACTTTTCTAGGATGTATTTTAACTATAAGGAGCCACAAGAATAGCTAATGCTCCTCCCATCCTTGATAACGCAGAGGCTGTTTATGAACATCCGCTTAAACCGTCTTGATGTCTTAGGAGTTAAAGGGGCAAGGACTGGAAAGAACTTGCAGACTGTGCTGTAATAAGCTAGAAATAGAGGCGGCAAGACATGTGCTTACAAACTGTTCAATGATGAAATCCATCTATGCTCATTACTACCTTAAATTTCTAAAAGATCTGGATGACATAACCCATGAATATTTCTGGTTAAATTGCTTGTCTGGATATAGTCGTAGTAGGATCATCGCTATAAAACAAGCATGGAAATGTGTAAATAAGCAACTACGGAAATTTGAAAGCGATGTGAAATTATTGGAGGAATTGAGTAAAAGCCTTTGTTCCTAACCCTGAGTATACCTCATATGCTGTGCAATGAACATAGGATCCATTTATGTCTGTATTGCTCCTTGGGATCTGATTGATAACCAATGACATTTTTTTTTTATTATCATTACAAATGGATCGAGTTAGATGAATTGTCATGTACTGGTATTTTTACTAAGGATATGCAAATGTGCTTTATTTTGTAGCCTGATATCCTTTGTTATATAATTTTATATAATTTTGGTATCGGTTAAATATGTGGAAGTAATGTTTCTACTTTTAGAAATTCTTTTCTTCTTTTTTGTTGTATTTCTATCTAAGAATGTGTTAAAGTTTGTTTATTAAACTATATACACAATAAAAAAAAAATGAAAATAAAATTGCGGCATGGCTACCACCAAAATCGTAATGAGGCCCACTGTCTTGTCTTTAACCTTTGCATTAGAGTTTACAGTCTTATAGTGGTAAACTGCTACAGTCTACAGAGTGGTAGTTATTATTGACTGGCAGCTAGAATTTTAGTAGACAGGTTGACACACCAACCTAATTATATTGTTGTCCCACCTGATAAGCACGTGCACTTTTGTACTTCTCCTGCCCTTAGTGTTAAGTTAGGATAATTTGCAGCCCACATCCTTAACTGTGTCCTTCAACGAGACCTTTATACCTGTCCATATGGGAAAAAGGAAAGCTACCTAACAAGTTGGCTCAACAGGGGGAAACAGCCAAAGAAATTTGCTAAAAACATAGAAGGTACGTTGTTTGACTAATTGAAAGCTATAAGAGGGAAACTAGAGCAGCACATTCAAAGGGCATTGGTGAATGTATCACCAAATGTTAACCCCACTGATTAAGTCACAAACCCGGAATACACGAGAAGTCATGTGAGGGCCAGGGAAGGCTAGGTCTGCCATTCTCCAGGTAACTACTACAGTTTCAGACCACTACACTGGGATACCAGGGCAGGGGCCTAAGGCAATAATGGAAACTCCTTCAAACCCTCCTATCACAGCACAGAGGAAAGACTCTATTGTTGTAAAGAAGGGGTTCACTGACCCTTCAGGACATTTTGAGGAGATTTTAAGCCTACCTACCTACCACCGCCACCTTTGGTTTGGGTGACTCAAGGTAGCACAAAAGGACTTCTCAGCTAATGTCATAGGTAAAAATTATTCCCGACTCCTTAGCAAACGTCAAGCAGACAATCTTGGGTTCCCTAATCATCATGGACCATCTGATTATAACAATAAACAAAAAGATCCCTGTGGTTCTAAAAATGACATGGTAGATAACATACAGGTCTTTGAATTTCCTTCATTGTGTGATGATCTCGGTCTCTTCCTTCCATGTCTAGACTTCAGGTCTACCACAATAACCAAAAAAGGGTGATTATACAAGTAGCTTCCCCAATAGTCTCTTCCATTGGCCACAATGTGGTTAATAACACAAAAGAACACTCTTCCATGCAATCAGAGTATACAATGGCTTTACAACTGCCTCCGGTAGCAGACCCTCTGGTGGCGGTAGTCATAGGAATAATTCCCTTAAAACCAAATGAAAGGGAGTCAACGTTTTTCCTAATTAATAAGGCTTCACACCAAATTAATACACAAATTATGGGCCTTAAAATGAACCCTTCTTGCATCCCAATGGCCAGACGTATGGTTTAGGTGGGAAATACAACAAAAAACATAATTGTCGACTGTGTTGGCATTACTTTCTCTATCCCCGCTATTAAACATACAGTGCTCAATTCAAACTTATCGGTGCAAACTCCTAGGGGGAAAAAACAGGTTTTGCCCATTGAGCGAGTTTTATAGCATTGACCCCACCACTATAGGGAGCCCTCCCTGCATCCAGAATTCTGAATATAATTCACTCAGCCAAATAATGACACCCCTCCCGAGCCTGCAATTTTCGGATATTAACCCCTGCATGGTGCATTGTACAGTAACATCTAAGACCGAGAAAGCTTCCAAGACAGGCATTTCGCTAATGGGTAATATCAGAACAGAACATTGATTTAATGTCCTATTCTTCCTGGAAACAATTGACTGACTACCCAGGGTGTCTTGCAGAACAGTTCAACTACTTCAAACGGCACTAAGGAGGTGTTAGAAAGGCAAAAAGGGGAAAGGATAGTTGGCCTTTCTATTTTGTCGTGGACTCTAGCAGGACAACTGGATAGATTGGTAAACCAGGAAGATGTCACTAGCTTACAAATGTATAACATGATCCTTTTACAGGAAACATGGGGTTTGACTCATTTAGGTCTTGAACGTTTCATCACTTTCCAGAAATATCCAACAAAAAAAGAGAGAGAGGAAGAGCGTATGGAGGCTTAGTAATGCTAGTAAAAGTCTGCTGGGAAACCTTAGTTTTATCTTTACAACATTCCACACAGAATATGCAAATGATCTCAATAAAATTGAATGAAGAGGTCTTTCCCTCAAATATTTGACATTTTTACAACCAGGAGGGTAAAGATGTGGGGGAGTCTGCACTTACCAACTTAAAACAGAATATTGACAACCTATTGCCAACCATAGCAGGTAAACCATGGGATTCTTAATAGGCTGGAATTTTAAATGGAAAATAGGCAATGGACCACCAGATAATTTAATGGATCAAATGGAAGATGCTATCTTTGACATCCCTCTGCCCATATGCTAGATCCTGGTACCTGTGCGAATGGCCTTGAGATGTATTGCTAGTTAAATGAGCGAGGACTAAGATCAATTAATCGGCATCACGTGAAAAATGCAGATTTAAAAATACTTCAGGCAAATCTACCCTATTCTACCTGTGCATCCCGCTAAGGCTCTGGAAATCTATTAAAGAGTTCCAGGCACGAACAGATCTGTTAACCAACCATTTATTTATGTATTTGTTTATACATTTATTAAGAGAGCAAAAACTATTCGGCATCAAGGCGCCGTTACAACCAGTTACACACGAAAGTCACGGTAGCACAAAATGTTCAGGAGGCCATGGTGGCTTACGTGAAAAGCCACGTTTTCAATGCCCTTTGCAAGGCCAAGTAGGATTGTTCAGCTATTAGGTGCAGTGGGACAGAGTTCCATTGGTTGGCTGCCACATAGGGGAAACTCAACCCCCCAGGTTTGGCACATTTAAACATGGGTTGGACAAGCATATGCCAGTCTTACTGGTCTGAAGGACTGGGCATTCATGAATCTTTGAGTCAGGTAGAGTGGATTGGAGCTGTACAGGCATCCGTGTTTGATGGATACAGTTTTACAGATGATCCTTTCCTTCATTGGCAGCCAGTGGGCCTTTCTTCTAGCCTCTGAGATGTGCTCTCTTTTGGGAATATTAAGTGTGGCTCGGATGGCATTGTTCTGGATCAACTGGAGCTTACAGATGTTGTGTGATGAGGTGCTGGCAAAGAAATCATTTCAGTAATCCAGCCTAGATCCAATGATGGCTCTGGCAATGCTGAGGCAGCTATTAGATGATAAGAAGGGTTTGGAGGCATTAAAAAGTTTGGGCATGTAAGCGGCAGTAAAGGCGATGGCATTAATCTGGCATGTCAGGGAGAGAGTAGCATCAATGTAGACGCCCAGTGTCTTCACCGATGAGGAGACAGGGATCAGAAGGCTGTCAATGTCGAAATTGGAACATTGTGAGCTTAGTTTCTTGATGAGAGCTGGTGGCCCCACCATCAGTATGTCTGTCTTCTCATTGTTTAGACAAAGGCCCTGTGTTGCCATCCATGCTTGAGTGGTCAGGTAAATAGTGTTTAGAGAGAGTTAGTATTCATGGTAGTTGCTGGATAGTGGCAGGAGAATTTGTGTATCGTCTGCTAAGATTATTTATTTATTATATGTATTTATTTTTGCATTTATAGCAGCACCCAGGACCCTCAGGTATCACCGCACTAGTTACATTAAGCGCAAGGTGAACAGGTGATAAAGGCATTTCAAATCCAATAATTACAGGTAGCTTGGATGCAAACGCAGCACAAGTCTGATAGGTGAGGAGGCAACATTGGAGGGGTGCGCACATTGGGGAAACCTCACCTCAGGGTGTGGGCGGGGCTATGTCAAGTATGCAGGTACAGTTTGGTAAAATGCAACAATGGAATACCTCTGGTGCCTTGAAACACCATTTGTTGTAAAGGCACCTTAAAAATATCTAATAAAATAAAAAAATAAAAAAAATGGGGCAGGGGCTACACCAAGTATGCAGGTACAGGTAGGTAAAATGCTAAATTGGAATGCCTCACCTCATGGTGCGGGGGGATACATCAAGTATTTAGGTACAGGTAGGTAAAATGCAACAATAGAGAGCCTCGACTAATGGTGCTGGGTATCGGGGGTCTACATCAAGCATGTAGGTACAGTTGGGTTAAATGCAACAATGGAATGCCTCATCTCTGGTGCATTGAAACACCATTTGTTGTATAGACGCCGTACAAATAATCAATAAAATAAAAACATAATAAAAAATGGTGCAGGGGGCTACACTAAGTATGTAGGTACAGGTAGGTGAAATGCAACATTGGAATGCCTAACCTCAGAGTACGGGCGGCTTTATCAAGTATGCAGGTACAAGTAGGTAAAATTCAACATTGGAATGCCTCACCTCATGGTGCGAGGAGGCCAAATCTTGGGGTCATTTTTGACTCCTCTCTCTCCTTCTCTCCTCACATCACGGAACTGGCAAAAAAGGCCCACTTTCATCTGCACCTCCTCAGAGGCATTCTCCCCTTCTTCACCTACCCTAGAAACTCAATGTCTCCAGAGCTCTGATTCTCTCCAGACTGGCCTACTGCAACAGCCTCTTCCACAATCTTCCTAATTCCTGTCTTTTCCTCCTTCAACTAATCCAGAGTAGGACTGCAAGACTTATCGTTGGCCTCAAGTCTAGGGGCCGCATCTCTCCAGCACTAAAATCTTTCCACTGTCTCCTGGTTGCTGCGAGGATCAAGTTCTAGACCCTCTGCATTAACCACAAGGATATCTGGGGCCTCGGACTCCGCTAAATCGAACGCTCTCTCCCTAAATACCTCCCTTCTAGAGCCATTGACTTATCTAGCTCTGCAAATCAGACGTTTTTCCAAGCAGAGAGTTGGGGGTAGATTTCTCTCCACTGCAGCTGCCTCTCTCTGGAATTGCCTCCCTGCCCCTCTCAGACTTGAGCCAGATCTCCTTATGTTCCGGAAGCTACTGAAGACCTTCCTTTTCTCTTCTTCCTTCCCACTCCCACTCCCCTGCTAACATCCCCATCTGCTTGAGACTGGCTGCTTGGTTCCTTCACAGTCATACAGGTCACCAGACCCCCTTGCCAAGTCTACCTCTGCACTTGTTCTCCCTTGACCCTACTCTCAACTCTCAACCTGCACTTGTCCTCACAGGCTCCTCCTGCCTGCACTTGTCTGGCCGGCCTGCACCCATTGGAGCTATTGCATCCCCTTAACTTGTACTTCGTTGTTGATCCTGTTTCACTCTCTGCTTCCCCCTGGTCCTGTCCACCTGGTCTCCCCTGGCACTCTCCTTCTCATGGGTCTTCCGTTGAGTTCCTCCACTTCCCAACCTCCTCTCCCCATGCACTTCTCGTTAGCGCACTTGCACAATCTGAATGTTGCAAGGCCTATTAGGATCGCTATTTTTTCTCCTACCTGAACCCCCACCCCTACGTTGCACCTTGAAACACTTGTGTATAGACAAATTACAACTAACCAATAATTAAATAAATACATAAATGAACAAACAAATAAATACATGAAATACATCAAGTATGCAGGTAGAGGCAGGTGAAAAGCAACGTTGGAAAGCATCACCTTATGATGCGGGGGCTACATCAAGTATGGAGGTACAGGTAGGTAAGATGCCGATGGAGTCCAAAAGATCAAAGAGTGGTTTGGTGAATATGTTGTACAGTCTCGGGGAGACACAAGAGCCTTGGGGCACTCCACATGAGATGGGTGTGGGTTGGGACCAGGCTGATTCAGAGAAGACTCTGATTGATCTGTCAGCCAGGAAGGATGCTACCCATGACATGGCTTCTGGCAAGAAGTTTGCAATAAAAGTTAGCTAGTGACATAGGATTTTGTGGTCGACCAAATCGTAGGCGGCAGAGAGGTCCAGGAGAAGGAGGAGGGTAGGGTTACCATCATCTCTGATTACATCAAGTTGGTTCTTTATATCCAGCAGGGAAGTTGCAGTTCTGTGTCTTGGCCAGAACCCCGACTGGCATATTCCCATTATCTGATTGGTTTCCAGATTGTGCTGGATTTGAGAATAGGTGGCTCTGTCTAAGATTTCAGTAGGAATGGGACAGTCGTGATGGGGTGGTAGTTGCTGGGAATTGCTAGGTCAAGAGTGGGTTTTTTGATCAGTGGGAGAACCCAAGCTTCCTTCAGGTAAGTGGAGACTAGGCTAGATCAGAAGGAAGCATTGACAAAGCTTGTGATAATGGGAATTAGGACTTATGAGCAGTCCTTAATGATAAGGGCAGGACAAGTGTCGCCATTACACTTGGAAGGTTTCAGGATTTTTAGTATTTTTATTTAATTTATTTATTGGACATTTGTATGGCACCTATACACAAGTGTTTCCAGGAGCCATAAGACAAGATGGGTGGGGGAGGGGATGCAGGCAAGGGAATCATGAACATAAAACAACAAAACACGTGTATTGACTTTGTGACAATCCTACCGTGCAAGTGCTTGAGAAGGTGATAAGTGCAGGGGGTGAGGGAGTAAAGGGAGAAGTGCAGGGTAGGGGTGCCCCAGAGAAGGGGGCAGGGAAATGCTGGGTGGGCTAAAGTGGCAAGTGCCAGGGGAAATGAAGGAGGGGGAGGATGAGTGCAGTGGGCAGGGAGGACCAAGTTGGGCTAGTCTGGGAAAGGGAGTCCGAGGGCAAGTGCTGGCAAAGGATGCAGGGGGGACTGGTGGGGGTTGGTCTGGCCCCTGTATTTATTTATTGGTCGGTCACTTATAGGTGCTTATATGATTAGCAAAACTGTTTCAAAGTGCCCTGTATGACTCTGAAGGGACCAGTCCCCAGTCGCAATGGCAGAGGGAAAGTTAGCATGGGAGGGGGAGCGTGAAGGAAGAGAAGAAAATGAAAGTCTTGAGAAGTTTCCAGAACTTTAGAAGATCCGGCTCAAGTCTGAGGGGGGCGGGAGGCTGTTCCAAATGGAGTAGCAAGCCGAGGAAAGATATCTACCTCCCACTCTCTGCTTGGAGAAACATTTGGCCTGCAGGGAGTTGGAGCTAGAGGACCAAAGGACTCTGGCCGGGAGGTATTTAGGGAGGGAAAGCTGGATGTAAAGAGGTCCCAGGTCCCAAACAGCCTTGTGGATGATGCAGAGAGTCTTTAATGTGATCCTTGCAGTCACCGGGAGCCAGTGGAGAGATTTTAGGGCTGGAGAGATGCAGTCAATGGGCTTGAGGCCAATGATACCTATCACAGTCCTATTCTGGATTAGTTGTAGGGGGCGAAGGAAGGAAAGAGACAGATTGAGGAAGAGGCTAATGCAGTAGCCTAGCCTAGAGAGAACCAGGGAGATGTTGAGATTCTGGGGGAAGGTGAGGAAAGGTAGAATGCCAGAGGTTGAGCTGAAAGTTGGACTTCTTGGCAAGGAGAGAAAGAGAGAGAGGAGTAAAAGATGACCCCATGGTATGGATGCGACTTCAGATCCTGAGACATTAAGGAAGTTAAATGCAGTCGGTTTTTGGGGGGGGTTGGGCAGCAAGGAATAGGTGGTGAGGAAATTTTAATTAATGATTGTTTGGCCTGAATTTTCTTTTGTAGGGTGTTGACTTTGTTGAGCAACCCTTTCTGAATGTTAGCGCAGGAGTTCATCTTTGGTGGTGCAGGGTGGTGGAGGTGATGGTGTTTCTGATTTCATAAGGATAGAAAATAGCTTGTTGGTATTTGACTTGGCGATGGTAATTTTGTTGTTGTAAGATGTAGATTTTGCCTGGATGATAGCTTGTTTGTAGATCCTGGAGCTTGATTTGAACAGTGACTTGTGGGCGTCTGTTGGGGATTTTTTCCAGATAGATTCTGCCTGGTGTTTCTTTGCTCTAAGCTCTTGGAGGTTGCTAGTGAACCTGGTATTGAAATGACACACATGTTTAGAGTTGCGAGATGCCAATGGAGTGACTGCATCAAATGCATCAAATGCTTATGTCAAGGTCTTGAGATAGAGGTCCAAAAGAGCATCGGGGTTCTTTGAGAGGTGGAGGAAGTGATTCGCCAGCAGTGGGTGAGGTTGTCTTTTGTAAGTTTGCAAAATCTGCGACTCCAGGTGAGCGGCATGGGGGTTTGAGCATGTGTGGTGGCCATGGGATGTGGGGTAATAAAGATTGCAACAAAGTGGTCAAACCATGGTTATGGGGTGATGGCATTTATTGCTATCTTGCAGTTAAGGTCAGCTATCCAGTCAAGGGTGCAGCCTTTAACATGGGTGGGAGCATTAATTCAGTGAATGAATCCCCAAGTGCTGAGCTAGTTGGACAAGGAGGTTGCGTTGTCATCAAAGGGGTCTTTGAGGCCCAGGGTGAGGTCCGCTAGGAGGATTATTTTGGAGGTAGGCTTCAGATTGGAATTAAGGTTGTGTAGGAGGTCTTCCTGAAAGTTGTTGGTGTTCCAGTTTGATGATAGACAACAATGAAAGACATAGAGATTGTTGGTGAGGTCATTGAAATTGGGGGTGAGTATAGACACTCCTGAAGGAAGTATATGTCCAATTCCCCATAATTTCGTTTCTAGAAACAAAAAAAGAATATGATGTGATGCCAATGGGAGAGAAATAACATAGCAGGACATTTTTCTTGAAAATAGCAGCCTATTATTCCACAGATTTGAAAAACAGTGCTCCACGGACATTGTACTACTAGTTAATCCCACATTTTACAGCCAGATTTGATATTGAAACCAGATCGAATAGGGGCAGGAGGGGGATCAGCTGGTTTAATTACGAATGCAAGGGAACCAAAGCCATATAGTTAAAGACATTAAAGGCTTCCCCTGCAGACAAACAACAGGTCATCCTCACCAGATCAGCATTTTAAGGAATCAGGAGCTCAAGGATAAATCATGGGAAGATCAGTTAACAGTAACCTCGTTTCCTAATTCGAGTCGTTTTTGGGAAATGGTAAATAACGGTCTGATACACTGCTCCCAGATGGACACGACAATGGCCACTGCCCAAGATAACACTTTGGTGAACCACTTTACTGCATTATATGCTAAAACTCCCAAGAATAAAGTCAATGACGAACCTGCAGAGAATCCTGAGGATGTCCTCATTTTAGGGTCTAGTAGTACTTGTTTCGAATACAAAGAGGTGCTGGAAGCACTGTTCTCACATACATACATACATACAGAAGAGCCCCATCCCGGACCGCATCCCCTCAGATTTATACCACTTTTTGAAAAAACCTCTGGTCCCCAGTGTTAACAATCATATTTAAAAGCATGCTGATTTTTCTTTTTTTCTTTTCCACACTCTTGGAGGCATACTATTATCATTTCTATCTGAAAAAAGGGCCTTAGAAATGTACGACAGTGTACTGACCAATTTCCTTGCTAGACTCAACCATAGATTATTGACAGGGTGGTTTTGTTCCATCTTCAGAATTGGGCCAGACAAGGCATCCTTGTTGATAATCAGTTCGGGTTTTGTGAGGAAGTTAGAACTAATGAACAAGCACTGAATCTCTATCTGATTGCTGTCTACTCCCTGTATAGCGAACCAATATACATGGTATCATTGACCTGAGCAATGAGTTTGACAAGGTTAACATGGAAAAACTCTGGTAGTGCATCAGGTCCATGGATTACCCTGTGGACCTGGTTAATATTCTTTCTAGTCTTTACACAAGCAACATGGCATGCATCTGGTTAGGTAGCAAAGACCATTGCACCTGTTGGTTCCCTGGAGGCGGACGTACGACAGGGGTGCATCCTCGCCCCATTATTATTTCCTTTTTATACTAATGGTTTCACAAACCACTTATTGAGCCCATTTTGGGCCAGCAGCAATCTACACCAAACTATGCGGTCTACCAGGAACTCTGTATCGACACTATTGAAGAAATTCGGAGACTAGACTCAGTAACATTTATTTTAAGGGGTTGGTTGAATGATAAAGCAGTGCTGACCAAGTAATTGATCTCTTCAATGCTGGGTACTGAAAGAAATGCTCTGAAAATACCCTGCGTGGTATCCGTCAAAAAGCTTGCAGATGACAAACTGCAATCTCTTACTATCAAAGGAGCCCATCACAAAAGCTATGGCATACTCTTTTATTTCTACCATCTGAATGAGAAACAAGCTGGCCAAAGAACAATTATAAATAGAGAAACAATCCATCATGAACTACATAATGTTATCGGAACCCCAGTTACCATTGTACCTAACATGGGTTAGGTCTAGTAGAGATTGTGTTCTTATCACACGTGCCAAATTTAATACTATTTTCTTGAATTGTATCACTGCTAAGTGGGAGGGGAATATTTTAACTAATCCAGCTTGTCCAATCTGTATGGCCAGCACAGAAGACCTATCACATGTAATATTTATTTTGTCAAGCCTAAACTATTTCCCACCAGCACTTCTTGATTGCCCTTCTAAGACCTCAGGCATTTAGGCAATGTAGACCTGCCCTGCTTTACTTATTAAAAGCTGATACTTCTTTAATTGCTTGGTCACTCCTGATGTATCCCAAAGCCTCTTTGAATAAAAATGTAAACTATTGGACGTGGAACAAGTTTAGAGGCTTTAATGGAACCCTTAGTACCTTATGAATGTTTAGATGCATTCTGAAATCAACTTCGATTTGCCAAAATTGCTTGGTTGATTAACAATTCAACTTGTTTATTTCACTTGATCAAATTGTGATTAACTCTTGGATAGCGACAGTTAACTTAGTAATAAGGATTTATGGATTCGTTTCTTAGAGTGTTCAGCATATTAAATATAGCTGGTAATCATATGTTTATAAGTACGCCCTGTATAGGAACCTTCATTTCAACAATTTCTGTGGAGTTTCTTTTTTTTTCTTTACTTAATGTATTTATCATATAACGTTGTCCTGTGAGTTTGATGGAATTTTATCTTCCAAATAAACTTTTTACAACAATTATCTCAATCCATATGGACACTGACTCGACCCGGTTGAAACCATCATCTCACCTGTCGCGATGAAACTAGAAAACGCCAGAAATAATTGTCTTGATCTATCTCAACGCCGACACAGCCTGATGGAGGAATGCGTCACAACCCGACTCAATCCTGACTCAGCCCCCTGGAAACCATCGACTCAACTCATTGAGAAGCTGACTCGAACAGCAGAAAAAGGCTTAGCAGCCTAGCTAAATGATGTTAAGCCCCAAAAACAAGCATGCACATTATTAGATGCTATCCATTCCCCTGGCCTGGCTAAAAAGGACCTAGTGAATAGTAACACCCTTTTGAATAACCTTTGAAAAGACTTCTGTAGTAAGTTTGACTTTGCTGCCGAAATGATTTCCTGTGCACTCTGGTCTTCTGAACGACAGTGCTTTATTTCATTATGATGTATGCATATGTTGTGCCTTCCCTTCCCTCTGATTTTTTTTGTAATTCCTTATGTTGTACTGATTTTAAATTGTATTATAAGTGAGATTTGTACGGCACTTTGGCATAAAGCGCTAAATAAATGCAAAATAAAATACAAACAAATTACATAATGCAGTGAGTTATAGTGTTTTGGATTAGCATGTTTGTATTTTGAGTTTAAAGTATCCTATTTGTATAGAATCTTGGGTGGAAATGTTTTTATTTTGTTTGGTCTGCTTCTGTTCTAAGTCACATCCCTCCTCAAGCTATAGCCTGCCCTTGGCCCATACTACCACAAAGATATGAAAAAGCTATATCTGTCAGGCAGTGCCTGTTTCACCTTCATGATTGGGAGCACGTCTGTTTTAGCAATATTTTGGGGCAGATTAGGAGTTTTATCCATCACACAACCCTATACTCCTGCAAAGCAGTTATCATTTTGTCACAAACCTCTCAGCAAACTGTTTTTCCTTTACTTCTGAAGTACACCCTTTAACTTCTGAATGTGGACTTACTCATTCCATCAGTAGATTAGGATGTCATCTATGAGGAACAATGTAAAACGTTTGAAAAATTCCTGTAAAAATGTGTTGATGAATTATTGGTATTTGGCTGGGGCCTTTAAAAACCGAAAGGTCGTGCTTGATACTCAATAAGGATGTATTTGCTTCTGAAGGGCATGTAGGAGATGCTGCTCGATTACATGAAGTACGCAATGCTACGTCCACGCTTCCAAGCCTTTAAGAACTGAGGTTCGGATCCTATGCGGCAAAGCCCTCCCAGGACAAGGCCGCGTTGTTGAGCAATGCAGGTGAGCAGGAGATGCTCCTAAATTACACATAGCACACAATGCTTCTTTCATGCTTACGTGCCTTTAAGAACCGAGATTCAGACCCTATGCAGCAAACTGTGAGCACAGATGACTTCACCCTTCTTTCTGCTTCAGCAAGGTAAGAACGTGCAGGGAATGCTAGCCCTGCTACACTTCACCCCCCTTGACCTTGTGCCCCTCGCCCTCCGCACTCACATTGCCCTGCAACCAGTCCTCTCAGCCCCCTTCAAACGCCTGCTCCTCTCCTTTAACTTATGTCACGTGTGCAACCACGTCATTTAGGCCGCGTGTGCTCCTTCACAACTTAGGATGCGTGCACTCCCTCGCACCTTTAGGCTCCTTGCGGTCCGTCACAACGTAGGCCACGTGCGCTCCCTCGGACCTAGGCCACATGAGCTCCCTCACTTCATAGGTCCTCGCATCTTGTCCATGCCCTACGTCCATGCATTTGCTACCTCCCTCTTGCATCTTCGCCCCTTCGCTCTCTGACCTATTGTTCTGTCACCCCTTGTGTGGTGTTTCCCTGGCCATTCTAGTTTTATTTGTTTCCTGACTGTACCTTTTCATTGTCTGCATTACTCCTCTTCTAGGTTTATAAGTTGTGTATGTTTGCATTGTCTGCATTCCTCCCTTTCTAGGATCTTCAGTTGTACACTGTGCCTGGTGGGTGGCTGTTCTGCCCTATACTTGACATCGATGTTGTTCTACTTTCCAGTGCTGACCTTGTGTGGTTCTCTATGGTTCTGGTATTACTTTGCATTGCCTGCACTCATTCTTCTTGGTTCCTTGAGTATCATGTGCTTTGCTGATGGTCATTGCCTGCACGTTTTACTCCTAGGTTCCTTTTTGTGGTGTGCTGTGTTGATGGTTCTGTATTGCATCTGATTTTGAAGGCACAGTCTTTCAGGTTCCTGTTCTGTGATTTTGTCTCCCCCCATTGTTCCCTCCACTCCCTTGTCTTCCCCCAGTGCTACCTCCCTCACCCTATGCCTGGCTCCCCTCCCCCTTCCCATCCCCCTCTTTTTTCCCTGCACCCTCTATGGTGCTCTTTGTCTCATCTATCTTCTCTAACTGCTATTCTATCGACTATCCTATCCCTCTCACTATGTCTAGTAGGAAGAAGCTCAAAAGGGACACACTGATCTCCAGCCCAGGCCTCCCTATCGCTGATACCTACACCAGTGCTTCTTCCAGACAGACTGTTACCAACATCCTCTTTGTCGTTCCCGATCCAGGCCTATGGACCCCCATTGGGTCTCTGTACTCTCTCCTTTTTCCTCTTCTTCCATTAATGGTGGCACCCAGTGGGAGTTTCTCCTGGCCCCCTATTATTCCTCTAAGACCATCATTAATGTATACTTAAATGGCACCGTCTTGGTCCATGACCCTCAGGCCAATCTCCGCCTTTTTAATAGATGCTTCCCACTTCTTATCAACTTCCTTCCTTCTCCTGCTATCCCGACTTACCCATCTCTGGCTTCTCTGCCACCACCTTCCTCTGCCACTTGTCCGGCGCCAACTGCTACTTCTTTGGCCACCCTGCTGCCTCCTTACACTGCCACCTCTCTAGCACTCTCTCCTTCATCTCTGACTACCCTGCCTTGTTTTCTGTCCTCCTCTGCCCAACCTCAGGCACCTCCAACACTTCTACAGGGCATACCACTGGCCAGTATCCCTCAACAGAAGTCCTTCAAAGGTGGCAACCTGTTCCACATAAGTTCTCTCAACTCTTGCTCTGCTGTCAAACGCTCCTCCGACAACTGCCGTCTCCTTTAAGTGCTTTATTTGGATGCAGTCTGTCTCCTCCGAGACTTGGTTCACGGCGAGCTCTGTCACTAGTTTTGACACTCTCCTTCTGGGTGGCTACAAGATCCTCTCTGAACCCAGAACCAACCATCCTGGTGGGGGTGTAGCCTTGATTTTCCCAGAGTGGATCCCTACTGCTGTCATTCCAATGCAGGACTACTCCTTCTTTGAATGCCTGGTTTTCAGGCTCTCTGTCTCTCCTGGTCTCTCTCTCACTGTGGCCACTATCTAAAGGCTGCCAGGCCAGGTCTCCCTCTTTCTATCTGATTGGGCTGGCCTCTTCTCCTCCCTCCTTGCCTCTACCTCTCAACTTCTCCTCCTCGGTGACCTGAACATCCACCTGGATGCTACTAGCCCCACTTTGGGGCTCTTTCGTAAGCCCTGCAACTCTCTCTCTCTCTCTCTCTCTCTCTCTCTCTCTCTCTCTCTCTCTCCCCTTGGCCCAACTCACTCTGCAAGGCACACCCTGGATGTTCTGGTCTCATCAGACCTCCCCTTCTCTAATCCTCTGACCACTCCTCTCTCTTGGAGAGACCACTTTCTCCTTCCCTCCCATCTCTCTCACTCTACTCCTCACGTTAAGCTGACCACTGCACTGCCACCCACCTTCTCCGTCATCCGACCCATGAAGGGCAGGGACGTGTCTATGGGGGTGGGGGAACAGGGCACGTGCCCTGGGCCTCCCATCCTGGTGGCCCTGGAGGGGGCCCCCAGATGTGCTGAACAAGTTGTGTGTGTGTTTTTCTTTTATTTCTTTATTTTTGTTGCAGCGTGGCAGCAAATGAAATCAATTTGTACAATTATATCAAGAGGGACAAATCCCCCTCACAATCTTAAGTGGGGGATGGCCTTTACCCCCCCCCCCAGTTTACGTGTCCTGTGGGTGTGTGAAGCCCCGGCCCCTGTTCCTGAATCTTGACACTGTGAAGCAGGCACGGGCCGTGGTTTCGATTCCCACGATGATTCACACAACAACAACAATGGGGGAGGGGGAGGAGAACGACGCAGGACCACGAGCAAGAGTTGTTGACAACAACTCTTGCTTGTTCGTTCCCCTCCCCCACCCCCAGGGAATATGGCACCTGCCAGCCCATTGGGCTGGAGTGTGCAGTGCACTGCTTCGCAGCTTGCAGCCTCCTCCTCACCTTCAGAACAAGCCAGCAGCAGCAGGCAGCGACGCGTGCTGTTAGGCTTCCGAGGCTCGGTACGACGGTGAGACACCCTATTTTCAAATCCTGCTCTTTCTCAGTCCCAGTGTCACTTTCAAAACAGTTTGTTTTCTGCCTAGGTCACAATTGCACCACAGTTACTTTGCCTCTCTGTTTTCCCTTCTCACTCTATCTACTTACTGTTCTCATAATGTCCTACCACCCTCCTTTCCCCTCTCTCTCTCTCTCTCTCGCTATTCTTCCACTGTCCTTCTATCACTCCCTCTTCATTGCCTTCACTCTCATGCTAGCTCTCTTCTGTGGGTAGGGATACATGTTTTTACTGTGACAAATGTCGCACTTGTTTGAACGTGTGCCCATCCGTCCGCATTCGAACTCTGCAGGCGTTCTCATCAATCCGGCACACCTGACTTGGCCTAGCTCTCCGTTAAGCAGTGTCCTGCGTCTACAGTAATTACACCTTGCTCATTGTACCTGCTGACCTGTGCCTCCATTAATTGCAGTGCCTCCCTCACTTAGCTAATATCACTGCTGGGTCCACGGCCTTCCCCGACCGTAGCGTGTCCCCATACCTTACAGGCCACCTTCCTCTCCTTAGCGTACCCAATTGGGCCCCCGAGACTGCGGCGTGTACCCCACTACCTACCCCACCTCTACCTCTCTTCACTTCTGGCATTGCTGCTGAGTGCAATTAACCACACTCAACCAGGTGCTAATGCCTGCGCTTTGCCCAAGCACTCACTTCCTGCTGTCCACCTCGCATTACAGAAGCATGCTATCATAACGGTCCTACGTGGCTGGTGCCCAGTCACAAGACTGGCACGTTCAACAGGATCAGCTTTTAGTGGCACTTCTCATCAAGGCAGAGCTCAGGCTATCCCGTGACAGCAGCAATGTGTACTGTAAACTCGCCCCAATGGGAAGGGCGTGGACTCTGCCGCTATAGCTCAACAGGCCTAAGCATTCTGTCCCCAGAGCAGCCAGAGTACATGGAAATATGGTCACACCACATCCGTAGGCGGGCTATTCCTTCTCGAGGCGGAATACTCCGCTTGAGATACATCCCAATCCCGACTGCAGACCCACAAAGCCTGCCACATATGCAATGAACGTGTGCCCCCAACCCCAGGGAGTTTCTGCGCCCACCATGGAAAGGGTACCCTTCTACATCAAGCTTTGGGGGTGAAGGGGGAGGTTACAGCTCCTGCCCCCGCCCCGCCTCCAGATATTCCCGGCGTTTCCCCAGTTGCCCAGATTAGAGAATACTTGTTTCCTTGATACTAATTAGTTGGCCTCTCGCTCATAGCGGCTCTCCTAATAAATAATAAAAGGTGAACGTGTCACCTGAAACAGTGTAACTTAGTAACATGGCATCCCTTCCCCTGCAACAGGTGGGCTGTGCAACGTAACTGCAAACACTGCCCACTTGCTTCCATGTTGGTGACTTGGGATACCACTAGGCCATAGCATGAGGGACTGGCGCACTACATTCTGCGGTGTTGCGGGTCTGGCACCTTGCATTCAGCAGGGTTAACAACTGAATTACAAATTGGGAGACTGGCGCTTTGGATTATACAGGGCTGGGGGACTTGCGCCTTGCATTCTGCAGGGTTGGACCACAGAATGGGGGCATGGCACCTTGCATTCTGCAAGGTTGGAGGACTGGCACCTTGCATTCTGTGGAGTTGGGCAACGGAATGACAGTCTGGGGGACTGGTGCCTTGCATTCTGCAGGGCTGGGCTACAGAATGGCAGCCTGGGTGCCTGGCACCTTGCATTCTGCAGGGTTGGAGGACTGGCACCTTGCATTCTGTGGAGTTGGGCAATGGAATGACAGTCTGAGGGACTGGCACCTTGCATTCTGCATATTGTATTAACAACTAGATAATCCATTTATAGCTTAGAGGAGTATCTGTTGAATTAGACTCGAGATATGGAGGGGGCATGTGTGTCGTGTCGCGGGGGATGACATGGGTTTGAAGAGGGGTTCGAGTAGGACATGGGTTTCGGGGGGCAACATGGGTTTCGGGGCGGCAAGGCTTGTTGTGCCCCGGGCCCCCAAAACTGTTAAGATGGCCCTGGAGGTATGGAGAGGGAATGGGTGTTGTGTCGCAGGGGGCAACATGGGTTTCGGGGGGCAACATGGGTTCCGGGTGATGGGCCAAGGCTGTCTGTGCCCCGGGCCCCCAAAACTGTTAAGATGACCCTGATGAAGGGTGTGTCAGTTGAGGCTTTTGCTGCTAATTTCTCTCCTCCTCCTACACCTTTGGCTGGCTCACACTCTGACACAACCCTCTCTAACCTTCATCTCTCTATCTCTAACACTCTTGATGTCCTTACCCCTGTCATGAGGTTCCGTTTAAAGCCCACATCGAGAGCAACTCTTGATATGATTCCAACCGTACCACCCTTAAAGGCAAGTGTAGGGTGGCTGAGAGGAAGTGGAGGGCATCATGTGCACCCTCTGACAAACTGGCCTGCTGCCTGCTCCAAAGACAGTACAGGCTCTCATCCAAGCCTGTGTCTCTGCAGCAACTAACAACTTGTCTTAACTTTTCAAACTGGCCAATCCTGATGCAGTCTCTACTTCTCCTGTTCCCTCCCAGGCCCGTTACACAGCCCTGACTTCTCATTTCACCACTAAAGCTCAGGACATCCAGTCCACTCTCTTTCCCTCTACCTCCTCTTCCTCCTCCTCTAGCACCCTAGCCCATCTTCAGCCGTTTCTCCTCCCCTTTCTCTGCCTTTCTCCTGTTCACCCCTGACAATGTTTCTAGACAAATCCGATCTATGAAAATCTTGTCAAAGCAGGTTCTCCCCTGCTGATCCAGAACCATGAAGGACCACATTGATACACTTGCTCCAGCCTTGGCCAATTTATGCAATCACTCCTTTGCCACTGGAACTTTCCCCTCTCCCTTAAGCTCTCCCCTGTGTAACGAATTCTTAAGAAACCCTCTGCCGATCACCTTCCTCCCTGGCTAAATATCACCCGATTTTCATCACTCCTTTCCTGGAAAAACACCAGGAGAAGCTGGCCATTTCCCAGCATAATCTGCATAACAGATCTGTTGCTTGTCTCCACCACCACCAGTCTGGCTTCAGAACTGCAAGAAGCACAGCAACTGCTCTCCTGAACCCCCATGAAGACCTGCTCTCTAATCTAAAATGTAATCTTCCTTCTGTCCTCATTCTCCTCAATCTATTCTCAGCTTTTGACAACGTCAACCATTCCATCCTGTTCAATGGCCCAATTGACAACCTGGGTATCACTGGTCAGGCTCTGGCCTGGTTGAACTCCTTTCTCAAATGGGAACATTCCTGTCTTCCATCCCTCTCTCTACTTGTGGTGTTCCCCAGGGGTCTAACCTTTCTTCCTGGCTCTTCAACAATACCTGGCACCTTTTGCCCACCACATCTCTACATTCTGCTATAAATGTCAGTGCTAAGCGGATGACACACATCTCTCATTCAGGCACCCCTCAGCCACCACTGCTCCTTCTCCCATACCTGACTGTCTGGCCGCAATTCAGGAATGGTGTGCCATCCAACAATATCTGATTTAATGCCAATAAGACTGAGATCCTCCTCATAGTGACACCTGCTCCCTGCTTTCCCCTCTCTCTCTCTGCCCACCCACCCTGAGCCCACTTCCAGCTCCTTCCCGTGAGGCCATGCAACAGTGCATATGAAACCAGGAGTGGGGGCCGCATACAGCTGTTTCTGTACATATTGGAGCCATGTCACTGTATTTTGATGAACTTACCCTCAAAGACAGTCCATGCCTCATTCTCCTCTGGATGCAAATCACACTTAGATCTGCTATTGAACATATTTCTTCAAACTGCTATTACTGGCACACCAGATACATTAACTACCAACACAGGGGGAGCTTGCACACAATGATGCCATCCATTGAACCCACTGATGATTGTCATTAAAGAGGTCCTCCCTCTGACACATAAAACAATTGCTAAATACTTCCGACATGCAGAAATTCTCACAGAGACACCACACAAGACAGCAGAGACAGTATTCCTTTATTGTTGGTGGTCAAATACCACGGTGCAGACAACAAATTGGCTGTGCCAACCTGCCCAGGCCAACATTGAAATAATACATTGCTTGAAGCTCACCAGTTAAAGCAAAGGACAATGACCCACCAATCAGCAATGGGGACAGCGCAGATATGAGATATATTTGGATGAGCCTATTAGTTCTTAATCAGGCAGGCACTGCTAAACTAATTCCACCTGTTTATAGAATCCTACTCCACAATAATGGGTAAGGAACCAGCAGTGTTTTCAAAATTCTAGTTGATTTAAAGACATAATCAAGTCAAATCAAGACTAAGATTGTCTCCAGCTTTATCCAGGGGAAGCCACCACAATGTTGCCATATCAAAGACAGTTGCTCTACAAAAATTAAATTAACTTGCCTGCCTTAATTTCCCCATTGACATCCATCATGCATAGATTCAAAAAACGGCTGCAGATTTCACAGCTTCTCACCTAAATATGGTAGAGGGGCTCCCTAACATGGCTGTGTAATTCTCAGTCTAGTTATAATATCTTGTATCTGCAGATGATTTGGGGTTAGGGAAATAAAGTTTTCAATTAAAAATGTACATAATTCCAGGTAACCCATCTAACCTTGAAGTGTGTTCAGAATGCTTTGAAAGGTGCGGGCACTCTTGCCCTTTCACTGTGCACATGAATCACCCTGTACAGTTCGGAAAAAAGGATTGTATGGGTTTCATATTTTGTAGTATATTTTGTGAATAGAAATAAGTTGTCTATGCTACCTCTCATCTACAAAACCTCTTCATAACTATGTTTCCCGCCCGGGACCAAGTATTAATAATTTTCAATTAGGTTATGAAAGTTCCCGACTGCTTTATAGCTCAAATCAATCACTATGCCGGCTGAAACAAACAGATTCTATTTTAATTTGACTTAATTTTACAGGAACAAAACTACACTTAAGTAGCATAAAAGTGTTGTCAGTTTTGATCTACATACTCAACACAGGATGCTTTTATGGAAATGGAATCTCACTTTGCATTTAATTTTCATGAGGAACACAGTAAATTCTACTGTACACTGCACTGGTGTCCCTTTCAAAATGAACATCTTCTTTTTTCTCCTGGTCCCCGCAACCCACTCCAGGAAATTACTATTTTTGGAAAGCAGTCTGGGCCCTCTCAGATTGGAATCCCTCAATTGGCAAGGTCCCCAAGCTGCTCCGGTTCCAATATGGATGCTTTCAATAGCCATCATCCTTTCTGCAGTCTCTGTGGAATGCCAGCTGTCAAGTGGCTCTCTCTCCATCATTCATAATTCTCCTTCCAATAATATTAAGAACCAGCCTCCCTCTATATCTGAAATCAAAATCTCCAGTCCTGGGCATTATGATGCTGCCTACTTTCCATCGGTTTAAGTCCTATCAATAATTGGATCTCTAATCAGAAACTCCCTTTGAACACACCCCCGCTCTTCATTGGATGTGTATGAATTCAGAACGCGTGATCAGAAAAAAAGTGCGGGCCCATCACTCCTCATGCTTTTTGACAGATATTTTATTTTTATCCCAAAACTTCTGACTGAAATAATCTAACTTAATGAATCTAAAACCATTTACATCTATACCTCGGGTGACATAAAAATACATGTTACACAATGTTGTGACAAACCCAGGGAATTTGACCCTTCTCCCTTTGGGACTCGGGAGGTGTGTCCAAGACACATTACAGACCATGGAGGATAGGGCAAGCAGGATCTCACTGGGAGTGATCCCTTACCCCCTTTGGGGACAAGGAATCACCTGCTCAATATTTTACTGCAGCTCCCTTTAAGGTATAGAATGTTTGTTGTTTGCATGGGGTGTTAAAACAGTATAGTTATGTGCTCACTGTCTCCAGAGCCCTAGTCCTCTCTCGATTGGACTATTGTAACAGCCTCTTTCTGAATCTGCCTGTCTCTACTCTTCGACCTTTGCAACCTATCCAGAACAGGACTGCAAAGCTTATCCTTGGCCTCAAGCCCAGGGATCGTATCTCTCCAGCTCTGAAATCTCTTCACTTGCTCCTCGTGGCTGCCAGGATCTAGTTCAAGACCCTTTGCATTGTCCTTTTCAAGCTCTCTGCTCATCCGCCTCAAACTCTCTGAGGGTCAGATGCTTCTCTGAGCTGAGAGTGGGGGGCAGATCTCTTTCCTCAGCTGAGGCCTCCTTCTGGAACAGCCTCCATGCCTCCCACAAACTTGAGCAGAACCACCTCCGGTTCCGTTTCTGCTTTTGGTTCCAGAAGCAACTCAAGACCTTCATTTTCACTTCCACTTTCTCTCTTCCTCTCCCCTGCTGATGTCCCTGACTGCTCTGTGCACAGGTCACCTGCCCACCCACTGAACTCGGGCGCAGGCTCCTGCATTTCCAGTTGCACTCGCACTGCCTCTGGGCCCCCCAGCACTTAGGGACTGTATCCTACAGTCCCTTCTCACTGCACTTCTCACTGCACTTATCAGCTACCCTTGGGCAGCACTTATTGCGTTACCTACACTTCTCCCTCGGCCCTAGCACTTCTCCCCTCCATCATCCTTGCACAATTATGATCTGAATGACACAAGGCCTAGTAAGGTTGTTCATTTGTCCACCTTCTGTTTCCCCATCCTTGTCTTGTCGCACCTAGAAATAATCGTCTACAGGCACGTTATGAATGACATATTATATCATATGATGGACCATTCATGACCTTTTTGTACCTTAACCAGGTGATAAACTACACACCTGTCAAATTTGCTGAACATTGCAGCATGTGTTATCTGGTCTAAAATCACAGGGATACTACCTTTTAGCAGGATTGCATGTATGGCTGGTTAATCAATACAGCTTTCAAAAACTTCTTTCTTGTCTGAATAACAAATGAGGAGTTGCTGCGGGTTGGAGTGTATATATGAAGCAATAGACCAATTATTTGTCTTTGTATGCTTCTTCTTGTTCTGTTCATGTAACTATTCTGCTACACAGAATCAGAACCTCTAACTCTATCTTTCAGCAAACACTTGCTGTCAGATTGCATGGCTATGTGGACTGTGCGACTGGACTCATTTGGAAGCTGTACATTGGAGTAAGCCTAAAATCGTTTATTTGCCTTTCTTGGGAAATCTAGAACTAAATGATCATCTTTGCCATAGAATTCACATTGATTACCTGCTCTCCATTTCTGATTTACATTTTGTTCAGTGAAGGTCATATGCTTCGCTGACACTCTTGGAGATCCTGTTAGAGATCAATCTGTAAATGGATTCTCACTTCCTGCACTTGCCCGTACACTCTAGGATTCTGTGCCAAATGGATTGCAATCTCACAGGTGGTTTTTCAAATAAGTATATGGGTGTACAATTCCTTGTGGTTATCATTGAATC
The DNA here is from genome assembly GCF_040938575.1 of Ambystoma mexicanum. NCBI lineage: Eukaryota > Metazoa > Chordata > Amphibia > Caudata > Ambystomatidae > Ambystoma > Ambystoma mexicanum. Next base: position 851,582,018 of record NC_090929.1, on the reverse strand, counting down.
CTTGATTCCTGGATAAATAAAATTAAAAAGCATTTTTATCTTGCCACTGGGAATCAAGTGTCTATGTGTTACGCTAGGAGTGATAAGTCAGTAGGTTCCTCATAAGGAAATGTAAACAAAGAGTCTGTTGTGCATAGGCGCTGCTAGGTGGGGGTTGAGGGGGCTGTAGCCCAGGGTCTTTTGGTTGTAGCCCTGGATAGAAGCTGAGGGGTTACAACCAAAATGGCTGGTAGCCCCCAGTCTTGACAATCCCAAAATAAGCATAGCCCCAGATCTTTTTCCAGACCTAGCAACACCCCTGCCGTTGTGACTCCAAAGATACAAAGAATCTTTTACAACTCTCCGAAAAATTGAAACATTTAAAATTCATCAGTCGAGGAAAACATCACACAGAGGGGAACACACAAACACTTAACAAATACAGAATTCAGCACACAATGCAACAGCCATTACATCATTTCAACACACCTGTCATCACACATTCATGACATGGCCCTTTACAATTCACCTGTATAACTTCCAACAGCCTTTGTACTATAACACTGAAGAAACTACAGTAAAATATCCACTTTGCATAAGTGAAAAGCAAGAAACACACTTCAATGAAAACTGAGAAGCACACTACAATCCTAGACATACAGGGAGTGAACGGCTAGCTGACGTTGTAAGGCACATACAGGCTAAAAGTGTATGCAATGACAAAAGACATGAGAAGCTAGGTGAGAAGCAAGGAGAGGGAGGAGGGTGGCGAGGCACTGAAATACCCAAGAGGGGATGAGAGTAATACAAAAGCCACATAGCCTGAGACTCTGAATAGCCCACAAAGGACTGAGAAACAAGGTACCCCACAGAGTGGTGAAAATATTGTCAAGGTAAAACAGTCTGAATAACCAGAAAGCCCAAGCCAGGCTAAGAGCTACAATGACTCAGGAGCGACTGAAATACCCTAGAGTGGTGAACATGATAACTGATTCTAAGTAGCTAGTTTACAAGACCAGTTACTCCAATTGAGGAACACACTTTTTGAACTGACAAGGACATGTATGTGGAGGTCTGGAGTGCAATATTTCAGAAAGACAGAATGATAATGGACTTATTTTGAACAATATCAGTTGGCCGAGGCCTGAAATAGAAGGAGAGCACCAACGTCACAAATGTGTGGTGGTCATGAACCAGCCACCACAAGCCAAGAAAAGGCAGAAGTAATAGTTTTGTAGGAGAAATTTCTGTTTATTGTGTTATTAGTGGTAGAGTTAGATACCATGGTATATTATGTTCAGACGAAGGATTGAGTTTTTGTAAGACATCCTGATAATCAACTGTTATTTTTTTCAGGCTTTGGGAAACCCATCATCATAGTTGCAGAGATAGGTGAGACATTCTTTCTTATACTAAAAATACTAAGTTTAAACCATGTCTTCATGTTTTTCTCCTATTTTCAATATATTTATTGCCACAACGTATTAATTTTTCATCATTTGTCTTAATTTTCAAAATTGTGGAACATGTGAATTTGGTGTTAATTGAAATAGAATATCTCAATTATCTTCAAAATAAACTTGGTTTCAGGTTCTTATACCTCATCATTCAAATGTTATGAATATTACAAGCTTATCCTCTTGTGTCAATGATAACTTATAGGCTTATTTAGCTTGAAATAAAACATGTATTGAACTGACATGTTTTGCATTTCCACTGGTGGCCCTGCCTTTCCAGCATAGCCACACAAGTCCTCATCCGTGGTTTCTGACAATAATGGATAGAACCTTTCAATAGGCCTTAATTGACCACCAGGCGGAATCTGCTGAAGGACAGGTCGAAAAAGGTTACAACTAATGCATATATTGTTTTTTGGATTATCTTTGAACCCTATCCATACAACTCAAGCATCTGTTCAGTACAGATAACAATGTTTATATCCTAATTGGAAGAGGTCTAATTCTTAATATACCAGCTTGTTTCTGTAAGACTTTGCCAGAATCCATGTGTGCAAGGGAATCTGCTCCGAGGTGAATCTAAGTTCATATGTAGTAAGCACACTTTTGAGCTTGATTGAACACAGTGCTATTTAAATCAATAGAATCACTGTCTATTTATTTTCTTCATTTATAATTGTACCCTTTTTTACATTCAACATTATTTCCCATTATTTATATGAAATGCATTGCAGGATGCAATCCACTTATCATTTAGATGTGTTCCATTCGAAATCAAGAAACATTTTAGTTTAGGAACCACAAGTACATTGTGTTCTTTACAAGGTGCCTGAAAGCATGGAAACACCCCATTAAATCACACCCTGATGTATTTCAATCGTTTTGGTTCAGCATATTTCAGAATGATTTAGTTAGTTGAATAGTTAGTTGAATAGTCTTCTAGCCCATTCTTGCCTCTTCACACATTGAAACATAGAAATCCACTATTTTCTGATGTTTTCCGCACGTCGTGTTTTCCTTGGTCTTAGTAAAATCAGGTCTCGGCATGCAGTGTTCCCTGGGTTCCATGTACCCCTACACAGGATTAAACACCTGCCACATGTCCACTTTTTACCACTAATGAGGTCCAACTGCAACCCATGGCTGCACCAAAAATATGTTCTAATTGTACCAGAACCATCACTCCCTCTCTGTATTGAAGACAGCATCCAGCAATATCTTTAAACCATTGCATTTACCATTAATGCACAAAACACACACATGCCCCAGAACATAAAATATGAAACAATGTACTGCTGAATTACTTCATTAAGGCCAAGTTCGTAATGGTATGGAAAAATGCTAAAAATATGGTTTGCAGACAGTAGGCCATTCTATCAGCGGGAAAGAAGTTGCTGAGAAGATGAGGCCCACTGTTGACTCAATAATGCCATAGGCAGACCCTCACTTCTGTGCATAAGACAAATGCAAACTGTGGCTGTTTAAGGATGCACTGCATCCATGATGCACACAAATGGCATAATTTATAGCCAACCCAAAATACTTCTTGAAATGCAACACTCGAGTAGAGCAAACGATCGTTGAGGCCAGAAAATGTGTGACCTCAGCAGAGTAGAAATGTTGATATTAGCCAAAGATGTACACCGACTGGCTGTGACACTGTTGTAAATGGGAGGACAAATAAGCCAAGACCATTAAAACCTCAGAAGACACTTTTACGCTCAGATCAATGTCTCTACGAGTGCTGCACATCTGAATATCAACTACCACCGGATTCACCTACTCATAAACCATGATGATGAGGAGGAGCTCAGATGGAATACAGACTTCGAGCAAATGCACTAAAGGAGAAAGACAGTGTCACTAATGGCCTTGCCTAGCAATCCATCTGCTGAAGATGCCAACATAAATAGACAGATCAAGTGGCATGGATCGTCCCCACATTGGGATTGTAAGTCGACCAAATGCAAAGTGAATAACATGCAATTAAATAATTTCAAGCCATTTGGGGGTTATGTGTAGAACGTACCTGGGCTAGGGGTTGTGTAGTCAGATACTCAGTTTGTAATACACTTTATGAAGCACCATACTGTATTCATCCTAAAATGCCAATTATATAACATGTAATTGCACAATTCACTGTGATAAGTGATATAGATGATGTGACACAGTTGTCTAATTTATTGTGATCCACAGGTACTGTATAACATGTCCTGAATAGTGACCATGCCACCTCTTGTCATTATCTTACATGCTGCATCTGGTATCACAGGAGGGTAAATGATCACAGAGAGATACATCAATGCAAATGTCTCTTGAGCACACACATTCTTAGACCACGTGTAATCACTTGCTTGTCATTTCTGCATTGTGAGTGACAAGGAACAAATGCACCAGACAGAAGATCTTCCAAGCTACACTAAAGAGTCAACAAATGATACTAAGGCCTCATCACCATCTCTCATGAGTAGCAGGGTGAGGTGGCCTAGAAAAGTGCTACTGCTCCTCCTATGGAGACTGAGTGATTAGGGAGCTGCAGCTGACCATTTCTGAGTGTTGTGTTAACATCTGGGTCAATGGGCACAGACACACGCTATTGTGATGGTGCTAAAGGGTCTAAACACAACCACCTCATAAATGTGGGTAGCGTTATGTCCCCCCGAGGGAAGCGAGAGCCAGATCTTTTTTTTTTTTAATGCTCTTTGGGAGAAGGAATTTGGGGTACGTTTTAGGAAAGCCATGAGGGGACAGAGTATTGTCTGAGGCAGGAGACAGGTAATGGGTGAGGCGTAGTTCTCAGGAGACCGTTTGAGCTCAAGAGTTATGCAACAGTAGCTAAGCAGGTAGATGAGCAGCCAGGGGAGGATAATGGGTCCCATTGAGACAATCTACAAGACAAAACAGACAATGGCAATCAACACACTTGTGACATCTCACCTCTTTTTTATACAGAGGGAAAGTCTTTCTGTGTTGCGAAATAATGAGGAATGATTGTGTCCATAGCAAGCTCCACCTGGGGCTTATAAGTAAGAGGGGAGTTAGATACCAGTGTCTAGACACTGTTAACAACCCTGGAGTAGTGAGCGTGACAGCATGCCATCTTTAGCTGGGTAGTCCAACACTTTTTACGTTAAAGATGTTAGTTTTATATGTCAGGTGTCCACATCGCCTGTTTCACAATTCCCTACAGACCCAACATGAAAGTTATTGCAAAGTGGTAAAGGGAGCTTTGTGGTGCAAGACGTTACAATAATGCTCTTATAAAGAAGCAAAGACACGCTGAATTATGGTGTTTCTACTTCCGGGCCCCTGAAACTAATATAGAGACACTGCTCCTCAGCTGTACATCACATGACCAACAAAGCAGGAACTTGCGTCTGGGGTTGGTCGTATTACTCTTGTTCAGAGGAAAATTGACTGCCATTTTGGTGCTGGACTGACCTTGTAGATGGGACCAGATTTGTATGTAAATAGATATTCTCCTATAGAGGAGTTTATGTGTGTTTCTAAGCCCCATGTCCCCCCCCCTCACCCCCGTGGCCACCACCCCTCAGAACCGTTTAGTTAAAATTGTTCGTTCTCAAAAGAGGGATTCACACGTTTTTATTTTTTGCAATTAAATACGCGTACGTGTCTATGCTTACCAAACTGGAACATGTACACATACTCTAGTAAAGACATATGCTTTTGTTACAAAATATGTCCACGCACTCACACTGCTGATCAATTTAGAGAGCTGCCATAATCCTAAAGCAAGTCTTAGACTTAACTCGACTTCCGCACGCAATCCCCCCACTTTTACAATGAAGGTGATGTTTTAACAGGGACCAAGTCCAAACAGTCTGGTGCCATGGAGACATTTTAATTCGTCTTAATTATAAATAATTGAAAAGGCAGACACACAGCCGCCCATAACGCGATCATATATTTGATAAGTATTTTCAGAAGTCCAGTTTAGAGTTAATTGAGAGATCCGCAGAAGCTTGCAGAGGCTACCCTAAGCTGGAAGAGTGCGAACGATGCACTCTTTGTTTCACACGGAAAACACCTGCGGGCAAATTTAGATTTCTACAGTTTCGCATGGCATTGCGCCACTGTGAAAAACTGGAGTCAGCATTGACCTCCCCAACTCTTCAGTTTTCTGTATTTGAAGGTCATGTTTGATGGAAAAGGACATTTTTGTTCACCCCTTTTAATTGTTATCAAAATATAGGGAGGCTGTAATTTGCAGTGGAAATGTACTTTTCCTAAATCGGACGTGGATACATCCGATGGCAAAGATTTCCGTGCAGGCATATTTATGGTGCCTTCATATCTTGCCATGAGAGGAATCAATTATACCACACGCTTCCTTTTCAAATTTGACTCCATAGACAAACGCACTGGGAAGTAAATCCTGTGCTGGGTGCAGCACTCATGTTTGCAATCACATGATGTATGCTTTCCGTTGTCGTTCTATGGGATTTTGAATTTAAAGTGAACACCAGTGGGCCCCTGATGAATAATGGACTTACCAAGGGAAAGTAATTGTACAATCAAGACTATACTTAATTAAGTGCATGCCTTATTCTCGCGTCCTTGTTCTTGTGTATTACTTTAATCTATACAACCTTCCATAGCATAGTTGACAACTTTAGCTTTGTTCTTTGGAATTTTGTTATATTGTGAAAACTATACATGGCAAATAAATGCATAAATAAATAATGTTTACATGTGGTAAATTGATTGGAAGCCTATAGCTGAGATTTTTTTTTTAAGTGTAAAAATGATTAGGAAATTGCAAATTACACTAGAGTGCCATGGACGGGTGAGGCTGAGGCTTCTGATCAAGTTTTTAGGGGGTAATTCATAGAATTCAGCGCACAAGTGGCGCACGCGGCTGGCGCACAGTGTGCGCGTGCGAATCCCTGCGCCAGCCGCGTGCGCAAGAATCCATTTCCGTGCACAGCGTATTCATGGATTCCAGCCACCAAAACCAGCCGTGGCGCACAGTGGCGCAGCGACCCTGCAGCAGCGCCAGTTACGCCCCCAAGAACGCCTCTCGCGCAGGGAAAAGCCATCAATATACCCAATCCAGCGCAAAGGGCTGCGCTAACCCTGTACCAGCACAGCAAGCGGGCTACGTGTATCACTGGGGTGCGCGGGAAGTACCTCACGCGATTGGCCCCGTGCGAGCAGGGTACGCGTATTTCAGCGGTGCGCGGGAAGTTCCACACGCGATTTCATCATGGTACGTGTATTTCAGGGGTGCGCGGGAATTTCCACACGCGATTGGGCCCGTGCGAGCAGGGTACGCGTATCTCAGGGGTGCGCGGGAAGTTCCACACGCGATTCCATCAGGGTACGTGTATTTCGGGGTGCGCGTGAAGTTCCACACGCGATATCAGCAGGGTACGTGTATTTCAGGGTGCAGGGGAAGTTACACACGCGATTCCAGCAGGGTACGTGTATTTCAGGGGTGCACAGGAATTTCCACACGCGATTGGGCCCGTGCGAGCAGGGTACGCGTATCTCAGGGGTGCGCGGGAAGTTCCACACGCGATTCCATCAGGGTACGTGTATTTCGGGGTACGCGTGAAGTTCCACACGCGATTCCATCAGGGTACGTGTATTTCGGGGTGCATGGGAAGTCACACACGCGATTTCTGCAGGGTATGTGTATTTCAGGGGTGCGGTGAAGTTCCACACGCGATATCAGCAGGGTACGTGTATTTCAGGGTGCGGGGGAAGTTACACACGCGAAATCAGCAGGGTACGTGTATTTCAGGGGTGCGCGGGGAGCACCACACGTGAATTGCACGTGTGGGCCCTCCCAGGTGTTCCCTCTACACCCTCCACGGCACCTGCAGGTGGCTCACACCACAGGGGCCTACCCTGCACATGTCCTGCAGGCACCCCATCCCCCATGGCCATGCCCCCCAGCCAACCCACATGTCAACTTGCACTACTGCCCACCAACGCATGTCTCCCTGCACCCCCAGCCACCAGGGGCACCAACCACCAGGCCCCCACCCATGTCTCCCACCACCCAACAGCCTACCAGGTGCAGCCTCCACCAGGCCCCCACCCATGTCTCCCACCACCCACACCCCCAGCAGTGCAGGGGCACCCACCACCAGGCCCCCACCCATGTCTCCCACCACCCACACCCCACAGCAGTGCAGGGGCACCCACCACCAGGCCCCCACCCATGTCTCCCACCACCCCCACCCCCCAGCCACCAGGGGCACCAACCACCAGGCCCCCACCCATGTCTCCCAGCACCCCCACCCCCCCAGTGACCAGGGGCAGCCTCCACCAGGCCCCCACCCATGTCTCCCACCACCCCCACCCCCCAGCCTACCAGAGGCAGCCTCCACCAGGACCCCACCCATGTCTCCCACCACCCCCCAGCCTACCAGGGGCAGCCTCCACCAGGCCCCCACCCATGTCTCCCACCACCCACACCCCCAGCAGTGCAGGGGCACCCACCACCAGGCCCCCACCCATGTCTCCCAGCACCCCCACCCCCCAGCCACCAGGGGCACCAACCACCAGGCCCCCACCCATGTCTCCCACCACCCCCACCCCCCCAGTCACCAGGGGCAGCCTCCACCAGGCCCCCACCCATGTCTCCCACCACCCCCACCCCCCAGCCTACCAGGGGCAGCCTCCACCAGGCCCCCACCCATGTCTCCCACCACCCACACCCCCCAGCAGTGCAGGGGCACCCACCACCAGGCCCCCACCCATGTCTCCCAGCACCCCCACCCCCCAGCCACCAGAGGCACCAACCACCAGGCCCCCACCCATGTCTACCACCACCCCCACCCCCCCAGTCACCAGGGGCAGCCTCCACCAGGCCCCCACCCATGTCTCCCACCACCCACACCCCCCAGCAGTGCAGGGGCACCCACCACCAGGCCCCCACCCATGTCTCCCAGCACCCCCACCCCCCAGCCACCAGGGGCACCAACCACCAGGCCCCCACCCATGTCTCCCAGCACCCCCACCCCCCAGTCACCAGGGGCAGCCTCCAGCAGGCCCCCACCCATGTCTCCCACCACCCCCACGCCCCAGCCTACCAGGGGCAGCCTCCACCAGGCCCCCACCCATGTCTCCCACCACCCCCACCCCCCAGCCACCAGGGGCACCAACCACCAGGCCCCCACCCATGTCTACCACCACCCCCACCCCCCAGCCACCAGGGGCAGCCTCCACCAGGCCCCCACCCATGTCTCCCACCACCCCCACCCCCCCAGTCACCAGGGGCAGCCTCCACCAGGCCCCCACCCATGTCTCCCACCACCCCCACCCCCCAGCCTACCAGGGGCAGCCTCCACCAGGCCCCCACCCATGTCTCCCACCACCCACACCCCCCAGCAGTGCAGGGGCACCCACCACCAGGCCCCCACCCATGTCTCCCAGCACCCACACCCCCCAGCCACCAGGGGCACCAACCACCAGGCCCCCACCCATGTCTCCCACCACCCCCACCCCCCCAGTCACCAGGGGCACCAACCACGAGGCCCCCACCCATGTCTACCACCACCCCCACCCCCCCAGTCACCAGGGGCAGCCTCCACCATGCCCCTACCCATGTCTCCCACCACCCCCGCCCCCCAGCAGTGCAGGGGCACCCACCACCAGGCCCCCACCCATGTCTCCCACCACCCCCACCCCCCAGCCACCAGGGGCCGCCTCCACCAGGCCCCCACCCATGTCTCGCACCACCCCCACCCCCCAGCAGTGCAGGGGCACCCACCACCAGGCCCCCACCCATGTCTCCCACCACCCCCACCCCCCAGCCACCAGGGGCACCAACCACCAGGCCCCCACCCATGTCTCCCACCACCCCCACCCCCCCAGTCACCAGGGGCAGCCTCCACCAGGCCCCCACCCATGTCTCCCACCACCCACACCCCCCAGCAGTGCAGGGGCACCCACCACCAGGCCCCCACCCATGTCTCCCAGCATCCCCACCCCCCAGTCACCAGGGGCAGCCTCCACCAGGCCCCCACCCATGTCTCCCACCACCCCCGCCCCCCAGCAGTGCAGGGGCACCCACCACCAGGCCCCCACCCATGTCTCCCACCACCCCCACCCCCCAGCCACCAGGGGCACCAACCACCAGGCCCCCACCCATGTCTCCCACCACCCCCACCCCCCCAGTCACCAGGGGCAGCCTCCACCAGGCCCCCACCCATGTTTCCCACCACCCCCACCCCCCAGCCACCAGGGGCACCAACCACCAGGCCCCCACCCATGTCTCCCAGCACCTCCACACCCCCAGTCACCAGGGACAGCCTCCACCAGGCCCCCACCCATGTCTCCCACCACCCACACCCCACAGCAGTGCAGGGGCACCCACCACCAGGCCCCCACCCATGTCTCCCAACACCCCCACCCCCCAGCCACCAGGGGCACCAACCACCAGGCCCCCACCCATGTCTCCCAGCACCCCCACCCCCCCAGTCACCAGGGGCAGCCTCCACCAGGCCCCCACCCATGTCTCCCACCACCCCCACCCCCCAGCCACCAGGGGCACCAACCACCAGGCCCCCACCCATGTCTCCCAGCACCCCCACCCCCCAGTCACCAGGGGCAGCCTCCACCAGGCCCCCACCCATGTCTCCCACCACCCACACCCCCAAGCAGTGCAGGGGCACCCACCACCAGGCCCCCACCCATGTCTCCCACCACCCCCACCCCCCAGCCACCAGGGGCACCAACCACCAGGCCCCCACCCATGTCTCCCACCACCCCCACTCCCCCAGTCACCAGGGGCAGCCTCCACCAGGCCCCCACCCATGTCTCCCACCACCCCCACCCCCCAGCCACCAGGGACACCCACCACCAGGCCCCCACCCATGTCTCCCACCACCCCCACTCCCCAGCCACCAGGGGCACCAACCACCAGGCCCCCACCCATGTCTCCCACCACCCCCACCACCCCAGTCACCAGGGGCAGCCTCCACCATGCCCCCACCCATGTCTCCCACCACCCACACCCCCCAGCAGTGCAGGGGCACCCACCACCAGGCCCCCACCCATGTCTCCCAGCACCCCCACCCCCCCAGTCACCAGGGGCAGCCTCCACCAGGCCCCCACCCATGTCTCCCAGCACCCCCACCCCCCAGCACTGTGGGGCACCTGCACCAGGCCCCCACCCATGTCCAACTCATGTTCCCCACCACCCCCACCCCCCAGCACTGTGGGGCACCTGCCAACAGGCCCCCACCCATGTCCAACTCATGTTCCCCACCACCCCCACCCCCCCAGTCACCAGGGGCAGCCTCCACCAGGCCCCCACCCATGTCTCCCACCACCCACACCCCCCGGCAGTGCAGGGGCACCCACCACCAGGCCCCCACCCATGTCTCCCACCACCCCCACCCCCCAGCCACCAGGGGCACCAACCACCAGGCCCCCACCCATGTCTACCACCACCCCCACCCCCCCAGTCACCAGGGGCAGCCTCCACCAGGCCCCCACCCATGTCTCCCACCACCCCCGCCCCCCAGCAGTGCAGGGGCACCCACCACCAGGCCCCCACCCATGTCTCCCAGCACCCCCACCCCCCCAGTCACCAGGGGCAGCCTCCACCAGGCCCCCACCCATGTCTCCCAGCACCCCCATCCCCCAGCACTGTGGGGCACCTGCCACCAGGCCCCCACCCATGTCCAACTCATGTTCCCCACCACCCCCACCCCCCAGCACTGTGGGGCACCTGCCAGCAGGCCCCCACCCATGTCCAACTCATGTTCCCCACCACCCCCACCCCCCAGCACTGTGGGGCACCTGCCACCAGGCCCCCACCCATGTCCAACTCATGTTCCCCACCACCCCCACCCCCCCAGTCACCAGGGGCAGCCTCCACCAGGCCCCCACCCATGTCTCCCACCACCTCCACCCCCCAGTCACCAGGTACAGCCTCCACCAGGCCCCCACCCATGTCTCCCACCACCCCCACCCACCATCAGTGCAGGGGCAGCCTCCACCAGGCCCCCACCCATGTCTCCCACCACCCCCACCCCCCAGCCACCATGGCCAGCCCCCACCAGGCCCCCATTCATGTCCCCTATCACCCCCACCCCCCAGCCACCATGGGCAGCCTCCACCAGGTCCTCACAATCCCCAATCATGTGCGTTATGGTCAGCCTCCACAGCCAAAAAGCCCTACCAAGTAACCCATTCACCCACATGGAAATGGAAATTACATGTTATACCCCCAATGTTCATAAAGCAAATGAACCCATGTCCGTCACACACAATGGTTGCAATTGAATGGGAAAACACCCAACATGACATGCATGAAACCAATGAGATGATACCACACAGTGAAGTATGAAAACAAAATTGTATTAAAAAAAAAGAATGCAAAAGAAATGAAACAAACTACAATGGCAATGAAAAAAAGATAAGCTGCATGTCCGTTTAAAAAATTAAAAACACCAAATCCTAATCCAAAAAAATGTTGTCCAAAGTCAAATGAAAAATAAAATCAATCCAATGAAGAACTATGTACAAAACTTCCAAGGGTCCATGAGCCCAACTGAACAAAGGAAACCTACAAAAAACCCTAACTAAAATGCAACTATATACAAAAAGTGGAGCAGTGTCCGTCGACTCCAAATCATAAGAACAAACAAAGGAAACCTAAAACTAAAGAACTATATACAAAGGCGGCGGGCAAGTCCAGCGGCTCACTCCGTGGTGTTCCGGGCCAGGGCATCATCGAACTCCTGCTCGATGTCCCGGAGGCGGTCCTGTTCCATGGCCCCGAGGGTCTGCAGGGACGACGCCGTGTCCTCCTCCAACCCCCTGCGGATTGCCTCGAGGCACTCGGCCCGCCTCAGGGCCCTCCGCATGGAGTTCTCCGCCCTGACCATTGTGAGCCGCGCCTCTTCCGCCCGCCGCCGCTCCGCATCTATGGCGTGGCCCAACCGCTGCCACACGGAAGACACTCTCTGTCCTGGGTCCTCCTGCCCTCCGGCCGATGCCTGCCCCTCCGATGTCGAAGGCCCCGAGCCTTCATGGCTCCCACCATGTTGCTGCTGCTGCTCTGCCTCTGCCCGTGCACTGCCTCCTGCTGCCTGCACATCCTCCGCCGGCTGGGGTGCAGCCGTAGATGTGGCCACCCCTGCTGGACGTCCGACTCCCGACTGTGGCAGGGATGCCTCCTCCACCAGCCTGGCCGCACCGTCAGAGGCAGCTCCACAGGGCACCCAGGTGACTGATGGGTGGGACGATGGCACAGAGGACGACTGGCATGTAGGGGGTCCAGTTGAGGAGGGGGTCGGAGCAAGCCCCATCAGACGGAGGAATCCGGCCTGGGTGACCTGTCCCAGCAGGCTGACGTGGTCAACGAGCCATTCGAGATGACGTGCAGTCTCTCCATGAATAGACTGCAGGTCACCTCGCATGGCCTGTTGACGCAACGCCACACCAGACAGGACAGGCTCAACCCGGACCTGGATAGCCACATCCGCAGGCAGAGGAAGGCCAGTTGACGTCAGCTCATCCCCTGCCTGAAAACGGGTCTGGACGTAGGCATCCCTGCTGGTGCAAGATGATGCAGGGACAGGATCGGGGACAGGATTGCACACAGGCACCTCCGCGGCGGCCTGTGCTGCCTCCTGTCCCTGGTCATGCACTGCACCACTAGCACCAGTGGGATCCCCACCTCCAGACCCCGTCTCTGGTGCTTGCACGGCCTCCTCCTCCACCAAACCCCCACCAACCTGGATGACTCCGTGCCATCTTCCCCTGTTGGGCCCTGTGGGGTCCCAGCTGCCCCTTCTGCTGCTGAGGAGTGCAACTCCAACCTCCGCCTCTTGGACCTCCCCCCGGCAGCTGCGGCCTGGGACGCAGCACCGGACTCCTCACTCCCGGACGAGATGACAACACGGGAGGGGAGCCGGGCCTTGCGTCTCCGGCTGGCGGTGGGATCTCCGCCGCTGTGCTCCACAGCACCTTCTCCGCCCTCTTCATCAGTTGACGCTGCAGACAGGGAGAAACAAAACACAGGCATCAGGGCACTGTACAATGGACACATACACACATGACAGTTGCACATGAGTGGCATTGGCAAACCTCAGACATGTCATCACAATCCCCAACACACATGTCATTACAACTCGCACACATGAGCCATACCACAGCCATATCGCAACTGCCACCACCATCCATACACATACAACAGCATGAGCAGCCAAAGGTGAGCCAGACATCACATGCAACACAGGGAGTGCACCACACATGTACACACACCACCACACTTGCATGCATGTGTACACCTCTGCCAAGTGTCGCACTGTTCAGACGGGCATCCATGTCACATCTGCCAATCAGGCTTCCACATACCGCTGTCACATGCATCCATGTTGCATCACTGTTGCACCCTTGTCAAATACACACACATGCACATGTACACAGTGCTGATACATGCTGCCGAAAACAACATACATGCGTGACATCACGGACATGTCTACTTACATACACATTCATCCAAACATGTGTGCCCACACAACTGCATTTGGCATGCAAGCCTACACACACAAGCACCATCCATGTCTCACACATTACAGCCCTCGCAGGTGTCAGCCCCACGGCCCTGTACACCCCCACCCATACTCGACCCCATACAAACAGATGTGCAACCTGCACACTACCGAATAATCACCACACGCACTGCTCACAATCAGGATGCATGTACACTCACCGCTCGACTCCAGACGGGTCTGCTTCTCTAGGACCTGGACGTGGAGCGCTGGGGATATGCGTTCCAGGACCCTCATCTGTTCTTCCGACAAGTGGCCCCGGCGCCCCTTGGCATCCGCTGCCTTCAAGAGGCGCCGGGCCTTGTTCAGGGTCCTGGACCTGAAGTCCTCCCAGCGCTTCCTGACATGTTGTAAGTCGCGGACTGCCACCCCCTCCGCGTTGATGGCAGTCACGATGTCAGTCCAGATCCGAGTCCGTCCTTCCTTGTCGGCGCGGGAACTTACGAAGAGGGCATCATACTGCCCCAGGACTTGCTCCACCAGGACACCAACTTCGGTGGCACTGAAGCTGGTGCCCCTCTGCCTCTCTGGCCGGGGGTTGTCAGTGGTCACAGATGGTGTTTGCCCCGACATGACAACCCCAGAGGCAGGAGTGGGTGGGCAACTGGGTCCTGGGGCTGGGCTGTGGAGCGATGGAATCCCAGTCGGGAGTCTTCGGTTCCAGCAGGGGTGGTCACAGCAACAGCACCCCTGGCTGATGTGCAGGCAGCAAATGGCAGTGCACGTGGGCAGCAGGCAGTCAGGCAGCAGCAGATGGCAGGTGGGAGCGTGCTCGGGGCTCTGGGGGGCAGTAGTTCGGCCTTCTGGGCAGGAGCGTGGTCTTCCGTGTGCATACGCGTGGCCAGCTTGATACGGAGTGATTTGGCACGTGAAAAATCTGCACGTCAGCGTGTAATTCGAGGAAAGGCCCTTTGCGCGTAAGTGCGTCTGCACGCATACGCATTTTCATTGGACAGAAGGCCCCTCAAGCGCAAGCGCCCCTGTGATGTGACGCGTACAGACGTGCATGCGCATTTCAGCGCGCGTGAAAAACTGCACGTCCGCGTGTAATACGAGGAAAGGGCCCATGCGCGTAAGCGTGTGTGGAAACTGCACGTCCGCGTATAATACGTGGAAAGGGCCCATGCGCGTAAGCGCGTGTGGAAACTGCACGTCCGCGTGTAATACGTGGAAAGGACAATGCGCGTAAGCACGCGTGGAAACTGAACGTACGCGTGTGATACAGGAAAGGGCCTATGCGCGTAAGTGACGTGACGCGCGCGTGCATTTCCCTCAGCACGGGATAAAGGTGAGCGGGCCCAGCAGTTCGCTGTACGTGCCTTTCGTGGAGACCGACGTGTGTTGCTGCTTCCTGTTGTTTCGCGCGCCATCACAACTTCACAGCTATCAAGGACGTATCTCTTCTTTTGGCGGGGTTATTGGCTACGCGTGTTTTTCTGCATCGCGCTAGTCAGACGGTGAGTCATGCACGCTATTTTTCCCACTGCGGGTGCCCCTGTGTATCGCACCCATTTTCGATGTCATAGTAGCCTGCGTGTCCCACGCGTACGCGCTATTCGTGTTGCTGGGTGCCACCGCGTACTGCGGGAGGTTGAATCCACGCACGTAGGCTGCAGGGTTGCGTGCACGGTTTTACTGCAGTTTTGGGGTGCCTGAGCGTTGCGTGACCCGTCACCACATCACCGGGGTCACATACAGCCTTGCAGGTGCAGGGGGGCTGTTAACATCTTGCTTCCCACCCCCTTCACCCCAATTGCCCAGGTCAATTGTGGTGTATACCTCCCATTGGCACCACTCCATCTGTGCCAGCACTACTACATCTGTGCCATGGTTGGGAGGCCACCAAAGGTGAGGGGCGCCTCAGCTGGGCGTACTCCTCGTGGCGGGCGTGGTCGGGGACGTGGCCGTGGTGACCAGGGAGTAGGGGGACTCCAGGGTGTCCAGGGCAGCCACAGAGGGGGAAGAGGCAGGGGTGCGCCACTTGAGCACAATGTTGTGCCATGTGTCGGTGCAGCCATGCCACCACCCCCTGTGGTTCCGGGGGATGCAGCTCCTGCATCTGGCACTGGCACCCATATGACCCGGCAGTCCGTTCCATCGACTGCCACGGGCCCAAGGGTGGTGGTAGCTGCAGGTGCAGCTGTGGACACCGCCACCCAGGCTCAGGGTCTGCCAGCGCAGGCTGCGTTGGTACTTGAAGAGCCCTTGGTAGATCTCCAACAGGCCAGGGGGGAAACCATAGGGGCAGGCCGCGCTGCTCAGACCAAGACACGTGTCCCTGGGGCAGTCATGTCATCTGCTACCCCGAACAGCCGGGTGTTGGCAAGTGCAGGGGCAGATGCACCCAACAGCACCCCGGTTGTGAGTCTGCCAACCAGGACCGTTGCGGCCAACCACCCTGCCACAGCTGATGTTGCTGCGCAGGGTCCATTAGTGGGCACCCAGCTGCCACTGACAAAAGTCAGGCCTCTGGTCATCCCTCCACCTGCCACTCCCTTGGCTCAATCCACCGAACCCACTGGCCATGCTGGTCAGGGCGGCATTAGCCAGCCAGGGTCTGCGCCACAGTCCAAGAGGAGGAAGGTTGCACCTGCAGCACAGGCTGGGACCCCACACACAGCCACGACCTCCTGCACGTCGAGGAAGAAGCCTTTCTGTAAGCAGGAACTGGACTTCCTCGTGGACTACGTGTGGGGCCACAGCCGTGACATGCTAGTGGGTGCCAATAGTCAGACCACGGCTGCCCAACGCGACACCCACTGGAAGCATGTTGCGGAACATGTCAGTTCATTCGGCCATGAGGTGCGCACGGCGCAGGAGTGCAAAAAGCGTTGGAATGACATCAAGCGCAGCACTAAGGCCAAGCGTGCCTCAAATTACAACTTGACTCTGGTGACTGGCGGTGGGCCTGCACCAGAGGAGGAAGAACTCACTCCGCATGAGGCTCTCGTTGCGGAGTTCATACCACCTGAATTGGTCGAAGGAGTGGGAGAGAAGCTGGACTTTGATGCCCAGTCCAGTGAGTGTTGATGCGTGTTTGTTGAGGACGTGTGTGCTTCACTTGTGGGATGTGTTGTGCATGATTGCTGCTACATGTGACGTGTACATGGTCCTGATGTGTAAGTAATGCAATGCTACTGTCATGCATGTCTCCTCTGCCTGCATATGGGACTCCATGTAGGCATGCTCCCTTGCCCCTCCTCCGCCACTCTGCACCCCAGTTCCACCTTTGCACTGGTCTGCTCCAATCTTGCCAATGTGTAGTTTCTTGTTCATGTGTCCTGTGTAGATGCTAACTTCCAGCGTAGAATCTGCCAGACATATGCCATGTGGTACAGCCTTAGTACTCGATGCAGGGAATCTCACTTGTACTGTGCATGGGTCAGATGTCCCGCAGGGACATGAGTGCCCATTCATGCTCCATGTGCATTGCACGCATGCCCCTATGTGTCCTTGACTGGATGATCACTGTAATATAAGTCCTTGGTTACATACATTGCCTGCCATCTCATCAGCCTTCCCATGTCAACTGTGGCTCAGTCCTGCGTTGCACACATGTTTAGGCTCTGACAATCTGTGTGGCTCACAGGCCTCAGCCTGTTCAATGGCCAATGACTCTGTCCAACTCTTGTTGTGTCTTCTTCACACGTGGGCGGCCTCCGGAGTTTCCATCATGTGTCCTGCCCACTGTCCCAGCATCATTTGCAGTGTTGTAATTTGAATCACATTAAGCTGTTGATGCCAGTCAACACTGCCTGTCAATACACAGGTGTATGGTCAGCCTTTTGATACCATGCTAGGCATCCCTGCTTTGGTACTGGGGTGGAGGGGTGCTTGGCTTCTAGACATGGTACACATTGAATGCACAATGCACGTGATGTCTGATTTTGACATTGCACTGCATTCACATTTCCTGGCACACACCATGTAGTGCTTGTACATGTAGGTAGTGAGTGGCGTACACATTTTCTGCACTGTATAGACCCACTTCCATGGAAACTGCCACCTTTCAACAGGTCTGATCACAGAAGCTATTCAAAGTAGACCCAGCATGCATGCCAGGTCATATGTTGTGTGTCACATGTCTGCCTGATGCCATTGCTGTCGGTGTGTGTGTGTGTCGTGTGCTTCTGACATGTGTATTGACCTTTTCCTCTCTATTTTTCAGGTGATGACGCAATGGAGGCAGAGGATGGTGTTGTCATGCCAGACACAGGGTTGGTAACGCCACATCAACCCGGCACTAGTGGGGGTCGTGGGGTGGTAGGCCACGAAAACCCCCAAGTGCTGCAGTCCATCTTGTCTCTGGCAGCCTTGATGACGACTCTGATGTCCATGTTGAGTTGGATGACCATCAAGTCCATGTGTCAGGGGTGAGTGATTCTGATGTGGACACTCCTCTGTCTGCGACCCCTGCACTGAGGGATCAGACAGTCTTGGTTCCTCTGCCCGTGGTGGATCGGGACGCAGGGTCACCCTCCACACCAGTCACTGATGTGCCTGGGACATCACGTCGACGGGGGCATGTAGTCGTGCAGCCGCAGGCGGTGCCAACACAGCGAGGACCCCCGGTCCTTGGGTCCCGCAGGGGTGAAGCCCGGCAACGCGGTCGCCGCGCGCAACCGCTGTTTACTGAGTGGGAGCAAGACATGACTGCCAATTCCGAACGGCAGGGGGCAGCAATGGAGAACATCGCTGAGAGCATGGAGCGTGTGGCCCGATCTGTGCTCCCCACTGCTAGGCAGGTGCTTCTCCAGCAGCAGGCGGCACGGTCCACGGCCCGCTCGCTCAGGCTGGGCATGGCGGCCTCAGACAGGGCACGCCAGGCTGAAATGTCATCTCTGCGTCAAGCAATTGCTGCTCACGCAGAGGCGCACATGGATGCCTTGAGGGAGGAGTATGCTTCCCTCAGATCCACTCTGGGTGTCCTTATGATGTCCCAGAGGCAGCGGGCAGAGGAGAGGTTTGCAGAGCTTGAGTGTACCATCTCGGCTGAGCTACAGGCTTGCCGGGAGGTGCAGCGGTTGTCCAGCCAGGCCTTGCAGGAGGAACTCCGTGTTACACGTGCTACCTTGCAAGAGGAAGCACGTTTATCACGGGAGGTTCTGCATGCAGACCTACGTCACATCGCCACACAGAACCAGGCTCATCTGTCCGGCAGACTTGCTGCCGACGAGGGGCAAGCTGCGGCTAGGCGTGGCCAGGCTACTGTGCCACGTCCTCCTTTCCAGGATGAGCCAGACTCGGACAACCATCTATCTTCCACATAGGTCGTGCTGTGCAGGCGTTGAGCCCATGGAGGATTTTTTTTTGGCTCAGCATCATCGCATGTGGATGTTGAGCAGCACCCTGTACCTCCCCCCTCCCCTCCCCCCCGGGTCGTATGTGGCCATTTTTGATTTTTCTTTTAGTTTAGTTAGTTAAGTTTCTGTTTGATAGTTAGTTTAAATAGGTAATGTAGGTTTTCCATAGTTAGTGTAATTAGTTAATAGTTGATTTAGTTTAAAATTGCTAGTCTATTGTGCTTTCATGTGACGGTGCGGTGCTTTGTGGCTTTTGAAGGCATCCACTGTCTGTTCCAGCTGGGCCCATCATGGTTGTCTTGTGTATGTGTTTGCTGCTTGGGTTCCTTGACTCACATATGCCACTCCTGCCTCCCTTATCCATGGGCTCGCAAGGATGGTTCGGTGTTACAGCATTTTACACAAGGGCATTGGACTGTCATATCTGTGGCATGTCTGGTGCTGTGTGACTTGTGTTGACACCCCTAGTGGGGATGATTTAGGTGTCATTGGCCCTCATTACGACCCTGGCGGAAATCGAAAAACGATGGCGGAAATGCAATACCGCCATCGAATAGCGCTCGGTGCGATTATGACCCGTCACCGTAAAGTACGATGCCATTAGCGACACCGTAGTGAACGCCAACGCTAACTGCACCAAGTACGCGCACGCGCGCCATGCAAAACCGTAATTACCACCATGGCGCAACGGTACGCAAATTCTGACCCTAGCGGACATTTACCTAACGCCATCAAGCATGGCGGAAAGTACCATTCCGCCATGGTGAGAAGTACGGCATCGCGAACCAACCGTAAATGGCCCTACTGAGTGCCTGTACACCACTCCCTGGCCACATTGCACAACTCCTCGTAGGTGCAATGAAGTCACACAATGCAACCAGTGAAATGTACAAGTCACCCATGCATGCCAACGAACAAATGAATGTAGGGGCTCCAAGTGCCTTGTGAGTGGCCATCCATATTTGGCATGTCACCATTGCCGTACTGATGCAGCACAGGCATGTGAAGGTTCAAGTACAGCAACATGAACTGAAATATGAGACAAAACAACAACAGGCCCCCCATCGCTTGACACCAGTGCAAGGCAACATTCAAAGCAGTATCCTGAGGGAGACTGCACCAGCCCTGTACTCTTGCCAGTAAACAAACCAACCATCAGCATAAGCATGTACCACACAAGTTGGCAGAGTGACTGAGCAGCCAGGCTCATCTCAAGAGGGGCCAATGGGAGCTGCAGGGTACAGATGGCACGAATACAGAAGCTATTCCAATGGACATGACCTCAGTCTCCCTCCAAGAAACGCACGCAAACACAGGCACCTGTGACCAGCCATATTCTGATAATCACATCATTCCACCAATCCACCTGGCTGACCGGCATCTGTTACACAAAAGCTAATCCCCCGCCCCTGAGCATGACATCATTAAAACAGTCATAATGGCAGCCCCTATCCCTGACCTCACTGGGCTTCGTAGGCAAACGCGCCCAGTACAGTACCACGCAACTATACTCAGAAGCCGGAACCCAATGCAGATCTTCTCACAATACATCGCTCCACAAATAGGAATATGCTACATTACTTGCAAAGAATAACGCTACACGGTTAATATCAGAATAGAAATTTAATGCACAACAAAATCACCAAGCCCATACAGCTATTAGGTCATGAACTCCAAAATATATTTCATTATTGTGGGCTGCATCCGCAATAAATGACCAGCTTCTTCTTGTGTGACGCCCTGTACCTTCATGGTACACAGGGGCTACATTCACGTTCAAAAAGGCAACATGGAAGCGCCTAGAACCGCAGGGCTGTCCCATTAGGTAGGCACTAGTCCAGCTGAAAGGTCGATATGTTGCTCCTAGCCACTAGTACTGCGTAAGGGCATGTGGCCCATTGGCGATCGTCCCATAAGATCGTAATGGTGCTCCACTGATTAACACGAAGCAGCACGTGTCGGGAGTAAAAGCAATCTGCAGGAGTGGCATACAAATGGCAGCGGCAAAAGGGGAGGAGATACCTGTCACCCAAATGAAATGAAAAAGAATAGTATGGGCATCAGAACTTCTTTTGAATTACTCACTTCAATGATCACACTAAATCTACAGCCATATGCATGCTAGCCCACTCAAAAGGATTATTCCCACCCAATAATCACTTGCGAATCATAACTATATAAATCGAGGTGAAAACACTATTACAAACGAGTGTTTGTGTGCATGCGTCTGTTAAAACAGAATCCATTAGATGGGATTAGTAACGTGCATAGACACAAGTGTTTGAAGGCGCGTCGAGACAGGGAGGGTTCAACAAGGGCAGATAGACGATGGTCCCACTATCGCAGCTCTGCATCACATAGCGCAGGGGAAGGGGATAGATTCCAAAAAGCCATGTACATGGCAAACTCTCAATTAAATCATCTGTCCATGCATCCATACATCATTCCCTCATCCCGGTATGAAAACGCCTGATTATTTACTCACATAACATGTGAAATTTCCATTGAGTCTGTGCGTAATGCAGTCTGCAAAATCCACTGTGCTCCAGCCCGGAATTCCAGTGTTGTGAAGTAACATGTATTTGGGAACGTCCGGCCTTATCGTCTACTACGCTATTGCGCATCCCATACTATTCATATCAATCATTGCATTCTCGCCATGGCCCCTGTCCGAAGGACATTAAACAATAGAACTTTATATCTGCAGTCAGACCTGTGGGCGTCTCCTCGCCGCTAGCTGAAAACTGAAAGCGCTGTCCTTCGAATTCCTCATTTGCAACATCACGTCGAAAAGGCATCTGTGACCGCTTGAAATCACAAATTCATCCATGTAGTGCGGCAGTGTGTGAAAATGGCAACTGCCTTCACTCACAAATGGGACGCCCCGCCCGTCGGTGAACCTCGGTACAGTGCTGCATGAGGGTCCACCGTTAATCGAGTACTACATTCCACTGACCCTTCACAAGTTTGTTCGCGACTGTAAAGATAGTATGTGAAACAATGGGACCATAGCAGAATGAACATATGAACCAATATTTCACTGCCATCGGGATTAAATACATGATTGTAATAGCAAGATGCCATGCGTCAAATTGCAGCGTTGTGTGCGGGACGTGCTCGCCCAAAGGGGATTGCAGCTTGCACAGGTGGAATGAATCACCACAGGTGGAGGCTATACTGCCTGAAAACACATAAATTGCACACCCAACCCCCTCCCACAACCACACCCACTCCAAAATGCTACCGGCAGGACTAGCGATGTTGGCCCTGGGGGACCTGATAGCACTGCAAGTACTCCTACTTCAAGAAGAAGACGAACACCAACTACTACAACAACCGGCCGCACAGAGGAGACGCAGGAGGAGGAGGAGGGCAAGGCAGGGCCAGCAAGGCCCACCAGCACAGCCACTACCACCACGCAGGCAGCCCGCAATCCCACGCCTCCGAGCTCATCCGTTCAACCTCACTGATGAGCAGATCCACACCCTCTACCGTTTGGACCGGGACACCATAACCGCCATTGTGGACATGACACACGCTGACCTTGTCAGCATGATAGATAGCCCAACCGCCATCCAACCCCTACTGAAGGTGGTGTCTGTACTACACTTCCTGGCCACAGGCACCTACCAGCACACAGTCGGACAGTTGCATGGCATTTCACAGCCACTGTTGTCACGGACACTATTGCAAGTGCTCGATGCCCTCCTGAAGCACGCAGACGACTACATCTCTCTACCACGCTCGGAGCAGGAAATTACGAACACAAAAGTGGGATTCCATGCACTTGCCGGCATACCGGGTTGCATTGGTGCCATCGACTGCACCCATGTGGAATTGGTTGTCCCACATGCCATGGAGGTCCAGTACCGCAACCGGAAACAATATCATTCTCTTAATGTACAAATGGTGTGTGACTCCAACAAGATCATTACACATTGTTGTGCCCGATTTCCTGGATCAACCCATGATTCTATGGTCTTGAGGAACTCTACAATACCACGCTACATGGAGCGACACGCAGGGAACAGATCCTGGCTACTCGGTGAGTCTCATTTCATGCATGATAATGTGGGGTATGTGATGCGGCAATGACCTTGCAGGAAGGGGGGGGATGTGTACGTAGCAATGTCATTCCACAAACATCCTTTATTGTCCACATAGAGGTGATGCCGGGTATCCACTGAAGAGATGGCTCATTACACCACTCCGGAACCCACAGAACCAGCATGAGGAGGACTACAACCATGCCCACTCACGTACCCGTGTAGTCATAGAACAGGCATTCGGCCTACTGAAGGGTCGTTTCCGCTGCCTCAGCAGGTCTGGCGGGGCACTCCTGTACCGCCATGAGAAGGTTGCAAAGATGGTCATGGCATGTGTCATGCTACACAACATGTGCGTACGTAGAAATGTGCCCATGCCCCCTGACGCAGAACTGCAAGCACCTGAAGATGGTCATGATGAGGGTGGGGATGTGGCAGCACCTCAAGGAGTCCGCGAGGCACAGGAGGGCCGTGAAATTCGTCAGATTATCATAGATTCATGCTTCTAGCACTCACGCCTGGTGGCTGATACATGGACACGGGACTTGTGGCACTGTGTGTGTCTGGAACATGCACAATATGGACTGTACGCCTATAAAGGCCTCGTACACAAAGATCAATGTCCACACATCTCATTGGATGATTGTGAAATGTTTATAGCATATGTGAAATTATGTTACACACCCCATCGACCCGCCACCCAAGAAAGCCCAACACACCCCCTCCACCCTCCTACCTCCCCCCCGAACACCAGTGTCCAAATATGCTCATTGTCAGTGGGCAGACGCTATTGCAAGCCCCCTCTCCGGGTATCAGGGGCACCCCTGCCTGTGGAGCGCAGGTTCCTCCCAGATCTACGTTGGGGGCTGCCCTGGACGGAACTTGCAACGGATGATGTCTCTGCCTGCTCACGTCCATGCATGTCCCTAAGGGTTTGTGAGAGCTCAGTGAGCACACGGCGCACAGCGGCAAGTTCAGCACATACGTCTTTGGACGTCGCATGCAGTTCCCCCCTCAGGCTCTCGGTGCTTCTCTCCATTTGTACCCTCAGGCTCTCGGTGCTTCTCTCCATTTGTGCCCTTAGTGTCTCTGTACTTCTCTCCATTTCTGCCCTAAGTGTCTCAGTAGATGTTTCTATGGCTGCCTTAGTACCCCCACATTCATCAGCATGCTCCTTGAGGAGTGTGGCCAGTTGCTGCTGTTGCACGATCACCTGGTCGAGGGACTGTTGCCTCTGCTGGGCCATGCCCATTTGCGGTGGTGTCACAGAGGGGCTGATCACCTCATGTTGCCTTGCCACAGGGCTTGTGGGGGATGGCCAGTCGTCGTCTTGTGGGTGCCCCTGCGTGGTATCCTCATGGTGTACGGGATGAAACAAACAGGGGGATTGAGACAGGTCATGGATGGATCCTACATCGACAGCACCGTTTTCTGTGTCGGAGCATGCTGCCATTAATGCAGTGTCACCTATGGTGCTGCTGCCACCAGAAGCAGTGCCTTCTGTGGCATCCATTGGGGGGACCTGTGGTGCTGCTGTTGTGGGCATGCTGGCTGCTGGGGTGCCTGTTGAAGTCCCCTCCTGTGTGCTGCCACTTGATTTGTGCTGCTGCCGTGTCTTGATCCGTGCAGCTGAGGTGGAGGGTCTTTGGCCGTTGGTCTTGGCCCTCTTTGCAGGTGTGCTGGTAGGGGTGTCCTGGAGCTCGTCGTTTGAATCGGACCCTGTGTTGGAGTAAAGGAGGGCGAGCGTTATTAATGGGTCTGTGGAAATTGGAATGGCAATGTATCACATGCATTGGGGTGGTACCTGAGGGTGATTTGGGTCAGGGCCTTGGAGGTGGTTTCATTTTTGTGTGGATTGAGGATGCAGTTGTTTTGCAGCCTGCAGTTAGGGTGTGCATGCTGCACGTGTAGAGGGTGTTTTTAGGATTTTTAATTATTTATGTATTTATTGTGAGTTTTAAAGTGCGCTATCAGGCCAATGTATGTGGACGTTCTCCTGGACATGTGTTTCTGTTGCACTATGTGGACACATGGTACTTCACATGATTGGACATTGTGGATTTAGCATTGTTTTATTTGGCCCACCTACCTGATTCTTCGGATGTCTGCACTCCTTTCTCCATCCCTCCGACTCCCTCTATACTCTCCATTCCAATGGTGGAGGCACAGATTTCTTCCCAGGGGGTCAACTTGATGGGTGATTCCGATCCTCCCCCGGTAGCTGTGGCAATGTTACGGTTGGCTGATAGTATGCTCCGTACGCGTATCCGCAAGTCGTCCCATCGCTTTCTGCATTGCTGTGGGTTGCGGGGTGCGGTCCCCACCGCACTTACCCGCTGTGCCACCAGGGCCCATATGGCCTTCTTGTTCGCAAGTGCCGTCCTGGTCATTTGCGTCGAGAAGACGACGGCAGCATTCTCCTGGAGGGTCTCCGTGAGCACGGTGAGTTCCTCATGGGAGAAGTGGACCTGCCGCTTGCGGTCGCACGCTTTTTTCGCTACTTTTCCCATTTTTATTGTTTTCACTAGGGTGGATAACGGGTTGGGATGTGTCTCAGGGTAGGATTTTTAATGGTTGTGTTGGGATTCTTATTTTATAGGTGTACGGCGTGCTGTTTCCCGTTCCGGGACCATGTTTTTACTTCCGTTTCCGTATATTTACGGTCACCGTATTTTGCGATTGCCGCTCATTACGGTGACCGCTATGATGGGTGGCGGAATTGCACCTAGGGCGCCGTACGACGGCAGTGAGGGGCGTTTTGGGGACATTTCCGCCATCGCGGACTTTGCACTTCCGCCATGGCGTAGTGCTCGTGCCCGATGGGTCAGAATTAGCCGCACTTTACTCCGTCGTGCAATGGCGGAAACGCTATTTACGCTATGGCGGTCAGGTCAGTTACTTTCCGCCAGGGTCGTAATGAGGGCCATTGTCCACTGTTCAGCTTTTGCTAGATGGGGTGTGTCATGATTAATGTGGACATTGATTGCTATGCATTGTGTAGTATGTTTCATTTCTTTCCTGTACATGTGCTTGTTGCAATTCATGCTGTAGATAGTGTTCCACACTTTGTAGGTGAAAGACGGACTGATGGTGTGATTTGTGATGTGACTCTCTGACATGGTCAAGTAATGAGATGCCTGATGAGACACACACAGATGACTTTGAAGCATTAATCATGTGTTTCATGCCCTTTCTGCAGGGGGATGAGCCTCCAGAGCACCTTTGCCAGCAGACATGTCCCATTGGACGACGGAATTCTGGACCCGTTTGTTGGTGCCCACATGCACATGTGTGGAGAAGCAGAGGCACAGTGATTGCAGACCCACATCCTAGAACTGGTGACATGTTCCAAGGAACTCCAGGCAAGGTGAGCATCACAGGGGGGCCACGACACAGCAAAGCTTGCACCAGGCGAGTGGCACATGCAGGCTTAGTCACAGCACTGAGGGTGAGCTTAGACGAATATTGGTGTTGAAGCACACAATGCAGCTCAGATGTGTTTGTGGACTGATGGCTGCTGATAGCAGGGTTTTTCTGGGACACATGCAGGGGCAGTGGCACATACCCTCCGGTACACCAAGGTCCATTGAGGCACTTGTATCAACCATGTAGCCTTCCGAGACATGGAAAGGAGCAGCTCACAGGGACATGCAGCAAGGGACATACTCGGATGCAGTGCATGTCTTTTCCACGTACTTCATGATAAATGCACTGCCAACTTTGTTTCGGTCATGGTGGTACGCAACTTGCTCTGTAGTCATGGCTTGCTATATGGGTCTGTCTGCTTACCCAGGGAGCATTGCATGTTGTGTGAATTGTGACACATTGGTGTTCCATTTGCCATGCACCCAGCAGTGGCTGCCTTACTGCATTGACTGTGTATGACCCGTCACAGGGGTGATGTTATATATGGGTACGAAGCATCAACCACAGATTGTCTGTTTGTAGAGTAGTCTGTTGCTATGGGGCATGTTTGGTGTTGTGTTTTTGTGCAATTGGCACGTACAGGTTGTTGACTGTGTCTCTCTTTGCAGCATTGCAGTGCTCCTGTAACCGGACCTGAGAGTGCGCAGGCAGGAGGCCAGCACTCAAAACCAGAGCTAAGTGTCTTGTTGTTTTTCTTACAAACTGCTCTGCATAGGCTTGCTGGGGAGTGTACTGATGCATGGATGTATGTGTGGTTCAATTTGGTATGTTTTTTTCTCCCTAATCACCCGTGATCCTATGCAATTTTGAAACCTGTACCCTCTACCCGGTGTTCCTGCTTCCCGTGCCTATCCAAGCAACGTTCCCTGACCCTCTTTCCCCACTGGGGTTGCGGATGCCTGTGTAAGCCCCGAACTTGCAGGCGCCAAAACCCTAGAGGGGGTGGTTGGTTGGTACCACTCCTGTGCCTGGACTACAGAAGGCCATGACAATGATGTCCAAGTCTGGATTGTGTATCTGTTCATGCAGGTTGTACATTTTCGTGCATTCCCTAGTTTCATGTGTCATTCCTCCTCCCCTCTCCTGCCGCTCATTCCAGTCATCCAGTGTGTCAACACCTGTCCCGACTGCATATCCCTGAACCTCCTTCCCCACCAGGGTCTCAGGGGCCTGTGTGAGTTTGACCTTGCAGGCACCCGGGACATGGTGGGGGTGGTTGTTTCGTGACACTCCCGCGCCTGTACAGGGGACCTCTGACAGTACACATCCATTCATGGTGCATCATCCTATGTCATGTACCACACATGTCTCACATCCTGTCGTGACATTGTTTTGCTGTGCTACCTTGGTTGTTGCATCATTGTGGTAGTACTTGGCCTTTGTGAGGTACTGCTACGTCAAGTCATCTACTGGAGGGTGTTTGGGTTCGTTTTTATGCCTTGGATTTTGTGATTTCGGAAATGAGTGTGGATTCTGAGGGTTCAGGCATCTTTTTACACACAAGGTGGGAGATGGTGACGAGGGTAAAGGTGATCCTGTGGCCAGGTGGAATTGAGGTTTGGAGGCTCCATGACCCAGGTGCAGTTGTTCAGTGGGTCATGGTCATTTGTGAGGGAGGGGGGGTTGTTGTTGATAGTTGCCTTGCCCTGCAGTGTGATGGGAACTCTAATGGTGGTATCCCATGTACATGTTGTGTTCTGCTGATCAATGCCTGTTCATGTGTTGTGTTTTCCTTTCAGTTGCGAGGGGATAGTTGTGGTTTGACATGCTGGGGTGTACACATGGTGGATTTTCACATGTGATGTGTAGGGAACACTGATGGTCACTTGAGTGCACATGCATATGTGGAGTGCATGTCCTTGCAGAACCACACACTTGCACTCTGATGCACTACATGTACTCCCACCCTTGCATATCCACGTGTACACTGTTTGCCTTCTGGTGCCCACTGTGTCCCGGCAGCACATGTTCTGTGACCGATCATGGATCCAGTACATGCCTAATTTGATGTTTGACGTGGTCTGTCACTTAGATGTGATGCTCAGGGTGTGCATCACACACAATCGCTGTTCACTGTGCTGTGCGCTGAGCAGTGTGATGCAGGAGTAGGACACTGCACACATGAGCTGCAGTGTTGATTTTGCAATGCATAATGTGCATGTAGACAGGCATTCATTGTGATGTTACGTCTACGACTGTTGTAATGCATTTGGAAATGACTTATTTTGGGTGTGAGGTTGTTGGTCTGTCATTTCATCTGATTCCGGGTCAGGCAGCAGTGTCCGATGCCACTGTGCATTTAGGACATGTCAATGTGTACCTTATCGTTACTGCATTGGTGTATGGGTATTGCGTGCCATGTCATGTTGATGTTTGGGAGGGTTTGAGTGACATGACAGTGATGGCCATGGCCTGGTTTGCAGGTGTGTGTGATGCACACCTTGCATGTCCGTGTCATCCGCTTCTCAGAGCAACTAGCTGGGGGTAGATTTCTCTCCGCAGCAGGGCCCTCCCCCTGGAACAGACTTCCGGCCTGACTTGAACTTGAGGGGAATCATCTCCAGTTCTGGAAGCACCTCAAGACCTTCCCCTTTGCTTCTGCTTAATGTCTGCCTATCCCTTGCAGAATTCTACACTGGAACTGCACAGGAGCTGCAACTGGGCCACTCTCACCGACCTCGGTCCCTGGCCCAGCCACTCTCCACTTGCACTGCCTCCCTGGCAAACCCTGCACTGCAGTACTATCTCTCTATCCCTACAGCCCTCCCCTCCCAGCACTGGTCTGCACTTACCTTTGTAGTTGCCACCAGGCGACCTATGTATTTTTTTTTGGGCTACTTCCCCTGTACTGGACTCCCCGCCACCCTTCCCCTTGCACTTTTCCCATTCCCCCTACCCCTGCACTTGCACGATCCCAATGACACCTGGCCTAGTAGTACCGTTCTCTGTGTTCCCTTGTTCCCCCCTCCCTGCCTCATTGCGCCTTGGAATACTTGTGTATGGCCCATATCATGTCATATGTCATATGTGTGCCTTTTGGTCACACAGGATAGCTTGTGTTTAAGTAGCTAGGGATGCAGACGATGTGGCACTTCCATGGCAACTATCTCAGGGTGGTAAGGTTGTGACAGTTGACTGTCTCTTTGTCATCATCGATTGTCACCTGGTATGTGCCAGGCCTGTGTGCACTCCGCAGGGGTGGGAGTTTAGGTGAAAAATGTGGCCACAAGCTGGGTCCGGGCTTCCTCGCCACGTGCCCTGTCCCCTCCCATGGGCAGCGCCTGTGGTTGGGGATGTGGGGGCACCACCATGTCCACCGGGATGCCCTGCCGTGTTGCAACATTGTGCAGGACACATGCTGCCACAATTATCCTGCACACTACTGGTGGTGCAAAGAGTAGTTGCCCACCAGAGCGGTCAAGGGAGCGGAAACGTGACTTGAGCACTCCGAATGTGCGCTCCACTATGCCCCTGGTTGCAATATGGGTGGCGTTGTATCTTACCTGGGGTGGTGTGGTGGGGTTCCGGATTGGCGTCATCATGTGGTTGCTCAGAGGGTAGGCACTGTCCCCTGGGGAGATGATAATAGTTGAGATTATTAGGGTTTGGATATTTGTCTGTGTGTGACTTGCATGCATGTGCAAGGGCATTTGTACTGACCTAGGAGCCATGTGTCGCCATGCTGCCCAGCTTCCAGGGCCCGGCTCAGGGCGGACATTCTGTATATGAAACTGTCATGGGTGGAGCCAGGGTAGTTTGCATAGACGGAGGTGATGATTCCCTTTGCATCACATACCACCTGTACATTGATGGAATGCCAGTGCTTGCGGTTTCGGTAGATGTGCTCAATGGCCCTAGGTGGACGTAGGGCCACATGGGTGCAATCTATGGCACCGAGCACTTTGGGGAAGTGTGCCACCCTGAAAAAATCCAGGACTACGGCCTGCCTTTCTGCGGGTGTTCTGGGCATGTATATGTGCCTGCGGACTGAGGGGCGCGCTGTCATGATTGCCAGTACCTGGTGTAGGCAGCGTGACTGCGTGGCCTGTGAGACCCCCCCCACTATGGCAGTGGTCCGCTGAAATGACCCAGTGGCCTACAAATGCAGGACATTGAGCAGCTTCTCCAAGGGGCTCAATGCTTGGGAGCAAAGGGTGGGGGATGTGAGGTCATCTTCCCACTCCCTGACCAGGTCTAGGATGATATGGGGTGGAAACCTATACCTGCCATAGACCTGGTCGTCAGGCATCCCAAAAAGGCTTGTCCGTGGTGCGAAAATGCGTGCCCTGGCTATTCTCCTCCTCCTGCGGTGTCCCACGATCAGTGCAGCGACAAATGGGGCATTCATCGTAGCTGTATATACGCGTTTGTTGTTTGCGCGCACTTTTATGCTGTGCGCGGGGACGCTTCCGCCTGCCTTCGTGTGGCAGACGCGTTGACGCCTGTGCACGTCTTTTGCCGTGCGCGTGTTTCCCGTATTCGGATACGGTCCGAGTGTCATCGCGTGTGATCGGAGGGGAGTGTGCGTACACGCAACTGGCCTGGGTACGTGTGTTTCGGGGTGCGCGGGAAGTTCCACACGCGATTAGCCTGGGTACCTGTGTTCCGGGGTGCCGGGAACTTTCACACGCGATTGGTGGAAATCCACGTGTGTTCTGTCATCACGTGCAATGAGGGAAACACCTGCGCGCATCACGTCACAGACGCGCTCACGCGCTAAGGGCCTTTGGTCCAATGAAATCGCATATGCGTGCTGCCATGCATACGCGCATGGCCCTTTCCTCGTATTACACGCGGACGTGCAGTTTTTCACGCGCGCTGAAATGCGCATGCACGTCTGTACGCGTCACGTCACAGGGGCGCTTGCGCTTGAGGGGCCTTCTGTCCAATGAAAATGCGTATGCGTGCAGACGCGCTTACGCGCTAAGGGCCTTTCCTCGAATTACACGCTGACGTGCAGATTTTTCACGTGCCAAATCACTCCGTATCAAGCTGGCCACGCGTATGCACACAGAAGACCACGCTCCTGCCCAGAAGGCCGAACTACTGCCCCCCAGAGCCCCGAGCACGCTCCCACCTGCCATCTGCTGCTGCCTGACTGCCTGCTGCCCACGTGCACTGCCATTTGCTGCCTGCACATCAGCCAGGGGTGCTGTTGCTGTGACCACCCCTGCTGGAACCGAAGACTCCCGACTGGGATTCCATCGCTCCACATCCCAGCCCCAGGACCCAGTTGCCCACCCACTCCTGCCTCTGGGGTTGTCATGTCGGGGCAAACACCATCTGTGACCACTGACAACCCCCGGCCAGAGAGGCAGAGGGGCACCAGCTTCAGTGCCACCGAAGTTGGTGTCCTGGTGGAGCAAGTCCTGGGGCAGTATGATGCCCTCTTCGGAAGTTCCCGCGCCGACAAGGAAGGACAGACTCGGATCTGGACTGACATCGTGACTGCCATCAACGCGGAGGGGGTGGCAGTCCGCGACTTACAACATGTCAGGAAGCGCTGGGAGGACTTCAGGTCCAGGACCCTGAACAAGGCCCGGCGCCTCTTGAAGGCAGCGGATGCCAAGGGGCGCCGGGGCCACTTGTCGGAAGAACAGATGAGGGTCCTGGAACGCATATCCCCAGCGCTCCACGTCCAGGTCCTAGAGAAGCAGACCCGTCTGGAGTCGAGCGGTGAGTGTACATGCATCCTGATTGTGAGCAGTGCGTGTGGTGATTATTCGGTAGTGTGCAGGTTGCACATCTGTTTGTATGGGGTCGAGTATGGGTGGGGGTGTACAGGGCCGTGGGGCTGACACCTGCGAGGGCTGTAATGTGTGAGACATGGATGGTGCTTGTGTGTGTAGGCTTGCATGCCAAATGCAGTTGTGTGGGCACACATGTTTGGATGAATGTGTATGTAAGTAGACATGTCCGTGATGTCACGCATGTATGTTGTTTTCGGCAGCATGTATCAGCACTGTGTACATGTGCATGTGTGTGTATTTGACAAGGGTGCAACAGTGATGCAACATGGATGCATGTGACAGCGGTATGTGGAAGCCTGATTGGCAGATGTGACATGGATTCCCGTCTGAACAGTGCGACACTTGGCAGAGGTGTACACATGCATGCAAGTGTGGTGGTGTGTGTACATGTGTGGTGCACTTCCTGTGTTGCATGTGATGTCTGGCTCACCTTTGGCTGCTCATGCTGTTGTATGTGTATGGATGGTGGTGGCAGTTGCGATATGGCTGTGGTATGGCTCATGTGTGCGAGTTGTAATGACATGTGTGTTGGGGATTGTGATGACATGTCTGAGGTTTGCCAATGCCACTCATGTGCAACTGTCATGTGTGTATGTGTCCATTGTACAGTGCCCTGATGCCTGTGTTTTGTTTCTCCCTGTCTGCAGCGTCAACTGATGAAGAGGGCGGAGAAGGTGCTGTGGAGCACAGCGGCGGGGATCCCACGCAAGCCGGAGACGCAAGGCCCGGCTCCCCTCCCGTGTTGTCATCTCGTCGGGGAGTGAGGAGTCCGGTGCCGCGTTCCAGGCCGCAGCTGCCGGGGGGAGGTCCAAGAGGCGGAGGTTGGAGTTGGACTCCTCGGCAGCAGAAGGGGCAGCTGGGACCCCACAGGGCCCAACAGGGGAAGATGGCACAGAGTCATCCAGGTTGGTTGGGGGTTTGGTGGAGGAGGAGGCCGTGCAAGCACCAGAGACGGGGTCTGGAGGTGGGGATCCCACTGGTGCTAGTGGTGCAGTGCAGGACCAGGGACAGGAGGCAGCACAGGCCGCCGCGGAGGTGCCTGTGTGCAATCCTGTCCCCGATCCTGTCCCTGCATCATCTTGCACCAGCAGGGATGCCTATGTCCAGACCCGTTTTCAGGCAGGGATGAGCTGACGTCAACTGGCCTTCCTCTGCCTGCGGACGTGGCTATCCAGGTCCGGGTTGAGTCTGTCCTGGCTGGTGTGGCGTTGCGTCAACAGGCCATGCGAGGTGACCTGCAGTCTTTTCATGGAGAGACTGCACGTCATCTCGAATGGCTCGTTGACCACGTCAGCCTGCTGGGACAGGTCACCCAGGCCGGATTCCTCCGTCTGATGGGGCTTGCTCCGACCCCCTCCTCAACTGGACCCCCTACGCGCCAGTCGTCCTCTGTGCCATCTTCCCACCCATCAGTCACCTGGGTGCCCTGTGGAGCTGCCTCTGACGGTGCGGCCAGGCTGGTGGAGGAGGCATCCCTGCCACAGTCGGGAGTCGGACGTCCAGCAGGGGTGGCCACATCTACGACTGCACCCCAGCCGGCGGAGGATGTGCAGGCAGCAGGAGGCAGTGCACGGGCAGAGGCAGAGCAGCCGCAGCAACATGGTGGGAGCCATGAAGGCTCGGGGCCTTCGACATCGGAGGGGCAGGCATCGGCCGGAGGGCAGGAGGACCCAGGACAGAGAGTGTCTTCCGTGTGGCAGCGGTTGGGCCACGCCATAGATGCGGAGCGGCGGCGGGCGGAAGAGGCGCGGCTCACAATGGTCAGGGCGGAGAACTCCATGCGGAGGGCCCTGAGGCGGGCCGAGTGCCTCGAGGCAATCCGCAGGGGGTTGGAGGAGGACACGGCGTCGTCCCTGCGGACCCTCGGGGCCATGGAACAGGACCGCCTCCGGGACATCGAACAGGAGTTCGATGATGCCCTGGCCCGGAACACCACGGAGTGAGCCGCTGGACTTGCCCGCCGCCTTTGTATATAGTTCTTTAGTTTTAGGTTTCCTTTGTTTGTTCTTATGATTTGGAGTCGACGGACACTGCTCCACTTTTTGTATATAGTTGCATTTTAGTTAGGGTTTTTTGTAGGTTTCCTTTGTTCAGTTGGGCTCATGGACCCTTGGAAGTTTTGTACATAGTTCTTCATTGGATTGATTTTATTTTTCGTTTGACTTTGGACAACATTTTTTTGGATTAGGATTTGGTGTTTTTAATTTTTTAAACGGACATGCAGCTTATCTTTTTTTCATTGCCATTGTAGTTTGTTTCATTTCTTTTGCATTCTTTTTTTTTTAATACAATTTTGTTTTCATACTTCACTGTGTGGTATCATCTCATTGGTTTCATGCATGTCATGTTGGGTGTTTTCCCATTCAATTGCAACCATTGTGTGTGACGGACATGGGTTCATTTGCTTTATGAACATTGGGGGTGTAACATGTAATTTCCATTTCCATGTGGGTGAATGGGTTACTTGGTAGGGCTTTTTGGCTGTGGAGGCTGACCATAACGCACATGATTGGGGATTGTGAGGACCTGGTGGAGGCTGCCCATGGTGGCTGGGGGGGAGGGGGTGATAGGGGACATGAGTGGGGGCCTGGTGGGGGCTGGCCATGGTGGCTGGGGGGTGGGGGTTGTGGGAGACATGGGTGGGGGCCTGGTGGAGGCTGCCCCTGCACTGCTGGGGGGTGGGGGTGGTGGGAGACATGGGTGGGGGCCTGGTGGAGGCTGCCCCTGGTGCCTGGGGGGGTGGGGGTGGTGGGAGACATGGGTTTGGGGCCTGGTGGAGGCTGCCCCTGGTGACTGGGGGGGTGGGGGTGGTGGGGAACATGAGTTGGACATGGGTGGGGGCCTGGTGGCAGGTGCCCCACAGTGCTGGGGGGTGGGGGTGGTGGGGAACATGAGTTGGACATGGGTGGGGGCCTGCTGGCAGGTGCCCCACAGTGCTGGGGGGTGGGGGTGGTGGGGAACATGAGTTGGACATGGGTGGGGGCCTGCTGGCAGGTGCCCCACAGTGCTGGGGGGTGGGGGTGGTGGGGAACATGAGTTGGACATGGGTGGGGGCCTGCTGGCAGGTGCCCCACAGTGCTGGGGGGTGGGGGTGGTGGGGAACATGAGTTGGACATAGGTGGGGGCCTGCTGGCAGGTGCCCCGCAGTGCTGGGGGGTGGGGGTGGTGGGGAACATGAGTTGGACATGGGTGGGGGCCTGCTGGCAGGTGCCCCACAGTGCTGGGGGGTGGGGGTGGTGGGGAACATGAGTTGGACATGGGTGGGGGCCTGCTGGCAGGTGCCCCACAGTGCTGGGGGGTGGGGGTGCAGGTGTACATGAGTTGCACATGGGTGGGGGCCTGCTGGCAGGTGCCCCACAGTGCTGGGGGGTGGGGGTGCTGGGAGACATGGGTGGGGGCCGGGTGGAGGCTGCCCCTGCACTGCTGGGGGGTGGGGGTGGTGGGAGACATGGGGGGGGGCCTAGTGGAGGCTGCCCCTGGTGACTGGGGGGGTGGGGGTGGTGGGAGACATGGGTGGGGGCCTGGTGGAGGCTGCCCCTGGTGACTGGGGGGTGGGGGTGGTGGTAGACATGGGTGGGGGCCTGGTGGTTGGTGCCCCTGGTGGCTGGGGGGGTGTGGGTGCTGGGACACATGGGTGGGGGCCTGGTGGTTGGTGCCCCTGGTGGCTGGGGGGTGGGGGTGATAGGGGACATGAGTGGGGGCCTGGTGGGGGCTGGCCATGGTGGCTGGGGGGTGGGGGTGGTGGGAGACATGGGTGGGGGCCTGGTGGTGGGTGCCCCTGGTGGCTGGGGGTGGGGGTGGTGGGAGACATGGGTGGGGGCCTGGTGGAGGCTGCCCCTGGTGACTGGGGGGGTGGGGGTGGTGGGAGACATGGGTGGGGGCCTGGTGGTTGGTGCCCCTGGTGGCTGGGGGGTGGGGGTGGTGGGAGACATGGGTGGGGGCCTGGTGGTGGGTGCCCCTGCACTGCTGGGGGGTGTGGGTGGTGGGAGACATGGGTGGGGGCCTGGTGGAGGCTGCCCCTGGTGACTGGGGGGGTGGTGGGGAACATGAGTTGGACATGGGTGGGGGCCTGGTGGCAGGTGCCCCACAGTGCTGGGGGGTGGGGGTGGTGGGGAACATGAGTTGGACATGGGTGGGGGCCTGGTGGCAGGTGCCCCACAGTGCTGGTGGGTGGGGGTGGTGGGGAACATGAGTTGGACATGGGTGGGGGCCTGGTGGCAGGTGCCCCACAGTGCTGGGGGATGGGGTCCTGGGAGACATGGGTGGGGGCCTGGTGGAGGCTGCCCCTGGTGACTGGGGGGGTGGGGGTGCTGTGAGACATGGGTGGGGGCCTAGTGGTGGGTGCCCCTGCACTGCTGGGGGGCGGGGGTGGTGGGAGACATGGGTGGGGGCCTGGTGGAGGCTGCCCCTGGTGACTGGGGGGGTGGGGGTGGTGGTAGACATGGGTGGGGGCCTGGTGGTTGGTGCCCCTGGTGGCTGGGGGGTGGGGTGGTGGGAGACATGGGTGGGGGCCTGGTGGTGGGTGCCCCTGCACTGCTGGGGGGTGTGGGTGGTGGGAGACATGGGTGGGGGCCTGGTGGAGGCTGCCCCTGGTGACTGGGGGGGTGGGGGTGGTGGGGAACATGAGTTGGACATGGGTGGGGGCCTGCTGGCAGGTGCCCCACAGTGCTGGGGGGTGGGGGTGGTGGGGAACATGAGTTGGACATGGGTGGGGGCCTGGTGGCAGGTGCCCCACAGTGCTGGGGGGTGGGGGTGCTGGGAGACATGGGTGGGGGCCTGTTGGTTGGTGCCCCTGGTGGCTGGGGGGTGGGGGTGGTGGGAGACATGGGTGGGGGCCTGGTGGTGGGTGCCCCTGCACTGCTGGGGGGTGTGGGTGGTGGGAGACATGGGTGGGGGCCTGGTGGAGGCTGCCCCTGGTGACTGGGGGGGGTGGGGGTACTGGGAGACATGGGTGGGGGCCTGGTGGTTGGTGCCCCTGGTGGCTGGGGGGTGGGGGTGGTGGGAGACATGGGTGTGGGCCTGGTGGAGGCTGCCCCTGGTGACTGGGGGGGTGGGGGTGCTGGGAGACATGGGTGGGGGCCTGGTGGTTGGTGCCCCTGGTGGCTGGGGGGTGGGGGTGGTGGAAGACATGGGTGGGGGCCTGGTGGTGGGTGCCCCTGCACTGCTGGGGGATGTGGGTGGTGGGAGACATGGGTGGGGGCCTGGTGGAGGCTGCCCCTGGTGACTGGGGGGGTGGGGGTGGTGGGAGACATGGGTGGGGGCCTGGTGGTTGGTGCCCCTGGTGGCTGGGGGCTGGGGGTGGTGGGAGACATGGGTGGGGGCCTGGTGGAGGCTGCCCCTGGTGACTGGGGGGTTGGGGGTGGTGGGAGACATGGGTGGGGGCCTGGTGGTTGGTGCCCCTGGTGGCTGGGGGGTGGGGGTGGTGGGAGACATGGGTGGGGGCCTGGTGGTGGGTGCCCCTGCACTGCTGGGGCGTGTGGGTGGTGGGAGACATGGGTGGGGGCCTGGTGGAGGCTGCCCCTGGTGACTGGGGGGGTGGGGGTACTGGGAGACATGGGTGGGGGCCTGGTGGTTGGTGCCCCTGGTGGCTGGGGGGAGGGGGTGGTGGGAGACATGGGTGTGGGCCTGGTGGAGGCTGCCCCTGGTGACTGGGGGGGTGGGGGTGCTGGGAGACATGGGTGGGGGCCTGGTGGTTGGTGCCCCTGGTGGCTGGGGGGTGGGGTGGTAGGAGACATGGGTGGGGGCCTGGTGGTGGGTGCCCCTGCACTGCTGGGGGGTGTGGGTGGTGGGAGACATGGGTGGGGGCCTGGTGGAGGCTGCCCCTGGTGACTGGGGGGGTGGGGGTGCTGGGAGACATGGGTGGGGGCCTGGTGGTTGGTGCCCCTGGTGGCTGGTGGGTGGGGGTGGTGGGAGACATGGGTGGGGGCCTGGTGGGGGCTGCCCCTGGTGACTGGGGGGGTGGGGGTGGTGGGAGACATGGGTGGGGGCCTGGTGGTTGGTGCCCCTGGTGGCTGGGGGGTGGGGGTGGTGGGAGACATGGGTGGTGGCCTGGTGGTGGGTGCCCCAGCACTGCTGGGGGGTCGGGGTGGTGGGAGACATGGGTGGGGGCCTGGTGGAGGCTGCCCCTGGTGGCTGGGGGGTGGGGGTGGTGGGAGACATGGGTGGGGGCCTGGTGGTGGGTGCCCCTGCACTGCTGGGGGGCAGGGGTGGTGGGAGACATGGGTGGGGGCCTGGCGGAGGCTGCCCCTGGTGACTGGGGGGGGTGAGGGTGCTGGGAGTCATGGGTGGGGGCCTGGTGGTGGGTGCCCCTGCACTGCTGGGGGGTGTGGGTGGTGGGAGACATGGGTGGGGGCCTGGTGGAGGCTGCCCCTGGTGACTGGGGGGGTGGGGGTGGTGGGAGACATGGGTGGGGGCCTGGTGGTTGGTGCCCCTGGTGGCTGGGGGGTGGGGGTGGTGGGAGACATGGGTGGGGTCCTGGTGGTGGGTGCCCCTGCACTGCTGGTGGGTGGGGGTGGTGGGAGACATGGGTGGGGGCCTGGTGGAGGCTGCCCCTGGTGGCTGGGGGGTGGGGGTGGTGGGAGACATGGGTGGGGGCCTGGTGGTGGGTGCCCCTGCACTGCTGGGGGGCGAGGGTGGTGGGAGACATGGGTGGGGGCCTGGTGGAGGCTGCCCCTGGTGACTGGGGGGGTGGGGGTGGTGGTAGACATGGGTGGGGGCCTGGTGGTTGGTGCCCCTGGTGACTGGGGGGGTGGGGGTGGTGGGAGACATGGGTGGGGGCCTGGTGGTTGGTGCCCCTGGTGGCTGGGGGGTGTGGGTGCTGGGAGACATGGGTGGGGGCCTGGTGGTGGGTGCCCCTGCACTGCTGGGGGGTGTGGGTGGTGGGAGACATGGGTGGGGGCCTGGTGGTGGCTGCCCCTGGTAGGCTGGGGGTGGTGGGGGTGGTGGGAGACATGGGTGGGGGCCTGGTGGAGGCTGCCCCTGGTGACTGGGGGGGTGGGGGTGGTGGGAGACATGGGTGGGGGCCTGGTGGAGGCTGCCCCTGGTGGCTGGGGGGGTGGGGGTGGTGGTAGACATGGGTGGGGGCCTGGTGGTTGGTGCCCCTGGTGGCTGGGGTGTGGGGGTGGTGGGAGACATGGGTGGGGGCCTGGTGGAGGCTGCCCCTGGTAGGCTGGGGGGTGGGGGTGGTGGGAGACATGGGTGGGGGCCTGGTTATAGGCTGCCCCTGGTAACTGGGGGGGTGGGGGAGCTGGGAGACATGGTTGGGGGCCTGGTGGTTGGTGCCCCTGGTGGCTGGGGGGTGGGGGTGCTGGGAGACATGGGTGGGGGCCTGGTGGTGGGTGCCCCTGCACTGCTGGGGGGTGTGGGTGGTGGGAGACATGGGTGGGGGCCTGGTGGAGGCTGCCCCTGGTGACTGGGGGGGGTGGGGGTGGTGGTAGACATGGGTGGGGGCCTGGTGGTTGGTGCCCCTGGTGGCTGGGGGATGGGGGTGCTGGGAGACATGGGTGGGGGCCTGGTGGTGGGTGCCCCTGCACTGCTGGGGGGTGTGGGTGGTGGGAGACATGGGTGGGGGCCTGGTGGAGGCTGCCCCTGGTAGGCTGGGGGGTGGGGGTGGTGGGAGACATGGGTGGGGGCCTGGTGGAGGCTGCCCCTGGTGACTGGGGGGTTGGGGGTGGTGGGAGACATGGGTGGGGGCCTGGTGGTTGGTGCCCCTGGTGGCTGGGGGGTGGGGGTGCTGGGAGACATGGGTGGGGGCCTGGTGGTGGGTGCCCCTGCACTGCTGGGGGGTGTGGGTGGTGGGAGACATGGGTGGGGGCCTGGTGGAGGCTGCCCCTGGTAGGCTGGGGGGTGGGGGTGGTGGGAGACATGGGTGGGGGCCTGGTGGAGGCTGCCCCTGGTGACTGGGGGGGGTGGGGGTGGTGGGAGACATGGGTGGGGGCCTGGTGGTTGGTGCCCCTGGTGGCTGGGGGTGCAGGGGGACATGCGTTGGTCGGCAGTAGTGCAAGTTGACATGTGGGTTGGCTGGGGGGCATGGCCATGGTGGATGGGGTGCCTGCAGGACATGTGCAGGGTAGGCCCCTGGGGTGTGAGC
The DNA here is from genome assembly GCF_040938575.1 of Ambystoma mexicanum. NCBI lineage: Eukaryota > Metazoa > Chordata > Amphibia > Caudata > Ambystomatidae > Ambystoma > Ambystoma mexicanum. The sequence continues at coordinate 851,541,426 of NC_090929.1, read as the reverse complement.
CACCTGCAGGTGCCGTGGAGGGTGTAGAGGGAACACCTGGGAGGGCCCACACGTGCAATTCACGTGTGGTGCTCCCCGCGCACCCCTGAAATACACGTACCCTGATGGAATCGCGTGTGGAACTTCCTGCGCACCCCTGGAATACACGTACCCTGCTGATTTCGCGTGTGTAACTTCCCCCGCACCCTGAAATACACGTACCCTGCAGAAATCGCGTGTGTGACTTCCCCTGCACCCTGAAATACACGTACCCTGCTGATGTCGCGTGTGGAACTTCACGCGCACCCCGAAATACACGTACCCTGATGGAATCGCGTGTGCAACTTCACGCGCACCCCGAAATACACGTACCCTGATGGAATCACGTGTGGAACTTCCCGCGCACCCCGAAATACACTTACCCTGATGGAATCGCGTGTGGAACTTCCCGCGCACCCCTGAGATACGCGTACCCTGCTCGCACAGGCACTATTGCTGTATGTTGCCACTTTTGTAATGCGCACAGACGCTACCGCCTGCCTTCGTGTGGCGGACGTGTTTGGGCTTGTGCGTGTCTTTCGCTGTGCGTGGCTTTGCCCTATTCGATTCCATGAATACGTGTGGTTTGGGTGCGTGTGGGCGTTCCGTCTGCTTCCCTTCAGTACATCCCCAGTTACGCCCTTGTTTTCGCGAGTTGTGCCCCATTCCGCGCGTTATGCCCCGTGTTCTGCCCACTTTATAGTGTATGCGCAGAGGTTGTGCGCTTTCACTGTGCGCGTCGCGCACGTCTTTCGGGATGTTGCAGTGATGTGCGCGCCATGCACGGGTTTGGCGCACATCCCGAGGAAGACACGCGCAGGGACTTCCATGAATCGCACGCTTGCACCTGCTTGCGCGTAGATTTTCGGCGCACGTTTGTTCCATGAATCGGCCCCTTAGAGTTAGTGTTATTGTTTCTTGTAGTACTTAGGGGCAGATCCGAAAAGAGGTTTTGTATTTCATGAAACAAGCTTCGAATAAATATGCCAGTTTTGCAAACATGTAGTTTCAATTACTAGTGTAGATTGAAAAGCAAAGATACATACGCATTTAGTGAAAAAAACTTAAAAACGTATGAAATTCAGAGAAGACAACTTTATTAAAGGGACGTTATGGTTACAAGTAAAATCGAAAAACCCAAGAAATGTGTCAGTTATGGTAAGCTATGCAACCGTAACTCGTGCCACCACTGTGCACTGCTAAAACTACCACCCAGGACATGAAAGATGACATCACAAAGGGCATCATTGATGACCTCACTGATGACATCACATATCATATGAATTGTATTAAAAAGGGTTTCTGTTTAGAGAGTTGCCAGTAGCATGTCAAGGGTGATCAGGAGACCTCTCATAAACTACTCCTTGTGCCATAATTTATGGCTTTCACACTTCCCACTCATATTACATTACCATCAAAAAATGAGTCACCCCTTTTCTGCAGCCTTTCAGTCCACAGACAGTTAAACTGTCTGCAGACCTCTGGGGGACCTCTTGGGGAATTATAGGGTGTGGGGGGATTTAACGTCCCATTTTTTTGCTTTTTTTAGGGGGTGTTATAGGCATTGTCAAAGTTGACCAAAAAACTAGGTCCGTATGGACAAATTGGCCGAGTTCAGCCACAAAAAAAAAAATCAAAACCCATTAAACCGAATGTGAGGAGCAGGGGTTGCAGGGATGGCCCCTGCTGCCTATGTTCAGTATTATGGACTTCAGGAGTTGTGGGGTGTCCCCTGCTTCCAGGAAATTGGAAGCGGGGGACTCAAAAAAAAGGAAAAAAAGAAAAAGGGACCCTGCGGCGTCAGCTCCGACCTGCATTGGAGGGACGGAACTGATGCTGCAGGGTTATAGCAGAAGTGCTGGTGGCCAGCGGCTGGCGAAAATGGTAAGTAGAGGAGGGGGGATTGATATAGGGCTGCTGGCAGTACAGGGGTGTGGGTTGGTTGACTGAAGGTCAAATAGATTTGCGGCAAAATTGACTACAGTCAATTCCGCCGCAAATATATTGTCGTTGGCCAAACAACCCATATCCATTTCATATACTATACTAAAAAATGCTGTAATGTAGATATTTGTTTTTTAAATAAATGTTGCCACTTTTTGGTGTTTTTGATTTTTATGTGCTATACCTACTAACACATGCTTTACTATATAATGTACGTGTTCCCTTTTCATTTTTTTTTCTTACAAAAACTGTTATAAGGCATTCTGACCATTGGAAAATAAATCTAATTTCCAACATCTGTCAAATGAACTCCATCTCTATGAAAAATATTCACGCCATAATACTTTATATTCTAATTGTGCAAAGATGTCATTCCTACAATCTTGTAAAAAAAAGACATGCAGCTTTATTAACATTACTCCTGGCGTTTTCAATTTGTGGACAAAACAAGTTTGAACCTTTCCATATTTGACTTTGAGTAATCCATGAAAAAGTTATCTTCGAAGATGGAAACAATTCCATTAGTCTTTGAAATGTGTCCTTCATGGCATACTGCAACGACACTCCAGTCAGATACCCCACACTATTGCCTCCACAATGAATTATAATAATGTCAGGATGTTTACACCAAACCATATTATCACACAATGGTAACAATGCCACCCAGATGAATCCTCCAAGTCCATACCAGAAAATGTCCACTTCTTTCAATCCATGATTAGTAGAGATACCATGGTGTTCAGTGTAAACCCTTAACCAGTGCACCCATGAATCTCCCAGAATCCACACACTCTGCTTCTTCAAAGCCATAGCCATCTTTCCACCACTTCATACAAGAAGTGCTCCTGTACACTTCAACTCTTCCTCCACAACCACAAAACCTGATTGGCTGATCCCGGATGTCAGCGGATGTTTGCGACCGCAGTCTCCACAGTCCTGTTTCCATGACAGGAATCACTAAAAGGGTATGCAGTGATATTGAATAAAAAACAAAGAATGCATCTTTTAAGGAACCCACAACATCTTTACAAAAAAATAACGAAATTAATGAATTTTAGAAAACTACATATATATATATATATATATATATATATATATATATATATATATATATATATATATATATATATATATATATTCACATCCCAAACAAATATATATATATATATATATATATATATATATATATATATATATATATATACATATATATATATATATATATGGTTGGGATGTGAATAGTAGTTTTAGGGGTTGGGGAAAAGTATTAAAACATGTGGGGACTTGAGGGGAAGCCCCCCAAAACATTGACAAAAAATACAATTTTATTTAGATGTCTCTCAAAATTCATTATTTGTTTTATCATTCACATGCAACCCATTAAAAACCCTTGATAGCGCATGCAAGTCTGTGTACAATCACGTATGTACAGGACAGCCCTTGTACCCTTTTTACTTTTAAGTTTGTAACTCCTCCTCATTAGCTACTTTCAAACAGTGACACATCCATCCACCAATCACATCCAAAAACTATTCATGTAACCCTCTCACCTCACTTCAACACTTCTGATGTACATTTCAACACTCAGAGTATATGTCTCCTGTCATCCACATCCTCCTGTATCAAAAACTACTATTAAACTCTCCAAAATTTCTATTTGCAGGTTCAACAATATATTCATCAAAAATACATAGTACAATTATGCTTATATTTTTTAAAGTAATTCTTTTGAACACCTTTATAAATATATATACATGCTTGCTGCCACTTACTCTGTAATAAGCATCGCAATAAGCATATTCTCTTTCTTAACCACTGCCATCAAATGCCATGTATTGCAACATTCTGCAACTGCTTACATTAAGTGTCAATTACTTATAAGTAATGCCAACATATTGGACTTACATCAAATGCCACTTATCAGTGTGGTACAAATCTTTTGCAACTGCATGTCCCTTATTTGTAGAAACAGTTACAAGCACTGCACCTCTACATGCACATATGCATTTTATTTTTATTTTCAACAAATACCTCCTAAAAAGAAACATTTTTAAGACAGCATTTTCCCTTACATACATATATCATATTGTCCAACCTTTGCCATCACATCCCTTACAGTGCCACCATTGACCACCTGCTCACATACATGTGTATAGTAACAATGTATGTACAAATTGTTTCCCATTTCAATACATTCCTACTTTAAACATGGAAATCTAAATGCAACACTTTTCCTTACACAAAAAAGACAAGCGTTTTCCAACCACTACTACAACACACCATATACTATCAACATACACTGCTGCAGCTGCAAAGTTTCACGGTATTACCACAAGGCCACAGTTACCCCTATGTTTTAAAAACACTGCAACACATTACAGATCCATTGCATCATGACAAGTCCACTTTCCATATTAAAAGCACCAGGACAAAAATTGCTGTATTGCAAAAAAATACATTTGTTGTATGCATTTTTGCATCGAGGCAAACTTTGCTGTCATCCTAATACCATTCCATATTAGCCCTAGTGCAAACTTTCCTATGCTGCAAACATTCACTAAATATGTATCATTTTTACACTATGTCAATATTTACCCTGTTCCTTACAGTATGCCAAACTGCACTTGTTATATTGCAATCATTCTAACAACATAGTTAACATAATTTAGCACTCCAAACATAACACAACTTGCACTCTTTTTTTTCAAATAACTCCCCCTGCCTTAATAAATAACAACCTTTGTTAGTGAAACTACTTCACCATTTCCACATATACCAACTAACCTTCTTTTACAATTACAGAGAAAAAAATGATTGACACAAAAAGTGACTCTTCACGTCCTACAAAGTAAGCATGTTAATATAGCATGTATATCTCTCTAACTGTAACAATGTACAATCACTATATATTAACCTAACGTATTCTACTTAACAATATTTAACAATACTGCATTTCTCTCTTAATTATTCTATTGCAGCATTCACACCCTTGCCAATACTGTCTGGGCATTGCTCTTTATTCAATACACCACCAATTCCTTTTTGTTTAACAACAGAACCATCTCTCTTCAACTTCTATACCAAACATTTGAAAAACAGACATTCGCCAGTTAAGGTAATCTAAGCAACCATAACTTGTGCCACCACCGTGCACTGCTAAGACTAACACCCATGACATCAAAGATGACCTCACAAATGTCATTGATGACATCAATGGCGACATCATATGTCTGGCTCCCCCTTTTTTTGTTCACAGACATATCTAGGCCAGGTGCTTTTCTTCCTTTACATTCAGGAAGTAAACATTCAAAAGGTACTATATTTGTAGACCTTACCCTTCTCGTATGTACTTACACTACTTTCCTTACGGGTCAATCACCTCATATGATACATATACATAGGGGAAGAAGTAGACCTGAAACAAAGCAATCATTTCTGTGCATGAAGATAATCAGTTAGATTATGAACACTTTCTGCTAATTCTGTTGCTTCTGAAATAGGAGACTTTGAATGGCAAAGAGACTTTGGCACATAAGATACAGATAAAGAGATTTTGAACTGCATCCTCATGTTAGAAAACCCAGACTATGTGCTAAGCTCGAGTGTGCCACTTTCTCCCATGCTCAAAACATGGGGAAGGGAAGCTAACAGCTCAACATATCATTTCTTCAATACTTTTCTTTTGTATAACATTGTTTCCCACACCATTTGTATTTAGAAGTAAGGATTGGCAATAGGTTTATTAGTATAGGCCCTTTTATTTTGACAAGACAGCACTAGGACTGTGTTATTATTATTTGATGGTTGTAGCTTGCTCCCATCTTTAGATTTAGGATTAGAAAGGCATTTTTCAAACCCAAGTGAATTTCAATAAACACCCTTGAACTGTGCCCACTTATGTTTGTCTCACTGTTTGATACCATGCCTTCCTTACAGGGGGCACCTAGAGAAGAGGAGAAACGCCTATTGGAAAAAGCATATCATGTGAACAGAGCCATGGCCCAATACAATCTGGAGGGGAAGTAGTTGCAGTGGTCCACAAGCATTCACCTAGAATGAAAAAGCAGGTGATGCAAGAAAAGTGCAAGGAAAACAGTAGTAGTAATAAAGAAACAGAGTGCGGCTACTCTGGAGAAAGGGCAGCCTAGAGGATGTGTGGGATACAGTGCAAAGTAAGAAAACATATCGGAAAGGAAAGTACATGTGAGGTAGGGCAGTTTAGTAGGACGGATAATGGCTGTGCCACCCACTCTCACCTTTCCTACCTGCTGGTGGATGGCTGTGCTGCATGTTCATATTCTTCAAATCTGCCTCCTGTTTCGATCCTTTCATCGCCATACAGCTAAATTGCTCGACTCTGCTGCCTTGTCTTGCTAGGGCTTTGCTGCAGAGGGTCCGATCCTCGGTTCTTAAAGGCTTGGAAGAGTGGAAATAGCATTGCACACTACGTATCATAAAGCATCTTCTCCTGAGGACCCGCATCGCCAACTCAGCAGCCTTGTCCTGTGAGGGCTTTGCTGCAGAGGGTCCTATATTCAGTTCTTAATGGCTCAGAAGCATGGACGTAGCATTGCATGCTGCGTATCCTCAGGCAGTGTCCCCTGTGCACCTGCATCGCTCAACACCATGCCTTGTCCTGCGAGGGCTCTCCCTGCTTAGAGCAGTAACAGTGTTTTAATTGGAGTACACATAAATATGAATACAGTAAACACTGTGAGTTGCTGGCAAATTTGACAGAGGCAGTCAGGGGAACAAGGAAGAAATGATTGCTCCAAATGAGTAGGTAGGATGACAAATACTGCTTAATTTTGATGGAAGAAATATGGATGACCTTAGAGAAAAGGAAAGGAAAGTTAGAAAAAGACAGAAGAAAGAATAGGAAGAGGAAAGAGAACAAGAGCAAGTGGAACAAGAGAGAAGACAACAGGAGAAGGAAGAAATAGAATATGAAGGAAGGTTGAGGATAGAGCAGATGATGGAAGTGATGAAAGATGTCATATAATGTTTATTGATGAGGAAAGAGAGGTAGATGACGAAGAGGGGGGGAAGAGGCTTCACAAGCCCCTTTTACAGGTTTGAACACAGGGGAGGAGAGATGGTGGTTAGGATTGGAAGAATGAGCGAGAATGACAGAGCCTGTTAAAAGCTACGGGCTCCCAAAAATATGACCAAGAAGGCTAAAAGATAGAACACCTTATTTGAACAGGTTGAGAAATGTACTGCAGTGGAAGAAAATGTATTTGACCAATGTGACACCCAAAACATGAGGACTGAATGCGAGTGGACAAAACATAAAGTTGACACAATTCCAATTGCTAGAAAAGGGGGAGAACAGCCTCAATATAGTTCATGGTCACAGATGGACCAGAATAATTTAATCTGTAAGATACCAATGTTGACATCAGGAGCGGATAAATGGATTTATGAACTAGAAAGAATGACAGCAGGAATTACTTTAGCGGTCCATGACAAAAAGAGTTTGCTTGTTGCCATCATAGGAAAATGAGCAGATGACATCTGTAAATGAGAGAGTTATTCTGGAGTGACAGCCCAAACCCGACTCACAACGAAGCACCCTTTAATAATTGTAAGGCCAATGTATGGAGAGCATGTAGGGTACACTTTCCCGATTCGTCGACATGAGCGTGATTATGACATGCTAAATGCGTGATGATGAAGACCCAGTTGCTTATATTCAGGCGATTCAAGATAAACAATAAAACACCAAGGCTATTTTTCATCACATATTATGCCAGGGGCTGCCTGAGGCAGTGCAGAGACAATTGAAAGAGATAGTGAGAATGGAAGTGAAACCATGGCCAGAGATCCTGTTGACTATAGTTCACCAGTCTCGATAGAAACAACAAAAATCTAGAAAGAAACTTTAGGAAAGATAGTTGGAGGAAGCAAAACTAGTTCAGAAAGAAAATATCAAAGTGTCCAGTGGAAGGAGCAGTGGTAAACAGTGGAGAGAATTCACCGGATGCACAGCAGGTAAAGCCAATGGCAAGAGGACATTTTGAAGGAAGGGGAGAATATAATAATTTGCTGCAAGGAAGAGGAGGTGCACCCAGAGGCAAAGGGTTCAGATTTCCGACTTCACATGGAGGAGGATTTAATGGGAGATAACCTAAGTTTGGAGGACAGGCTCAGCAGTGCAGGACATGTGGAAAAATGGAGCACATTTTTCGAGCATGTAGAAGCGGGAGAGGGATGCAGCAGAAAAGGGGGGAGGTCGGTCTCAATATATTCCATGGCTACAGGTCGACAGAATAATGTAATCTGTAATCCACCAACATTGACATCAGGAGCGGGCAAATGCATTTTTGAACTACAAGGAACGACAGTTGGAATGGTGTTAGCGGTGGGTGGCATAAAGAGCGTGCTTGCTGCCATAAGATGAGAGAGAGTAGACAACCTCTGGAAACGATCTGGTTATGGTGGAGTGACGTCCCAAAACACTACTCATGATGGAGTACCTTTTAATAATTGTAGGGCCAATGTATGGGAAGCACTTAGGGAACAAAATCCCGGTTTGTCAGATATGAGTGCGATTATGACACAGAACATGTGTGATGAGGAAGACCCTGTTGTTTATATTAAGGAAATTCAATGAAATTAGTGGCTTGAAATGAGAGACCCGTGGGATAAAACCAGTTATACTTTATTATTACATACCATGCCAGGGGCTGCCTGAGGCAGTGCAGAGACAATTGATAAATAGTGGGAATTAAAGCATGGCCAGAGATCTAATTGACTATAGTTCACCATTGTTGGTTGAAACAAGCAAAAGCTAGAAAGCAACTTGTGGAAAGAAAGTTGAAGGAAGCAAAACCAGTTCAGAAATAATTATCAATTTTTTCAATGGAAGCAGCAGTGTTAACCAGTTCAAGAGGAAGTGATTACACAGGAGGCCCAGCAAGTACAGCCAATGGCTAGTGGAACATTTGCAGGAACAGGAGAACATCATTATTTCCTGAGAGGAATAAGAAGTTTACCCAGAGGCAGAGAGTTTTGATTTCAGGCTTGACAGGGAGGAGGATTTAATGGAGGACAACCCAGGTGTGAAGGACTGGTTCTGCAGTCTTGGACATGTGGAAAAATGGGTCACATTTCCAGAGAGTGTAGACAGAGGGGAGGGATGCAGCAGAATTGGCAAGATCAAAGAGGGGGGACAGCATATCCACCCACAGTATAGTGCAGAACCACATTCATAGTACGTCCTAGATCACATAAAGTCTCAAATCAGGCGCCACAAATGCAACCTGCACAACAGTGGAAGTCACTGCAAATGAAACAAGCACAAATGCAAACACAGCAATTCCCCATACAGACACACCAAATACCAATACAACCACAAGCATCTGCACAACACAATGACATTATGGAATGCAAACCTACACCCAGAATAGGGGGTGTGACCATGGTAGGAGGGAGCCATTTCACTAGCACAGGGATAAATGTACACCCACAATAGGACAGCCCACTGAAATCCTTGATTTGTTCATTCCTATCAGTTATACCAGACCCACAAGAGGAACATGATAGTCAGAGTAACCATAGATGATAAAACATTTTATTCCTGGCAGATATGGTGGCCACCAGGTCCTCTGTTAGAGAGGGAAAGTACCTAATGTCAGACATATGATAGTGAATGCACAAGGTTTTTCTTGGGAGACAAGTACAGCTCATTTCACTGATGACTTACTTATTGCTATAGGAGAACATTATTTATCTATGCCATTATTGTACTCCTGCAAGACATCAGTCAACATACTAGGGAGAGATTTGATGAGCAATCTGAATATCACAATATAATTCATTGACCAGTAAATAATGTGTTCTACTCCAGGGATTCATTATATAAATGAACAATAATTCATACCAACATTTTATGATTAGAAAGCACAAAGGGGTCTGCCATTAGACTCTGAGGTATTCCTTTGGGGAATACATCCACTGTTAGCATGGCTTCGAAAGAATAAGAGGCAGAATGTTGCGACTACCCACAGAGTTTTTGTTCAGCCGAGAAGTACCTATGAATGAGGAAGACCGGCAAGTGATTACAATAGAGCTTTAAGCAGCAAGCACAGTATTGATGATGAGGGAATAAACTGGAGAACAGTGATAGCCCTTGACAAGGGACTCAGACTGATTGATCGGACAGGTGAAGACTTGTTTACAGGCGATGACTCACTTATCAGCTAAAAAGTGAGAACAGAAAAGTGCCACAAAGAATGTCATTGGGAAGATACCAAGCATATTGTGGACCAGTAGTCCATATGATGTTGACTTATTAAAATGAGTAGGGGCAGTCAAAATTAAATTGAAACAAGGAGCTATTCTGCCATTGGTGAGACAATACCCAATATCAAGAGCAGCAGGTGAAGGTATTTATTATACTATTTCTACTCTAGTGCAACAAGGAACACTAGTGCCATCATTATCCCCATGTACTATGGCAGTGTAAGCTGTAAAAAAGGTAATTTTGGGTCGCAGAGATTTATTCAGGATTTTTGCCCCCATAACAAAATTATTGAAGCAGAATTGCCATGGGGTCCGAACCCTACAACAATACTGTGTACTATCCCATCCAGAGGTTAATATTTCTGACTGATCGGTTTAAAGAATGAATTCTTTTCAATCCCCTCCACAAAGAGCCTCAATTATTGACTTAATTTTCCTATCACAGGACCCAGTGGAAACATACAACGCTACCTCAGGAGTACTGTTGTGGAAACAGAGAAATTGATATGAGGCCGGGAAGCCCAAAAGGAAACACACCAACACAGGTTACAAAGGACATACAAAGCGCTTTATTTCAAAGTTACAAAGTTACCAAAGTCAATTGACATGCGAATAGCTATTCGGCCCTCTGACTAACACGCTAACCTTCAACGTTAGGTTCGCACTGAAAGTGGGAGAGACCGATCATCGGGATGCTCGGGCTTTTATACATTTTGTGCTGCATTGGCCAGCCCTCTTGCAAGTTAACCATTCTTGGAACAACGGCTAGGGTTCGTAGCCAGGTCGAACATGCAATTTCCATGCATTAGATCGGTTCCGCTGATACAGTTACATATTTACACCTAGGTTAAACAGAGGACAGGGTCTTAGTTCATGACCCTAACAGGTAGCCTGTGGACATATTATTCATTCACGTGTGCGGAGGTCACCATAGCCGGAGTCTTACTCGAAATGTCATTCGGCCTCCATTTTGTGATTCGAGGTGACTTTCACACGGCAAGAGTACCTAAAATGGCGGCTAAATCCAAGATGGCGGCTTTCACGATACATTAAGGTCAAGACCTTGCCGCGGAACCTATGTACATAGTATTCTTTAGACAGCTTGGCGTAGGCCAACATACATTTAAACGATGCGATTGGGGTCACAATATTATATCGATTTCCACAGACCCTCCTTTTGGCCTATGCCAAGTGCTAAAACATTATTTCCTAAGACTTTTGAAAATACTTGAAGGCATTATCATTCATAGGTTCCGCATCATTGTCTGAAATGTCAATGGCCATAAAGTTGTTCATAAGAACTTCTTGCAACATGAATTCTTTAGATGCTGTCTTCGGGGTATATATTCTACGCCCTATTGCGCTCATAACTTGGGCACAACATCCCCCTATCATTCCGCATATACTCGGGAGGCATTGAAAACAGCAGCAAAGAAATAACAGAGTCCCTAAAATACCTAAAATAACAGAAAGCACCTTCCACCCCCAAGATCGTAGAGAATCCCAAAACCAAGTACTAAGGCTCCAGTCTCCTACAGGGATATGGACTTCAGAACTAAGAGTGTGTAAATTCTGAATTGCTTTAAATATTGTTGATGAAGAATCTGGTACGAAAACACAGCAAGCGGACCCCACTAATTTACATACTCCACCTCGTTCAGCTAAAATGACATCTAATGCCATTCGATTTTGAAGTGCTACCAATCTTATCGCCTTTTGCTCTAAGGTCATATTGTAATGTATGTCCGTGGTCCGGTTGATCGTTTTCTCCAATACCCTCGCTAATCCCCTAATGTTTTCTGAATTTACTATTTGTCCCCAGAAGGGGACTACTGATTTGGCTATATCCCCGAATACTTGTCCAGGGGTATCTCCATCATTATCCCGTCGCGGGCGAG